>NC_045159.1:16068492-16243492 GCF_900700415.2 Clupea harengus | reverse complement strand
CCACGTCCTCTCTTGACTTCATAGTCTCCGTAGAAGCAGCTCTTGTTCATATAGATGTACCTGTATACCAGGTGTGTCAGGTGAGTCCTCACAGACTCTGTGTTTGCTCATGCTGTCTTTGTCTGGTCCTCAGATGATTGTTACCAATCTCACACCGATTTGTCCGTCTCTAAAGCTCAACGGCTTCAGAAAACTGCCAACAGCGCTGATGTGGTTGGGCAATTGGCTTGATGCCGAGTGGAACTTGTACGCCGTGCTTTTACAAACACTTTGGGTTCCTTTGGTTAAGAATAAAAGGCAGGCACCGCCATCACTCAATGTGTGTCCAAGTCACTAAAAATGGGTGACGTTCTAGCCCTTGTGATGGCATGTAAGGGGTCGTCCAGTATCTCGGCAGATGCAGGTGGTCAACGGTTGGGGGAGGGTTTGAGTCTCTCACCCCGAAGGTTACTGGAGCCCAGATGGCTTGACTCACTCTGGGTTGTTGCTCATTACCATACGCCTTTGGCGACACAGGTGACAACGGCCGTTTGTTGGAGGAGGTTGGTTTTCTCAAGGCTGTGTGTGGATGGCACCTCTTAGCTTTCTCCTTCTACCCTGTGAGGTTGGGGTGTTTTTCAGTGCTGAGCTGAGCTGAGACGCGGTAAATGGTAAATACTTCAGCAGTCAGTCACATGTAACGCGTGGTCTCTCTCTTCTGTCTGGTTTTAGCCTGAGAGGCTGGCTGATTTCAGCGCTCTGCTGTTCTCATCCTGATCTGTGTTGCCCTGTGTTCTCCCTGCTGTGTGTGTCCACCTTTGGACTAGTTACTCCAAGCTGCTGTAAATCCTCTCCAAAATGTGTTTACTGGAACCCCAGCAAAAATGTTTTACTACATTCCTTTTACTCTCATGTTGTTATTGCCAAGGTCTTCTAGAATATAATCATACATGCCACTTTTGCCTCAATGTTTTTAGTTAAGTGAAATATACAAAAATATCAAGGCATGTCAGACTTCCTAAAAGAGTCTAACTGGCCTTGGACTCCCAAGTGTTAAGATTCGAGTACTAAAGAGTAAATCTTCTTTGTGTACTCCTACTTGGTGGGAAATGAAAATACTAAACAGATAAAGGGAAAGGTTTGTGCTTTGTGCATGTTCTTACAGGCTTTGTTTTATGGCCTCTTTGCTCCCAAGAATTTTTTGTTTTTCCACTTTGATGTGAGGAGCCAACAAAAGGTGCTATTTTGGTCCGTGTGTAAGATGTAGTCTAGAATGACGTATGGGTTTCCTTTTTCAGGACTAATCTTTTTGGGAGGCTATAATTTACAGTTAGCACCCTGTCTTACTCAAGTGAGTTCAGTGGAAACGCTGTTGACTCCTAGTGTGAATCTCACAAGATACTGTTGGCTGTCGCCTGTGCTCTTTGACACGTCTTCGTCATTTTCACTTGGACTGTCTACCATGAAACCAAGTGCCAAAAAGTGAAGGAAGCCTAATTCAGGTGTACATCTGGTATGCTTGGTAGAGTTGTCTTTCGTCACAGGTGATGCCGATAAAAGACTGGTTGCTGTGACCTGACTGTATCAACGTATGGCACATAAAACAAATGCATAATTTGACATTCATACATAGTACATATGGGATTGGCACATTGGGAAGCGATGTGACTGACATCACAAATATACCACAGTTATTTGCATTTATCATGTCCATCAAATGTGTTACTACTTTAGCAACATTTGTTTTTTTCGTGAGATAGGATCTAAATGTTTATGAATCACTTAGCAGTGGGCTATGGTAAATATGGGCTATGGTAAATATACCACTGTAAGGCAAAGTCAGTGTGGAACTGCCTATTGCAGCGCCTTGACTCTTGTAATGCATTCAGTTAGTACAGTTGGTACGTTGAGGATCCGCTCTGTATTCTGAATAAACATCCTGATAAGAGAAGGAACCGCTTCAGGCTTTCTTTAGAAATATGGCAAGGCTAATTTTAGCCTGCTAAAATTTCCTAAATCCACTGTGAAATTTAAGATTATCTGTATCAGCTCAAATCCTCAGATTCAAAATGCGTTTTGAAACTTAAGCATGCACCTGCAGCTGGATAAGAAGTGTTTGAAAACTACAACCTAAAGTGTGTTTTTCTATGAAGTCAAATAGAGGTAATTAGCTTGAGGCTCTTAGGCGGTTAAAGCAAGAACACTTCACAAGTTGGCGGTTCTTTGCACTGCTCTGTGGTAACATTTGGTTACCTATGCTTGCATGTGAAGTCACTGGCGTGTGTGTGTGTGTGTGTGTGTGTGTACTGAGAAGATACAGAGTGTCTCATTCTATTTTAAGCCATGTTGAAGCATGTATAACCAACCCAACCCCCAGTCTTCAGTCAGCAGCAAACAACACAACATCATAATGTATCTCTGATTCCCAGCCGCTCCATGGGCTTGTTATGTAAGCTTTGCGGGGCTCGCTCGCTGTGTCACTGCAAAGAGAGAAAAAAATTAAATAAAATTCAAACTCCTACACTTGCTCCAAATGCTTTAGTGTTTTTCTGGTACACTGTGTCAGTATCCCACCAGCAGTCCTGCCATTTTTAGATGGTTCCTCCATGTTCCGTGTGCTGATGAAGCCCTGCTCCTACTACGTGGGGTTCCTCCATGTTCCACCTTCGGGCGGGCTGTGTGGGCTCCGATGGTTCGTGCTTCGGAGGAAAGGCCATTGATTTCCCTCCTCTGAGTTCCTGTGTGGATGATGCCACAGGTAGCTTCACTTTTCAGTGTGTGTGTGTGTGTGTGTGTATATATATATATAATATATATATATACAGTCATGTGGGGGTGTGACCTCTACATCAGTATCAGAAAATGGGATATTTAAAGGCGCAGTTCACAATTCTAATTCAAGACACTTTCTGTCAATTTCAATGAATGGCTTCTTGCGGTCTTCTAACTGTCGGATCCTAGCTAAGTGTGCTCTCAAAAATACTCCCAGTCCTAGCGCTACAAACGGGAAATGAACATAGCGGCTTCACCAGAAACACGGACTGTACCTTTTAAAAAGTGCTTGGATCCTAGGTTCATTGGTAATGACATGGTAATGGTATTCTTATGGAGTATTGAATATGCATAATGATCTGACTTTCACATTGCTCTGCTTTTTCTACCTGCCTGTGAATCAGCCTCCACCTGCACTAGTCCACTGTTTCCCCAGTCATACACTGCATCTTGTACATGAGTATTGATGAATCAGATTTGTGAATGTTCCCCTTTCAGTTCGACACATCGAACATCGGACACACGTTTGGTTTTCCCCACAGTCTGTAAGGCTTTTATTAGAGTCACATAAGCTCAATATTCGTCACGCATTTGTCAGTTTCTGTATAGAGCGTTCCGTTTTTCCACTCTCATTGCAAATAGTGACATGACTCAAAACGGAATGGGTCACGTGATCCCATTGTGTAGTTTACTAATCCCCAGTCAGAGCACTAAAAATAACTAAGTGTTACAGGAACGAGTCTATCAGAATGACCCAACTAATCCTATTGGCCTGCTTAGAGGGTGGAACAGCAAATGACCACTGAGGCCGAGGTAGGGGATGTTTAGAGACCCTGACATGAGGCTGACCCGGCTATGGATGAGTTTGAAGCTAGCATCATTAGCGGGTTAGAGTCGGTCACTTTAAATAGCACTTTCTCCATGCGAGTGAGTAAGGGGCCACTGGGCCCAATGGGAAAGTGGAGAGGAACCCATCTGCCCATGTGTTGCAGCATAAGGAAGCCTAGCGAGCCTCTGTTTATTAATTAGGTGTTTCTTTATTAGCTAAGCTTCGTTGCATTGAGCCCGACTGCAAAAAGACCATTTTTATACTGTAGCTTTAAACTATTTGAATGGGCCTAACCGTGATTAATTCTGCCTGATGTCTGATGTGTTAGCGTGTGTCTATGACAACCCTGATCCATCCACGTAGAATGTGTAGTGAAACAAGCACTCTGAACCATCACCCAAGGGTTGTACTCAACACTGCTTGATGCGCTTCTCCATGTAATATTAATGAACCTACAGGCATGTTATCATGTCTGATTTGAGCCTTCAATTCACTGGTCATCTTACACAAAGTCATGCATCAGTGAATATATACACACACATGGGTAAGCACGTGCGCACACACAAACATACACACACACACACACACACACACACACACACACACACACACACACAGCATCAAGGACAGGTACTGCCAGGAAAGCATGGCATGGCTAATGTAAAGAGGACGGCTAGGAGGCCGTTGTGCATGACGCATATTTTAAAACCAAACACTTTTTCTTCCTGAGCACGAGGAACCGAGCCGGCCTGTCTTCCCAAACAGTGCCTGTTGGGGGACATACCCGTCCTCGGACAGAGATCTTAAGATAAGTCGCTTCATGGCCCATTCCCTCAGGAAGTACAGCATCTCCTCTCGGCATCTCCTACCGTGTCCATGCACCTCCATTAAGAGCCGTGATGCATGCTAGACCTGTGCTCCTCACTCATTGGTATGGCTGAAGTGTCAGGGTGGATTGGGGCTTGATGTCCACGCTAAGCCTGCCAAGAACGCCCTCAAAGCGATGTGGTCAAGGCAACTCAGATAGGCCTGATTTAAGCACTCGCTTTGGTCAGTAAAGTTACATAAGTGAACACAGGCACAGTCTTTAGTGAGGCCTGTTGATATGACTCCCATATTTAGCTTTTTTTCTTTTGTGAGAGTTAATCAAACCATGAATTTGACATAGGGTTGTGGGTTGTAAACCAGAAAGGAAATGCTTTGAATACTTAATAATTAACTGGTTCATTCAAAAGAGAGAGTCTGCAGTATAACCCATTGTTCTGGGACATTGAATAAAACAGTGTTTAACTGTTTCATTCCTTTGTTTGTTTTCCCTAGCAGACTGGGTACATGTCAAACATTAGAATCCCTTGAGCACTGACACACTGTTTGATCCAAAGCCTTGCTTAGTTTCGGAGGACTATTAATATTGGAGTTCTTTGCTGAAGTAATTGCACTCCAGAGAGGCCAAGGGTGAAATAATCATATAGTAAATATCAGTGGAGCTCAAATTCAAAGTTGCTTTATTAGCATGACCGTTATACACGGTTGCCAAAGCTAGTAATTACACCAATGTAGTGGTATACTCAGAGCATGTAGTGGTATACTCAGAGCATGACCGTTATACACGGTTGCCAAAGCTAGTAATTACACCAATGTAGTGTTATACTCGGAGGAATGTCACTGTAGCAAACATAAGGAGAACATAGTAGGTTAAAAAAATCAAACAGTAATGAATGAAATAGATACATTTGTCTTATACACATACACATACACACACACAGTTTCTGAGTTTGAGCTTTACGTGGGGTCTGTATTAGGGATGGGCATTCGATTAAATTGTCTTAATCGATCGTCGGGAGAATTAACGATCGATTTTCGATTAATCATTAATATTTTTATATTAAAATTCACTATTTATAGGCTATATTAAAATGGTGAAAATAGAAAAAACACAGCGTGTTTCCTCATTGAGATCTTTATTACAAGATGAACAACTCTTGTGGCAGTTAAACTTACAAGATGGACAACTCTTGTGGCAGTTAAACGAGATCCGTTCAATGGTTACACTAAAAAAAATGCGCTGCTGTAGCTACTCTTAAGCAGCGGAGCCGACAGCTAGAAGCCGGTGCTCATAAACACAACTGACCCTCGTTTTTTTTTTCCTCCAAAATAAAATCAGATTATAAATACATTAGGGCTGTCAATAGATTGAAAATCTTTTTAAAAATCACTTCAGACAACGTGTATTTTAGACACTGTTGTTTAATTGTATTTTGTTTGTGCTCTCTCGCCGTCATACAAGGAATGAATGAGAGACAAAATGGTGCCCCTCGACGGTAAATCGTAAGAGTTCTCCCCTGAAGCAATTCGAATCACCTCAGTCAGCCCACCGTCTTCAACTATGTTGATGGGCCGACAGTCACCGGCAAACCAGCGTTGGTAACCTTTTCACGGACTGGTCTAGTTATTTTCCTAGAGAAGTCGTGGAGTGTGGGTTGGCGACCATCTAACCTGGGACTGCTTTCTGTCGGGTGCTTTGCATTAAGGTGATAACCTAAAGACGAGCTGCTTCTGTGATAGCTACATTCAGCTTGACAAATGCCACATGCAACTTTAGTTTTGTCGATTGTTCCGTCATTTTGCCTCTTAAACAGAAACTTTCCGCCCAACAATCCCTCAGCTCTCTCCATCTTCAACGACCGTCTCGGTCTCTCCTATCTAACTGACTGCAGGCACGCAGCGGTTTCATGTCATTGGTCAACGCACACCGGAAGTAAACAAAGCTGTGTTAACTGCGTTCAAATATTGTATGGCACAATAATCTCATAGATTAAGCGTTAACTTTGAGAGCCCTAAAATAAATAAATTACACGCACACTACGCAACAGAATATGCATTAGTTTTATCGATGAAAAAATAATGTCCTTGACGAAATTCTCAATGATCAATTAATCGATCGTCGATTAATTATGCCCATCCCTAGTCTGTATGAAGATGAAATGTTGTGTAAATGTTGCGTTCAATTGTTATCTGTTGTTCAAACACACAAACACACACACACACACCACGGGTCCTTTTGACATGTAGGAACTTGCATCCCTACTGCTCTCAAGCAGCTTTAGAGCGGGTTTCACAGTCATGTTCTTGGGCCTTTTTTAAGAGGCATAGACAGTGGTGACTGAATTATCACACGTGGCTCCCTCTTCTCTGTCTTCCATCTCTTGCTTTGAAAGGCTTTCATCATGCCAAGGCTTTGGTTTATGACTACTTCAAATCATATAATCCATATTTTACCTATTAGCATTTTCTTTCTAATGACATTTATTGACATTTCTTTCTTTCCCTCAAATGACAATTTTTTTAAACATTTTCAAACTAAATCCCGAGGACTGCATGTGGTCCATTGAATATTCCATTAGCGCTTGTGAATGCAGGTATAGGAAAGTTCATCAAGGCTTTCGTTGACAGTTTGTACACTAAACAGTAACAGAAATCTCTTTCTGTCTATCTGTCTTTATGTCTTTGAAGCCCCCACTCCCGCCCGACTTCTCAACTCTCTGTGGCTTGTAGACTGTCAGCAGTTTGGAAGATCTGTCTTCAATAAGGCTTTAGCATGCTGTAGACTTCCAACTATATTTAAGTAAGAGGATTAAGGCTGTCACGTTCTAAGCACTTGAGGAGGTAGATGACTGTATTCCCTGAATTAGGATGTTGCATGAACACATGCTGGGGAAAACCATTCATCTGACGTCCTTTGTTTTGGGTCATAAGCTTTATCGCCAGTGGCCTGTTGAAGAAATGAACCCTTCGCTAAGGCCTGTGAAGAATGCAGGTGTACCTTCAGACATTATCTGATGACTTAAATGGTCTGAGTCTTGTCTTGTTTTCATTCGTGTCCACCTCTACACAGCAGGAATCCCCATCATAAAACGCTGGCTTGACAGTAACTCCGCTTGCCAGAGATCCCTTGCCCTACTGCTCATCCGCCACAGAGAGCTGCGGCGCTGCCTGTGCTCCGAGTCCTGCTGGGGGCGTCTCGCTCTCCGCGGTGAAGTCCACTGACCCCCTGAGTGGCCTCCTGCCAGGGTGTTTTTCCATCTGGCCCGAGTGCCAGGGGCTGGTGTCTCTGGGGGGGGGGGCTGCCTGCCTGTGTGTGCAGCCTGCCAGGGGTCTGGCCCCATGTGTTCACGGCCTGACCCATAACGGCACACGGGCACAGCGGTGCTGCGTCTCTGCTGCAGTATGCCACTGCCAGCACACAGGCACTCACTCCTCAGGCTCTCGTCCTAAGAGGGTGTTGATGCGCCGATAGCCACTGAACATCATATTCCTCTCACTGAAGCACTGCTAGCTAGCGTGCACATTCTTATTCAGTGGAAATCTTTAATGCTATTCAAATGCAACAGATGGGCAGCACAAATACAGACACAAAACTGCGATTCATGTAGATGTTTGTTTTTTTTACTTGAAGGATAATATTTAATATTAATATTTGCCAGAGACCATCTTGTGTTCCCAGTGCTCTCTCTGGAGGAAATGAAGTGGCCTGGTTTTTACAATTAATTCAATCCACTGACCATTTGTTTTTTGGAGAAAGACGGCCCTTTGTTCTGGTCAACAGAGATCCTGGTCAGTATCACAGAGATCCATGTTACATGAGGAGTGAGACTTCTTCTAACCGAGTACATATACATATGCATGGATGAACTGACTGAGCGTGGAGAGAGTATGAGCCTGTGTGTGGAGTGCGGTATGGCCGTGTGTGGAGGCCAAGCCTGGGTGGGAGACTTGGAAGTCCAGGGCTGTGTAGGCTGGACTGGGGGAGAGAGAGACACCTTTTGGCCCGGCGTTGGTGAAGACAACCTCCTGCCTCTGACCTTTGCAGCCACCTATGTGTGTCCCTGTGTGTTTGTGTTGGTGTGTGTGTGTGTGTGTGTGCGTGTGTGTGTGTGCGTGTGTGTGTGTGCGTGTGTGTGTGTGAGTCATCTCTCCAGCAGGAGATGCCCCCAGGAAGAGATATATTTATACTTGTGAAAGTAGCCTGGCTCACTACTGCAACTCAGTGAGGTCTTTCTGTCCAGGCAGCAGTTTTGTTTTCTGCGCACATTGCTCTTTTTCTCTGGGATCTGTTTCTCGCTGTTTGATTGATAGTTGATCTGACTGGTTCTTGCTGTTCTTTTTTTTCTTTTTGTTATTTGATTCCATTGTTTTTATTTGCGGTAGATTACAACATGAAATGTCTTAACCCCCCTCATTAAAATGTTGCATGATCCATGTATTTAGGTCTTAATTCAGTTCTGGGTCATTTGTGCCAGTGTCGTTGCCATGGAGATGATGGCTGTATGCATGTTACAAATATCTCATATCTCATACTCATATCTGATGTTATGGACAATGGGCCTCATGCAGGAAGTGATATACAAACAACTGTCCTCTTATTTTTGTTCGTATCCACAATTTGTTCTTAGTTTGTTAGTACCTCCATTAATTTTCTTACTTTATCTTATTTTTGCTCTTCTCTTAGGCAAGAGAACATTTTTCGAGTGATTAACAGCACTCTGAATCCCCCCAAAAAGTCCCGTTTTCACAGTCGACAAATTGTTTGGTAACATACGTTTCAAATTTGAGGAACATAAAAAGACGAATACCATATAATCAAAATGACATACACATTTATTTACAGAACGTCAATTTCACTACTGCTGAAGTTCCTTCTCTTACAGCCTTTTTTCCGGTGGCATCTCTCCAAGTCTTGGGCATGTGCCAGAGTATTTGTACACGGCACAACACCTGCCCTTATATAGTGTTCAGGGGGCGTTACCTATGCTAATAACAAACAATCACCCACGCGCCTCCAATTTATGAACAGGTGGGATTCATCATTCAGCACGCCAGGGTAAGACCAGATTTGGATGGTTAAGGATATTTGGTGCATCTGGACTCCTGGAGTTGACTTAGTTTTTCTCTAAACAGAAAATGAAGAGAAAATGTAAGACGAATGTAAGAGAATGTTGCTTCATGAGGCTCATTGTCTGCATACGAGTAGAATCCGAGTACCCCACAGTCACAACTCTGTCATATACAGCACATAGTCCCAACTCTGTCATATACAGCACATAGTCCCAACTCTGTCATATACAGCACATAGTCCCAACTCTGTCATGTACAGCACATAGTCCCAACTCTGTCATGTACAGCACATAGTCAGAACTCTGTCATGTACAGCAGATTAAGTACAATAGACCACACACTATGTTCCAAAAACCGCCCCTATTCTATTATGCAGGAATTGCCATGAAAAATCTATGTTCAATTATTCCAGTCATCACGTTGAAAGTCTTGTAATCCATCCACCCCCGGTCCACCTCCTCCTGCTCCCCTGCCTTTCAACACCCCCTGCCTCCCCCCCCCCCACACACACACACTCACACTCTATTCCCCCTGCTTTCGGCTCTCTCCCACTCCTTGCCGCTTTCTCCCCATTGCAGTCGCAACTGAGAGGGATTTTGCTCATCTGTACTGTAAAGCATCTAAACCATCGAACAACTAGTTACCACGGTAACGGGGAGGCTTGCACCAAATATATATTCTGTAAAGCTTCTTGGATACCTCCCACTGCATGCTGTCTTGTGCTTGATGCCTGCACAGCGCCATCCGCCTGAGCAGCAGCAGCAGCAGCAGCACATTCCTCTGCTCATCTGGACTGTCCCTCACTAGCATGGCACAAAAACAGACACAAATCTGTTTTGGACAGAATTACCATATTCTGCTAGCAGTGTATTTTTGGGGGTTGTGATATGGGCATGGGAGTACGGGTTGGATGGACTGCAGCTAGTAATGGTGAATGGTGATCTATTCGATGACAGTTGGGGGTCAGTCTTTAGAGATGATGTGTGTTCTTACATGCTGTGTATTTGTATTCATATATGTGCATGTGTTGTCTTTATTCGTTGCCGTCATGTTTCAGGGGTCTGTCTCAGGTAATGAACACACTTCAACAGCCCCATGCTTTGCCAGCCAGCAAGTCCCACGAACACAGTCAATCAGTGTCATAAGATAATTGCACATTCTGCATTCTGTACAACTAGTCATTATGCTTAATTATAAACATTGTTGAGATAATTTCAGCCAACATGGCAGTCATTTAGTCACAGTGTTATTTATATGGACCTGTTTTGCATAGTGGTTAAATGTGCTGTTAAGCATCATGTCAGATAGTGCGGTGCTCTGTGTGGGGTGAACTCGAGTGTATCGAGCGGACTCTTGCTCCTAGAGGATGCCCCCTGGTGGGCGCTCGCTCATCCTGCGCCGCGCTCTGCCCTCCTGTGGCTGCCTGCAGTGGCAGCCCTGACGCTCCTCGCGGTGTTGCCAGTGCCAGCGCCTCATTTGCACGCTCTCAGGAGGGCTGAGACCTCGGGCCAGTCCTGAGCAGAAGACCCGACGCCCCAGGCTAGTGTCAGTCATCTGGACTCCTCCTGGACAGGCTAGGGAGCCATTATGGGGTTGGTGCGTCAGGTCAGAGAGGCTGCAATAGTCTAACTTTGCTGGACTGATCGAGGAGGTGGAGCAGGTGTATAATTTCAGCAGTCAGATTAACGTGTAGCTTTTCTTGTAGCCCGGCTGAATGGATTCGCACAGTAACAATCGTGGACGGATGAGACTACCTCTGGCTAGTTGACATGTTTGTAGTGCGGAGGTGTGAATGACGATTTCTGTTCATTCTGTCAGTGTTGTGTGCAAATAAATACTAAATATTTACACAGACTAAAAATAAGCCATGAGTAACGCGTAGCAGATCTGTCTTCTCATTTTGAAGGAATCAGTTTTTTTTGCTGGAGTGAGGCACTGGGGCTGATTACATAATCGTGTTTGTGAGTGTGTGTCTGCTCTGTGTCTGCTCTGTGTGTGTGTACTGTGTGTGTGTGTGTGTGTGTGTGTGTGTGTGTGTGTGTGTGTGTGTGTGTGTACGTGTACTGATACGGTATCTGCATACTGGAAACACTCAAATCATGAAATCAAATCACCCTCTCCACCTGTTTACCCTGCTTTTTTTTTTGGGGGGGGGGAGGGGGGTCAGAAACTATGCAATGCTTTAAAGCCAAGTAACTTAACATGTTATATACCTTCCTTTCCTTCCTGATGAGAATGTGTGAATATGGAGGGGGGGGGATCTCTGCTCTCTTTTTTCTCTCTCCCTCTATCTCTCTTTCCCTCCCTCCCTCTATCTCTCTCTCTCTCTTTCTCTCTCTCTCTCTTCCTTGTTCCTCGTGCTGCTCAGTGGCTGCTGTCAGCTGAAATGCTTGATCCAGCAGTAAAGCGTTGCACAGCTCGGCGCGCTCCTCCAATCTTCAGACCATGTCTCTGTGCACCTCCCCTAGCCAGGACCTGATACAGTGACAAAGGGCATAGCACAGGCATCACCTCTCTGGCCGGCTGGCTGGGCTGGGCTGGGCTGGGCTGGAAGCACCTAGCCAACTCAGGGACGGAATGTGGCTGTAATGTCTGTAGATCTTCCCTTCCGTGTTTGAAGAAGCTCACCGCTCAGCTCATCATTCCTTATGCCTGTCATCCATTGCCATGTTTTTTTCATGTTACTGTGCACTAAGGACTACCGTAAAGGTAAGAGAGTTTGTGATGCACGTGCTTGTGACACACACGTGTGTGTGTGTGTGTGTGCGTGCGTGTGTGTGTGTGTGTGTGTGTGTGTGTGTGTGTGTGTGTGTGTGTGTGTGTGCAAACGATTGGGGCGGGTCTAGAAGAGCTTGTTCTTTGCGCTGAGTTAAGTTTCACAGGTGGTTGTGGAAATGCTTGTACCGTGTAATTGCTTTCCCCTTCAGTGTCCAGGCTTCTGAGAGGATACTATTGGTCACATGGTGTAGTGATAGTAAAACGTGAAGGGCAGTCGAGACACTCTGATGCCATGTCTTGTATTGAGCTGTAAGTACTGTGTTATGTTTGTGGCTTTTGAAAATGAAAGAAGACATCCTCTGGTGCCTTCTGGTGTAAAGATTTGCAGTATGTCATCATTTCCAGTATGTTTGAAAAAGTTTCTTCATTATTGATACCAGATTATTTTCCGTGTTCGTGAGTGAACTAGTGTGGTACAACATGAGCCTGTAGTTTCTCTAAGGCTGGAGGGCACTTGGTTTCAGGGAGGATGTTTACAGATTCCTGCCTTGAGTAAATGTGTTTCTCTCTCTCTCTCTCTCTTTCTTTTTCTCTCTCTCTCTCTCTCTCTCTCTCGCTCTCTTGCTCTGTCTTTCCATACACCCCAGCCCTTACCTGCAAGACTCCCTGTTATGATTCGCCTAATTACTGCATATTCTTCTCCTAACTGCACGCTCTACCAGAAAAGAGATGAAATTAGGAGTAATTACTGTTTCCTCGGCGCTTCAAAGAACGGTTCTCAGGGTATTTCCTTGAGTCTCAGTTACTTCAAGTCTCAATCTCCTGTGGCGAATGCTGAGCATTGGAACTTTTGTGAATTAGGAACTACCGCCGTTCAAAGAGCCAGTTGTGGATGGTTCCAGAGGAGGAAAGGGGCGAGATCACGGCTCTCCTGGTTGATAGGCTCCAGCAGCTGAGGTACCTGGAGCAACTGGACTGCAGATGAAAGGCACTGGGCTTATAAGTTATGCATCAGACTCTTCCTGTCTGCTACCAGAGTCCCGGGCGAGGTCCAGGTGCCAGTCACTTTCAGCTTGTGCAGTGGAGGGTGAGACCTATTAAAGATGCACATATCATATGCAGCACCTGTCAAGACTCTACCTTGAAGCACAGCTGCACGTTTGGAGGAGCAGGAGTTGGGCTGTTTTTAGGCATGACCTTTGGTATAAAATGTTCTGTCTTGACAGATCTCTAGTTGCCTTACTTGTGCTGGTTGTTAGCTGGGCAGTATAGAATCCCACCTTGTGGTTCAGTAGTTTTTGTTGTGTATTTGTGTTGTATATTTCATGGTATTGGAGTCAAATGGTCCTTTAAATGGTCTGTTATACGGGTTGGGTTGTGCTTATGTAACAGCGTGTATTGTTTTGGGGAATCAGTGTGGAAGTGTTTGCATGTGGTAGTGGGCGTGTGTGTGTGTGTGTGTGCTTGTGTGTGCTTGTGTGTGTGCGTGTGTGTGCGCGTGTGTGTGTGTGTGTGTGTGTGTGTGTGTGTGTGTGTGTGTGTGTGGGGGTGTGTGTGTGTGTGTGTGTGTGTGTGTGTATGTGTGGAGGAGTGCGTTGTGTGTGCCAGTCTTGTAAGGATGCTGCTCATGGCAGACAGAGAATTGAGGGGGAGGGTGTGACAGATTCCTGCTGCTTCCCTTCTCCCACGCTTCCTCGCAGACAAGCTCAGGAATTAGTGGGGTGTGTAATGATGGCCTTGTGCTGCTCAGCTTCCTTAGGCTCTCTCTCTCTCTCTCCCTCTCTCTCTCTTTCTCTCTCTCTCTTTCTCTCTCTCTCTCTCTCTCTCTGCCAAAAGTGTCTATCCAGTGCTAACTCCAGTGTGCAGACATACACACAGACACTTTAAGGTTGCACCTGCACCAAGGGGATCTGGTTTGGCCTGACTCGTGATTCATATGATGATTCCGTAGTCACGTGTCCATTGCTGGAGATGACTCGTTTCTCCAGCATAAATTATAGTTGTTGTTCATAGATTATGTAGGTGAAATTGGTACCAGCCTCACATGGGAATACCAGACTATGTAGGTACCTTACCCTGTGAGTAGGCGCCGGGTGCAAAAAACATGCAAAAAGAACAGAACAATCCTGTCCGTTCACTGTCCGAACAGTTCACTTGGTCCCCGGGCGCTGAGAAGCTGCCCACTGCTCCTGGGGGGTCCTGGCGGAAGGATGTCCCGGGACGGGAAAAAAGCAGAGCAAAAATTCTGCGATTTCTGTTGTCGTGCTTTGTTCCCGTTGCAGGGTTAGCTAACAGGTCTCTGGTTAGCTGCTTGCGTCAAACTTTCTTTGCCTATGTTAGCAGTCAGTGTTTGGCTAACGAGAGATCTTAGGCAATTGTTTGCCGTAGACAAAAGTGAGAGCTTTGTCTGTTCTCTTTCGTGTGAGAGAACAAAGAGAGTAGGTCTACACCCTTGGAGGTGGACTAACGAGACGGTGCTCCAGGCGAGGCTGGAGGTGAGAAGAAAGGTGTTTTCCTGGCAAAGCCTGCGGAGAGAGAGAGAGATAGAACATCTGTGGATACGTGGCTTTTGTTCAAACTCAAGAGGGCATGGTTAAAGTGGCATCTAGAATTCCAGGTGTACCTACAATTATAATTCAATTCAATTAAATTACATTTTATTTCTATAGCGCCAGAACAATACAATTGTCTCAAAAGTGCTTTACAGAGCCCAGAGCAAGCACAATGGCAACAGGGGCAAGGAAAAACTCCCTGTTAATCAGGAAGGAACCTTAAGCAGAATCACGGCACATGAGGGGGGACCCATCTTCTTGAGGTCAGCCGGGAGGAGATAGGAAGGGGGGGTGGGGGAGGGTTGTGTAGAGGCCTTTAAGTTTGTTTTTTTATGGTCTGTGGACAAAAAACCTGACAATTCCGGCATGTTATCTCAGGATTTGTCGCTGGTTGACATCCTGTGTTTCATGCTGATGTGAATTTGCATGTTTGCCTCATGCAAATCAAAAACAGTTCATGTTCAGCCTGTTCACGGTCTTGGAAAACTGGATTCAATCGTCTGGGATGTAAATATGGACACCTCATTAAAACATGCAAATCAGACTGTGTCCTGACTGACAGTGTGGTGCATATGGTCTTGGCCATAGGCGGAGATCCGGGGGGGGACTTGTAAAGTTGTCCCCCCCAACAATCATTGGAAACAAAAAAAAAATGTTTAAACAAATTGTAATATTAACAATTTTCTTTACATGTTCTTAACTGCGATCGAGAATGAGGTTGTGCTTTTATAAAAGCACGACAACATAAGCGGTGCTTGCGGTAATTATAAACGTAAAACAATGTGTTTTTTAAGTGTTGAAAAATCATGATCCCCCTATTCCTCAAAGTGGTTTGGTTCACATGCTGTTTCCAACGGGCGGGGCTACCGGCAGCTCCATGTTTCAGTCAATCAGCCCAGTACACGGTCAGATTGTGAGATTGTTTCCTCCTCTCTCCCCTGTCACTGCCGCTATGATACACGATATGTAAAGAGATTTACCTCATTCTCGATCGCAGTTAAGAACATGTAAAGAAGATTTTTTTTCTAAACTCCATTTACGAAGTTCCTGGGACAATTCTGGCATTTATGGAAGTTTTCTCATCTGGGATTCGTTCTTAACTTTGAACAGAATTTAAGAACGCTAAATACCAGTTGTAAATCGGCCAGATTGGATTGCGCCCATGTTCTTAAGGGCTGAATTTGTGAGAAATCGTTGGTGATTGCGTTAACATCAATTCTACAGACATCCTGGGATTTAAACAATTGTAATAATAATAAATACGAGAATATTTGTATCATAAACAATTATGTCTACATTTATAGTCATGATTCTACGAGGCATCGTGATGTCCTAACATAAATAAAAGCACTACACAAACACTGCAAATGCCATTGAATAAATAAATAAGCAATAAAGTCAGTCTATCAGCCCAGTACACGGTCAGATTGTGAGGAAAACAACTGTTCAGAAGGTTGACGCTACCATCGGTATCCAGTTAGGCACCCCGTTGTGACATGTTAGTGCACAGAGAGGTCACCCAATCCGGTGTTCCCAGAGTTCCGTATGCCTCTTCTCTATATAAGCTAGACCCACCTCTGTCTTGTTGATGGTAAATAGAGAAACTGGAGTAAAGAAATATCGTCAGGAGTTTGTGTTTTGTGAAACAAGAGACTCAGTTGAAATGGCTGAGAAAAAAAAAATGCAGACAACCGGTCATTTTTTTGTGCTCTGAAACGTCAAGTAAGTAGAAAAACCCCAGCAATATCAAGGCAATTTGATAAAGATGTCCATAAGAAAATAATTAAATGCTTATGAAAATGTTGAATAATGGTTTCATTAGGCAAAGCCAAGCCAGAAAACGCAGCTGGGCACAGAGAGCCAGAGCCAAGTTGCAAAGGAGCGTAAGGGAGAGTGTTCTGCCTTCCTTTTGAAATGCTCTGCTTAAATGTAGTAGCTTTAGTAGCTGTAGCTAGATAAACACTGCCACCTTGTGGACAGTAGATGCGATAGAATTACGCGGTTTAGTGATCTACTGATCTACCACGGGAGAAGACGTTCATTTACAGGCAGCTGAATTCCTCCTTGAAGAGCCTTCGTTTGCGTTTGAACTTTGGACATTATTTGTCTGTGAGTAGATATTTTGTGTTAGTATATTTAATGCCGTTTAGAGAATATAAAAATGTAGTCGAATTTCTGTTTGTAAATGTTATAAGAGAATTCGGTATTTAGCAGCTAAGTTATGCTAGCTCTCGTGACAGCAATTTTTTCATGTCCCCCCCCCCCCCCCCCCAGGAATTACTCATTACAGTATCTTATGTGATTTTATCAAACAAACCCGAGTATTGACTGCACCCCTCTATTAACCGTAGTTTATTCAACTTTACGTCATGCGATGTAGTTGGGGTGTGTACGTTACAGCCGGCTCGTGACCGCAACATAAACATTGGAGGCAGATGAAAACGGTTTTCTTACACAATTACGCGTGTTTATTTAGCCCATACAATTATAACACAAAACGACGTGTCTAGGGGATTTCTGTATGCTGTATGAGAGACTTTTGCTAGCGGTTTGAAGGCTGTCCCTTGGCTATGAAGCAGACTCCATTTGACGGCAGGGCATCCCTGAAAGGTAGTCATCATGTGACAAATTGGTAGATTTTCTCTAAAGTAAAGGAATCACCATGGGAGCTCTAGCTTTACATCTTTGTGGGTTTTGTCTGTCTAACTAACGGAACGAGTTGTTTAAGCATTAATGGGCAACACCACTTTGAAGTGTTGAAAAATAGTGCACAGCTTGAAATGTGTCATTTCTTAATAACTCCACAGCATGGGGTTCTACACTCTGCTTCTACCATGGCTACTCCATGGGCTAATTTTTATTGTTATGATTTCATGCCTGAGACCAATCCTGTTATAGAATCATAGTACTTAGTCATCCATTTGATTGCTCTGGTTGTCAGCCTAAATGTTGCTAATTAGTTTTCATTTCAAAATGTGTGATTTATAACACTGCTTTGACACGATGTCCGTGTATTTATGCAGAACTATCAATATATATATATTTTTTCAATACCTATATGGCTAAATATCAGCTAGCTCCCTAGCAAGTCATTTTCAACTGTTGTATCTGTGGATTTAGTCTAATGTTACTTGCATTTAAGCTTACATTAAATAATCTGATCTGGATCGGCCTTTGCAGTTGTGGGGGAAATAATGGAGATTCTTAGGATATTTGTCATTCAAGCCTGTAACTTTGACCGTATTATTGAGTTCCAGTATGGCTACAGTGCAGCTCGATATAAATGTCTGTTCTGCCATTATAGCTTGCCAAGGTAAATTATTATCATTATTCATGAATTGATTCATTGCAAAAAAAACATGAACTACTGATGTAACTGTGTTTCGGTTCTCTCCATTGGTCTTACTACAATATAGACCTAAATATGACCTAATGTATCATCAACCCAAACCATTAATTTCAGAAAGAAAGACCTCAACATAAGCTCTCCTCCAAGCGTCAAGTATTGTATGGATTCCCTATAGTGTGACAGTCAGCCCCCTCTGCCTTGGCAGCAGATGCTGCATGTGACGCATCTAATCCTCTGAGAGCCTTGAGCTTTAGGTGGGTCTGGGGACTGGTGTGTTGAGTGTGTGTGTGTGTGTGTGTGCACGCATGTGTGTGTGGGTGCATGCATGTGTGTGCGTACTTGTGTGTGTGTGCGCGCATGTGTGTCTGTGTGCGTGCATGTGTGTGTGTGTGTGCATGCAAGTGTGTGTGTGTGTGTGTGTGTGTGTGTGTGTGTGTGTGTGTGTGTGTGTGTGCGTTCGCCCAGTCCTCTCCCACCACGGCCTCATTAGAAAAGTGACATGAGGACCAGGGCGGCTGCCCACTGCAGGCTCATTAAACCAGCAGGTCTTTTCCTCAGCGCCAGACCTGTCCAGACCTGTCATAACGGCCGTCCACACACCCAGTCAGCACCAGATCCTGATGCCGCTGCACAGTCAGGTGTGGTGTGCTACGTCTTAATCAGCAACCATACCATTTATCTCCCTGTCAACCAGCAGAGCAGTGGGAATGATCGCATTGCACCCAGTAGGGTCCGCGAGTAAGTGGTCCCTTTGCTGCCGCAAAACGTCTGGTCCCTTTCCTGGACTCCCACAGACCCGTGAGTCTGATGGATGAGCCAAGTGCTTTGCCCTGTAACAGCCCCTCTGCAGCCGGAGCTGCTGCTGCTTGCTTTTACCATGCAGCCAGGCTCTGCCTCAGCCTCTGCCTCTGTCTCTGTCACGCTGCAGCAGTCCTGAGCTGCGGCTGATGTCGATTTCATCAGCTTTACTGCCTGATCCTCATCGCCCCTTACTTTCGCCCAGTCGCTGTGAAAAGGCTGTTCATTAATGGTGATGACTGTGTTACCCCTCTCCAATTATCTCCGTGTCCCGAGGCAGGCACAGCACAATAATGCAGCTCGTCTCAGCAAAGCTCTGCTAGGTGGGAGCCAAAACACTGCCTTGGTGTTGCAGTGAAAAGAGTCCGGGTGGACTCCGCACTCCCCCTCGCCTGCTGGTTCTGGTTTGGCCCGGGTCCTCGTCACGGGGAAGGAAAGCTGACTGCCGCATAGTGGTAGGTGCAGTGATGGGGAAGCAATTCGTAGCTGTCCCACATCTGAGAGACTTTCTGGCACGCATCTAGATACCAGCACAATGAGCACCTCCAGTGCTCCGGAGGCAGACAGAGAGAGGCAAGCAAGTCCAGAGAGCCAGAACACGCCCGGCTGAGCGAGACTGAACGCTTCCCTCATCAAGTCTCCACATACATACACACACACACACACATACACACACTCTCACAGAGCCATGCAGGACGAAAGGGAAAAGAACTCTGAGGTAAGGAATAAACTATGCTTAATAAATGATGAGCACTCACTGGAGTAGTGAAGGGGGTGTGTGAACGTGTGCAGCTCTACTGTGGTAAATAAGGGGGGGGGGGTTGGATCTGTTCTGCAGAACTGTTTTCAGATCTGTTCTCTCTCAAGTGTTTCAGCTGAGTTTCATGCTGTTTAGTTGGAGAAGCCTGTGAGTCTGTGCTAGAGAGAAACTCTGTTTGGTTCCGTCTGAAGAAAAACAACTGCAGTAAAGTCTCCGTAACTTTCCTTCCTCCCTCCCTTTCTATCTCTCTCGCTCCCTCTCTGTCTCTCTCGCTCCCTCTCTATCTCTCGCTCCCCCTCTGTCCGGCCCCCCTCTCCGTCTTTCTCTCTCACACACACTCTCTCTCCCTCTTTATCTGTTGTCATCTCTCCTTTCTGCACTACTCGTACAACTAATGTACACCCTGCTCTTTCTTATTTGTTTTCTCTCTGTGCATGCATGGCACAAACACACATTTTCTCTTTGTCTTCAGTTTCCCCCCCCCTCCCCTCCCCTCTCTCTCTCTTTCTTTCGTTCTCTCAGAGTCTTTCCATTAAAATGGAAAAATGACTCCCCAGACAAGCAGCTTGGCTGGAGCATGAGCTGTCTCTAAAGCATGTGAAGGAGGCTGTATCGGTGCTGAAGTGTGGGCTTGCCTATGCTAGCGCTTAGCCTGTGTGCTTGAATGGAGGATCCGTGACGCCCCGGAGTGGATTATGTGACAGTGCTGAGGCACAGTGTTGATGGATGTTGTGGGATTGGGGGGGTGTCATATCTCCGAAGCTGATTCCCAGGGGCAAGCGAAAGGCCCGACTGTGATCAGGTCTGTCTGATCCCCTACCACAGGAGGCTCCAGTCGCAGGCTTGTTTTGGCTCAGGGGTGATGTGCCACTCGGATGGGTGACGCTTAAAGGTGACAGCTGTGCTTGTAACAGCCACCTGGGCAAGCGGGACTTGGCGTGTTTAAGGAGGACAGAGTTTGCAGTGGGGCAGAGGCACTCATTAGTCCCAATCAGGAGGGCTGCCACATTCTTCTCGTGTCTTGTCCCTTTCACTCTTCAGAATGTGGTCATTGTTCCGGGAGGCTCTCGTGTTTCGGCCTTGCCACAAAACTCTCCAGCCCTGCACGGCAGCCGGGGGTAGCCGGATCACATTACCCCCCCTCCTCTCTCTCTCTCCAAGGCAGGGAGAGGTAAACAGGGGACCACAAACAGACTGAGGTCCTGTTCCAATCTCCAGTACTCAGCCCCCCTCTCCATCCCTCACCTATCACTCCACACCCCCCCCCCCCCCCCCTTTCACAGACAGGTATCTCTTAGCAGCAAAGAGACCCCCCCCCCCTTCCCCCGGGGCTCCCTGCCATTGAAGTACTTCAGTATATTTTCCTCTTAGATGTGAGTGTACCAGAGAGAGATGTTTATTAAAGGGGGTATGCTATCAAAATAATACTGGGCCTTTTAGCAGCGAGTGTTGTTTTTCATAAGAGAAAGCTGCAGCTGCAGCTTATTGGAAGTAATGATGTCTTTTGGTTGTGTTGACAACTGAGTGATCCATCCTTTTCATGATCACAGCACTGCGGACGAGAAGCCTGTATGTATCATTAGATTTAAAAGTTCAAATGTAATCATCAGTCGGTGATATGCAGCTGAAGTTGAAGCCGTCAAGCAGGAGCTTCATTTTTGGCCTTTGATTATTTCATATTTAATTAGATTTGCTTTTTATTTTAGGCCTCTATGTTTGTCTTTGCTGTTTCAATAAGGAGGTTCCATCTGACAGCTGAAATGTGATGTGTTTATAACTCTCTCAACTCCAGTTCCTGTTAGAGTTTGTCATAAGGATCATATAGTGACAGTGGCTGGGGCATGTTGGCCCTGTCTTTGATGCTCATCATCTTTATTTGAGATGCTTTATGCAACATGCGCATACTTATACATATCTTGGAAAGTGCTTTTTAACAAAGTTGTCCTCATTATGATTTTAATATTTGGTTTTCCCTTTATTTGATAATTATTGTGTGTTAATTGTCCGTTATTTCAGTTCTTTGTGAGGTTGGAGTGAAGCAGCCACCTCCCACCTCTCAGAGGAGTTTAATGTCACTACTCTACAGACCAGTCTTTAATGAGAGTCTCTGCTTTTTTTTATTAGTCCTGAGTTTTGCTGATTCAGTTATTGACATTTCCACACCAACCTTAATTGATTTTGATCCTTGGTGTGGAGGAAGGTTTCTCACCCCTGAAGTGAGGGTGTCCAATAAGCCCTTTCCTCTCACCATCACCGCTCACATCATACTCTGACACGGCTCAGTGCATGACTCCAGTGTTGTGGTCTAAAACGAGCGCGCTAACTGCTTTAAAGGCATGACAAAACCTTGCAAACATGAACAACAGCTGTTTGTTTTCAACTGAAACGTATAAAAGCTTTTTTTTTAAATTATATATATATATAGTTAGTTGTGTCCTGGCGTGAAAGCTTTTATTACATTTTTCACAGGGTGATCCATCCCAGATCACAGAACTACATAGTGCTATCCTGGAAAGCTAGTAGGATTCGACAGTGTTTTTCTGTTCTTCACATGACCATATACGATCAAAATGAGTTTGAAGAAACTAGTTGCCTATAAAAACATGCCTCAAAAAGTGAGGATGGCGTCTCCCACACTGGGACAGAGTTCTGGACTGCCTCTGCAGTAAAGAAGAGAAGAGCTGCCCATACTTGGAAGAGGAGGGGGAGGAGGGGGGGTGTAAAAGTGTGTCCATGCTCCCTCTCAGAGTCCTACACACCGACGACAACACTCCCCCTCACCACAGGCCAGTGTGCTGTTGGACTAACTCATTTATTTGTGTAAAAAAAAAAAAAACGAGCTGTGGTTCTATTTCAAGAGGAAATGACACTCTGTCAGTGGGCGGACTGTTTTTGTTTAACCTTTGGGCGCCCACTGTGTTTTCCTCCGCCGCGCTTAGTGGAGGTGGTCAAACCGTGAAGACCCTCAGTTTTCCTGTTTTTAGCGTAGTTCTGGCCACCGCTGCTACCCCTGCAACCCAGTGATTCAGACCCAGTGATTCAGACTCGGTGATGTCGTCATGTTGCACAACCCTAAACTTAAAGGTAAACTTTCAAGGCACAAACAAGACATTAGAGAAATCAAGAGTAGCTTTTGGAGGATAAATCCATAAATCCAATCCTCTTCATCTGTGTGATGTAGAGAATAATTGCTCGTGAATAGTTATGTATACTTTGACAGTGTGATTAGCTCAGCTAAGCCTGAGTCATTCAGAGAAAGAAAATGGTTCTCTATCAAGATTAAAAGATTTTGCAGCATCAAGCGTAAACCTGTTCAACATGACGCATGTAGCAACGGCTGTGGTAAAATAAATATGGAGTTAGACAAGTAATAAACAAAGCCCCTTTCCTCTTTGTTTACAAACTTTGTTTGGAACATGCACTTTTTGTTTGCTGCCTAAGGCTTTGAGGGCTCCTAATGGATTGGTTGGATTGCTGCTTTGTGCCTCATGCATTTGTTGTAGTGTTGTAGTGTGCCGCCTTTCCCTGGCCTATTTTTAATTGATCCATTTGCATAGAAAAGCATTCCCATTCATCGCCATTCCCATTCAAGTCCAAACAGGCCTCATTGATAGCTGCCTCTGTAAGATAGATGGGCATTGATGATCAGTGCAGGACGCACAACTTTTGCTGCCCGGCCCTCAAATTGGCTGCGTTATCAGTGTGCCGGGGAGCCGTAGCCGGCAGTGAGCCCTGGGAATGAAGAGCAGGCCTTTGAGCTCAGATATCCACCACCACCACCACCAGCACCACCCCCACCCCCACCACCACCACCCGCTCTCCTTTCATCAGATGCCCCCATGCCGCTGTGGAAGCGCACTTTTAATTGGACCTTCAGCGCTATAATTAAGCAGCCAGAGAAAGAGAAAACCAAAGCCTAAATGAATGTTCTCTCTGCTGTCGTCTGGTCTCTGTGTCCCAGTGGCGGCTGGAGCGATGGCTCCTCTGGGGGTTAGCCCTTGCTGCTGGCCGCCTGGAACAGCAGCTGTTTCTCGCTCCAGCTCCTGCTCCTGCTCCTGTTCCTGCTCCTGCTCCTGCTCCTGCTCCTGCTCCTTTTTTTTCTAGCCCATGAAACTTTTGGCAGGACTTGGCATTTAATTGTTTTGTGGAAAAGCACTTAGTGTGAGTGCGATCCGTGTTCACTCGCATTTCATCCTGTAGCGTTGTGCACTGAGTCTGTAGACTAATGCTCAGGTAGAGAGCCTAGACCACTAGTCATACATGTAGGATGGCTTTATGAGCAAAACAAGCTACCCAAAAAACAGGCCTGATTTTTTTGGTTGAAAGTAAATCAATTGTATCGCTCGGCAGAGTAATGGATGCTGGAAAAGGGAGAGTTGAGTTTGCAGAGACGTTCGACTGGAAATGTTTTTCTGCCCCTGGTTTGCTGCTTCTGCTGAGGCGCGAGACCCGGGGATGGGAGTCTTCCAGTTAAAGGTGCAATCAAATATTAATGAAGCCTTACAGGCTGTTCACTGCAGGTAGGCATCATTTCGATGTAAGCGTGGAGAGAACATGTGCCCCCTCAACCTCTCACATTGTCAGTCATAGGCTTCCCCACAATCATTTTTTTGCATTTCAAGAGGGAAATCAGGCATATTTCAAGTCAATACACTTAGGGAACTGCATGTTGGTATTGTTCCCGGCCTAGAGCAGAATTTGTTGGCTGCAGCATTGGAGGCTTGCGAGGCGGTGCAGGTATGGTTTTATGAGGCGCTCCGTTGCATTCACATTTTTTATTGATTTTGCAGACACTTTTGTTCCAAGACTTCAGCTTACTTCACAAAGAAGGTCTGGTTTAGGAGCCTCAGTCTCCCAGGAACTACAGGAGAGCTGGAAGATACTTGATTTACTGATCCCCTCGTTTTTCAAAACCTGGATCCTGCGGCGGCTTTTGTCTTGGGGACTTGTGCCGTGCCCTCTTCTCTCTCAACCTTCCATAGAACTTTCCAGAATACGCTGATGCAGCAGAAGACCAACTCTCCCAGGCTGCTATTAAAGCAACCACAACTGCTCAACATGTTGTATTCTGCCATCCTGAGCTACACTTAGTCTGATGTCTGTCTGCAGATTTAAATGCCTTTCTGTTTTGCCAGTCCTGATCTACAGCGTGCTCGCTAGCTTTTACCTCACTGTGTATTGCTTGCAAAGGGCTTGACAGAATCTCATATATCTTAAGTAACGTACCAGGAGAAAGGCCTGCATTACAGTTAGTTCCGGGTGGTTCCGGATGCTGTCTAACCTTTTCCCTGCATGGTAAAGTTTTGCCCATATGAGCATACTTAAGAGGAAACATTTAAGCATAGAGATGTACGTGGGATGTACATCTTTAAGTTGCTGTAAATTGCGGTTGTCTTCCACCCTTAGGACGGCGGCCACGAGGGGGTTGGAAATGCCTCACTTACTGCAGGGTTTACGAGGAGCTCAGTGCTATGGGGCCCCGCAGGGAGCCGTAGAAGATATGGACAATAAGCTGATGCCATAGTGTTTGCAAGCTTATTGATCCAACAAAGTGTCAGGAGGGAGTTTGTGCCAGCACTCAGTAGCCAACTATGCGCCATTTCCTGCTAGAAAGTAATTGGGTGCTGTTGTTGTGTATGGTCTGTAGGGGGAGAGTTGGCGCTGGGGTTTGTCAGATTCATTGTATTGCTAGTGAAAACATGCTAAATCAGATCGAATCAAACAAGTGTTGATTTGTGCAGCGCCCTCCTGGCAGCCATGGCAATGCAAAGTGACTGGATAGTGACAAGTCCTGCCATGTCAGTGATCCTCAGTGAAGTAGCTGTGTCAGCTCCTACATCAGACAGTATCAAAGGAATCTTTCATACATGTGCCTATTTGATCTATTTTAAGTCATAAGTCTGCTCAAGTGACCTTACTGTAGGTAGTTATGTGTTATAAATTGTTGGATATCATGTGGGATGAAATAGCTTCCCTGAGCTGTGAGAAGGGTGGTTGCACAGAAGGGCATGCTTTATCTGAGAAGAGGCTAGATCTGGGGGGATAACACTGAAATGGCAAGATTAAAAAAAAAAAAAATTGAAATATGGATGGAAAGGTGGCTGAGGTCTTGATCAGTGCTTAGTTCATGGGGGTCATGTTTCACGAAGAAGGCTCACACAAACCCAGTGAGTCTGCACCATCTCTAGTCCCGAGAGGAAGATGTGATCTGTGTGACCCGTGTTTGCAGGCTTTCTAACTCCCTCAGCTCCGAGGAGAGGTGAGCACTGATTGAGCACTGATTCAGACGTGGTCTCTGCTGAAGATGGGAGTTATCACCTCTAAAAGTCCTTCACTCATCCTCATGACTGGTAAATACAAAAGGTGCTCAGAGTCTAATGAGACACCATTATTATGGAACCTCACAAAATGCCGTCGGTCTGAAAGACCCTCTGCTTAAGTGGTGTTTTTTACAAACAAAAATGTCACTGGCTTCCGGGTTATTCTCATTTGCATCCAAAACCATGATTGCAAATCAGTGACACGGGTTAATTACACGGACTGAAGTGGAACATCAGCATTTGCCCTTTAAAGTATTCGATGAATCAGGACAGCAAGCAGGGATTTGCATAAAGAAAAATAGAGCCACTGCTGTGATTAGATTTGTAGTCCATTGAAAATGAATGACCTGACAGGTTACCGTTCATATTGGCTTACCAGTTACAATACGGGACATTGGGATGGCGCCCTGTTGGAGAGCTGATGGAATTTTAGTCCCACTATGCCATCTAATGGCCAAAAAGCCCATTTCATTAATCACTGAAAGTCCATTGCATTGCAGGCTGATGGGATATCAGCCTGGAGCCTAGTAATGGAGTACATGAGCAAGATGGGTACTCTTACTCTTCTCTTATTGGACATCAGATATTGCAGTGCTGCTCACCTGATCTTAGTGGGAGTCTTCAGAATCAGAATCAGGTTTTATTGGCCAAGTAAGTTTGCACAAACAAGGAATTTGACTTGGTAAAGTGACTCTGTGTGCTTACACAAAATATACATTACAACACAATACAATACAATACAAAACAAACAGTGCAACAGTGCAATGGTCTAAGAAGTTTAAGAAAGTATGTACAAGGCGGAATGGCTATATACAGTAGCTGTGAAATGTTGCACAACAGTAGTGCAAAGAAGAAGTGGAGAGTGCGAGAAGTGCAGGGATAAATATATAAATATATATGCTACAGTGGGTTAGCTGTTCAGTAGTGAGACGGCGAGGGGGAAGAAACTGTTTTTGTGTCTGGAGGTTTTGGCGAACAGTGATCTGTAGCATCTACCAGAGGGGAGGAGTTTGAATAGTTTGTGTCCGGGGTGTGAGGGGTCTGCAGTGATTTTTCTGACTCTGGAGGTGTACAGGTCTTGGATGGTGGGCAGGTTGGCACGATGATCTTTTCTGCAGACCTGACTGTCCGTTGGAGTCTGTTCTTATCCAGTTTGGTGGCCGATCCAAACCAGACAGTGATTGAAGTGCACAGAACAGACTCTATGACTGCGGTGTAGAACATGATCAGCAGCTCCTGAGGCAGGTTGTACTTCCTAAGCTGGCGCAGGAAGTACATCCTCTGCTGGGCCTTCTTCATGATGGTGTTGATGTTGGGTTCCCACTTCAGGTTCCGGGATATTGTGGATTCCAGAAACCTGAAGGATTCCACAGCCAACACAGTATTGTTGAGTATGGTGAGGGGGGGCAGTGCTGGGGGGCTCCTCCTGAAGTCCACTGTCATCTCCACGGTTTTAAGCGTGTTCAGCTCTAGGTTGTTGCGACCGCACCACAGGACCAGCTGTTCAACTTCCCGCCTATATGCAGACTCATCATCATCACGGATGAGGCCGATGACTGATGTGTCGTCTGCAAATTTTAGGAGTTTAACAGATGGGTCTCCTGAGGTGCAGTCGCTTGTGTAGAGGGAGAAGAGCAGTGGGGAGAGCACGCATCCCTTGTTCATGAGGAATTACTTTACCGTTAGTCACTTTTTATACCTGTGTATTTTGGGGGATCCATTTTCTTGAAGGCTTTGTATGCTTGGAAAATTGTGTGTGTGTGTGTGTGTGTGTTCAGCAATGCTTTTAGTTATTGCATTGTGGATAGTGGATATCCAGATTTCTTTTAGAATTAATTATTGCATGCGCACGTCTTTTAATTATTCCATTGGTATTTACTTCATTAAAGCACTTCTACAAAAACGAGGTCATCCTTTATTCGTGTATAAGTGTGCGTGTGTGTGTGTGTGTGTGTGTGTGTGTGTGTGTGTGTGTGCGTGTGCGTGTGTGTGTGTGTGCGCGTGTGCGTGTGTTTTTAGTATAGTGGCTAACTATGTTAGCCTTTGTGTTTCTGTTGTGATGCATGAGTGCGTGCTTCTAGTGGTTCAAGCTCAAAGGCTTGAGTGTGTTTTCAGATGCACATCCCAGGGCTCATTGCGGCTAACGCACAGCAGTCTCTGCTTTACTGCACACCCCGCTCCCTTCACGGGCTGCATGTATGCCCCGATCCAGTGGAGAATGCCAGCGCAGAATTACTGACTGATTTGTGTTAAGGGGCATTTAAGCGTGCCATCATAATTGATGTCATTCTTTGATGATGTTATGTTTGATGGCATTTGTTTTCATGTTGTATGTTTGATGCCATTTTAGAGTGAAGAAACATATTCTGAAGAACGGGTGGAAAATAAGTAATGTGGTCAGAACCATTAGTAAACTGTTTTGTTGTGTTGTTGCTGTTCTCTGGTGATGTTTTGCATTATCGCGTCACATAGCATTATCATGCTGCATTTGTGAATTCTACCCGCTACATGCATCAGGCAACTGCCCTGTGTACTTGAAATATAACAGAAAACTTAGACTTATAGGATCACTAGACAAGGCAAGCATCATAAATAAACATTGTAGCCTGCCTACAGAAATGAGTGTTAAAATGGCTGAGATCTTAGGTACACGGAGAATCATACCAGTATGATTATATGTGGTAACTGACAGTAGTCTTCTGATGCAGCAAATTAAGATTGCATTCTAGAATTCCGGAATGTTCTATTAAAGGATCCATACTATCTTGGGCTCAGAAGCCCTTTGGCCTTTTGGCCTGTTCTGGCAGGCAAACTAGTTAAGACCAAGGTCTTAAAATCTCTCAGAAAATGCAAAAATACCCTTGCTGACAGAGGCTCTGAGTTCTTTGAACAACCTTTAAGGGCTCTCCTATGGGGGCCAGCTGAGGCAGGCTGTCAGTGGAGAACGTGTGGTTAAGACCACAATGAAAGTCAGTGCTCAGCATTTGTTCTTGGCTTGGCCTTCGTCCGATTCAGTACAAGTCGAAGTAGGAGGTCCTTGTTTCCAGAGCAGATTTCACTCGGTGTCACAAGAATTTTCAATTTTCACCTGTTTCATCACCTCTGTCCCGCCACAGCAGTGCCTCACCTCCGCAGTGATCTGGCATTGGGTTCACGGGCAGGCTGCCACCCTCAGATGTGGCCATGCTCACTGCACTGTGCGGGTATATTTAGCTTCTCACAGTCCTGGGGAGGGATCTTTCTACTTTCAGGGCGAAGTTGAGGTTTCAACTTGTACCTTACTATTTTTTTTGTCCCCCACGTTGTATAAGGTTTTTACGATCCATTTACACAGGTTTAGTGTTGAGGAAGGTGCCACTACCTTGCAGCTTCAGTGGGGTTCAGATAAAATGATCCTTTGCTACATCCTGAAAATAGCAATTTATTTTTAATGATTAAAATATAGATGGAATATAGATAGAATTGATATCCCCAGAGAGCGGTCTCCATCAGACTGCTTACATTCAGCCCTGCTGAGCAATGGCTTTGGAGCAGCATGTTCCCCAATGACATGACCAGAGCCATCAGCATGACTTTACTACCCTACCTGCTACTGGGAATTATGGGACACAGCATTTTGATAAGCTCAGGGTTAAATGGCAAACTTCATCTTCCTCCTAAATGCTTTAGATCTGAACACGACTTTTTGCTTTTTCTGGAGGGTCGGTGGATTTTGAACCATCTCCCAACACTGTTCAATCTATGTATGTATGTATTACTGAGTCTGTTCAATCTATGTATATATGTATTACTGAGCAGTGGCCGATGCAGTACTACAGTGCAAGGAGAGTTTGAGAAAGTCTTTAGTTGTGCTGTGAAAGTTTGCTTCCTTAAAATGGACAGGTCATAAGCCGTTTCCTTGACTAAAATGTTATTCTGAGTGAGAATGAAGGTAGCCCTTCTACTGAGTGTGTCAGCTTGATTGACCAAATTGACTAAGATTTCAGTGCTTATAAGATTTATTTCAAGGTTGTTTCAGTTTACCCAGTATCATGTTTTTCCACCTGCAAATGCCTCATATTATTACCATGAAGAAAGCAGAAATCTGTTATTGTGTGATGCAGTGAATAGTTGTCAGGGTACTAGGGATAGAATAGGCTGAGCCGGACCTGTGCTTTGAAAAGGGTAAGAGAGAGAAGGGGAGAGAGGAAGAAAGAGAGAGAGAGAGGAAGGAGGAGGCTGGCTGGCTGGCTGAGAGAGGTATTTGGGCTTTGAATGGGCAGAGAGGAGAAATGAGAGGGAGAGTGAGAGAAAAAGAGAGCGAGTGAGTGAACGCAAGATAGAGAGAGGGATCCGACCAACATACACACACTATGGCTCCGTGAATAAGCGAGATAGGGAGTTTGTGTGTGTGTGTGTGCGTGTGCGTGTATGACAGAGCGTGTGTATGTCTGTGTGTGTGTGTGTGTGTGTGCATGCACGGTAAGACTCGTTCAGGAGTGAAGCGTTTCTCCTGGGCAGCTCGAGCATCTCTCCTGGAGCTTCCGTCGGAGCCAGTGCTGCACTCGTGCCACTCAAGGAATGTCTCCCATTGTTAAAAACCCCGGCTGCTTTTACCCCATGCTCTGCCACTGTAAGGTAGCCTGCTCCAACAACACGCTATCGCTCATGTTTGGATGCAAGGTAGGGCACCGCTTACAGGAATGTCATTTATCTGTGGGGCTGAAATAATTAGCTCTCTGTTGAAGTCTTTAAATGTCAAGTGGAGTGTATTCATGCATGTGACTTGAGCTGTCAGTGCAGATGTTTTTTGTATCTTTGAAGTTTGTAAGAGATTGTGATTTTTCTGCACACTGGCGATCACAGAAGCTTTCATATTCACGTAGGTAGCTGGAGATAGACGTCTATCCTATTTCGAATTGAGACATTCGAACAGGACTTTGTATTCTACCAAGAAAGGCTGCATGTTAAGTATTTTTGTGCATAACTCTTACATGTGCATAACGCCGACTATTCTGTGTCTTTTTACAGTCTTGCATGTAAATGTCTGATATGGTTAGGTTTTGTTGATGTATGCTAGCTCTTGTGTACTCACAAGATGTTATTTCCATGCTAGCTCTTGCATACTCGCAAGATGTGATTTACATTTAGTCATTTAGCAGACGCTCTCCCTCTCACTCTCTCTCACTCTCACTCTCTCCCTCTCTCTCTCTCTCCCCTATTTCCAGCCAGTGTGACTGTCAGTTGAGAGGCTCAGGGTAATAAGGTGATTCAGATTGCTTCTAATGTGAATCATGCAAAGCAGGGGAAGCTGGCATTTAGCGCACATGGCCGTGTTACGCTGCCTCCATGCCCTCCAGCTGGGCGAGGGGAACGCTCCCATATGGAGCGCTGATCCCGGGGATAATCTGGCCGTGTGTGTGGAGTGGAGAAATATAGGAATAGAATGGAACCGTGGGAGGCTGCAGTCGCTCTCTGTGATCTCTGTGATCACTTGAGGCAAGTAGTGTACAATGCACACGAGTGCTTGATCCTGATGTTCCTTTCAAAGGTTTGCTGTATTGTCACAGTGAGTCTGAGAGACTGGGAGTCAGAATAGTAGTAACACACATCCCCTCATCGCTCTCTCTTTACTGGAGAGGGAGAGGGAGAGAGAAGGAGAGAGATGGAGGGAGAGAGAGAGAGAGGGAGGAACGTGGGTTAAGCTCACTCAATGTGGAGCTCCGGTTCGAGAGCACATTATCTCCCTTGTGTTAATTAGCCCATTCATTTTACATTTCTAACATTACACTTCACCTGTAATCCAAGTGGCGGAGTGCAGTGTGTAGTGGATTTGTGTGGCTGTAGGCCCACAAGGCAATTTGAACAGAGGCTTAACCTGCGCCAACTTATCCTGCCAGGGCTTTCAAAGCCCTCACTCAAATACTGAAATGGTAAGTTCTGTGTCACATTTCGAGTCACTGAGATGCACCATTAAGCATATTTTCCACACTTGTATCAGTTTAGTTTGAGACTGACAGCTAGATGATGAGCTTTCCAGTGGATAGTGAACAGCTTTGGAGCTTCGTAATATCTACTCGCCTTTGAAGATGAAAGAACAGCTACTTGTTGACACAAAAATGTATCACCATTTTAATATAATGAAAGTGGGGGGGATGCAGGAAATTGGCCAGACCACACACACAGTACACAGACATGTTTGGAGGGTTCGGTTTACAGATTTAGATTAGATTTATCCATTATTTATTCAGATTCTGACTGACTCTGATTCTCTTCGTTTTAATTTTGCACATGAGTATTCCAGGATAGTTTGTATGGTCTGGCTTGGCCTCATTTTAAATGTCGGTGCACCCCTCATCGGATGCAGAAGGTCCCTATTCGCCATGTCAGAAGGAGGCTTTGGGCTTTTGGACTCTGCTTCCATCTTTGAGCCCAGTCACAGGCACCGGTTGAGTGTTGGCCCAGTGGGATGAGCCGTGCGTGAATATATATATGCTTGCGCGTGCGCGTGCGCGTGCAGCGCTAGGGAAAGGGGGTCAGCACATGCAACTGCGAGGAGATTCCACACAATCCCGCGCGGAGCCTGCAGTCCGCCTGCAGCCATGCCACCTCCCATTCCCATCTCATCTCATCTGGCCTTCCCGAGCGGAGTGGGACTGACTGAGTGAGTGAGGAGAAACCACTACGGCACGTGCTCGGCACTGCTACAGCTGTGCAACACACACACACACACACACACTCACACACAGTGACATAGAGCATTCACATTAACTTACAATGGAGATCCCCCCCCTACCCAAGCATAACATACATCCACCCTCTCACTCGTACACTTATTTACACAAACATTTGGTAGAACTGCTTCACGTATACAAGAGGTAAGAATGATATACATTTCAATACATTTTCCCCAAAAACACTTACTGGAAAGGCAAACTGATGCTGATGTAGGCTCTCTGTCAGTCCAGTGAAGTTGCTTGTAGTATCTCTCTGCCAGATTGACCAATAATGGAAACCCTCCTCCTCCTAGTCATCCAATAACCATTCATGTGTGTGCACTGTTGCCTTTAGCCTCTCTGCACCATCGTATCTTAATCTCCTCACACATACACACTACAAGCCATTTAGGACTGCCTGCACGTGTGGCCATTTTCACTGTGCTGACACACAAGACGTTTGAGCCACTGTAACGGTGCGGCTGCCCGTTACCGATATGGAAAAACATCCCTCGGCTAAAAGCTGCACCGTTACAGCCACACTTCACTAAGTTTTCACTTGCTATGGCTATGTGCAAAAATCTTTTCTTTTTAAATGTTGTGATGCAATCTCCTGGCAATATAGCTATATATATATGATTGCGTCAATAGCTGTGGGATCTTCTATAAAGAGTAATGTGTTTGTGTGTGTGTCTCATTGTTTTAAGTAAAGGAACTTTAGCATTCTTGGCCTCATGGATGTGTGTTATGAGCCGTCCTCAAGTTAGCCACAGTATTGCCTCTAGGCTCCCTTGCTGATATCAGCTCCTTAATACAATGGCCATCAAGGAATTCTGAGTCACGGCTCTCGTCTCAGGGCCAGTGAGGGTCTTATCTCGAAGTGGATGCTATCTAGAAGTTGCACTGCCGTATCACTGTGCCCCTGAATACATAGTCCATCTGTCCATATGTCTGAAAATATATATTATATATCTGAAAAGCGTACAGTCCATCTATATGTCTGAAAATATATATTACATATCTAAAAATCATACAGTCCATCTATATGTCTGAAAATATATATTACATATCTAAAAATCATACAGTCCATCTATATGTCTGAAAATATATATTACATATCTGAAAAGTATACAGTCCATCTATATGTCTGAAAATATATATTATGTATCTGAAAAGCGTACAGTCCATCTATATGTCTGAAAATATAAATATTATATATCTGAAAAGCGTACAGTCCATCTATATGCTTCTGTCCCTTTCTTGACACTGCCTCTCCTCTCCCTGTCATGTCCCTGGGATGGAGGTTTAAAGCAGCTCAACTTCTCTGACCTCTGGGTTCTAATCCTGCATCTCCATGGATGTTTAATGAGTACCATATTCATATGTTCAGGTCATTGGGCTTTTAATTGAACAAGTGCACCTAAATTGCTTTTACGAGTCTAGAATGACATTGTGTGGTTCCACTAGATACGGTTGTAAATTCCCGTCCTTAATGAATAACATTTTGAACAGCATCTTGTACCAGGTGTATAAATAGGTCCCTTTTTCCCTGAGTGGTTCATTATGTATTCAGTCTTGCATTTGTCTTCATAAACCAAAAGGACATTTCCTAGCATTTAAAGCAGCTGTCAGATGGCCTCTTCCCCTGCAGCGTAAATCAGTCATGGTTAAACCATACCTCAGTGCTTCAACCATACAGCATCTGAGGGGGCAGTGCAGCAGAGCGGCTAGAGGAACATTATGGGATGTATTGTAGCCATGTGATGGTCTAAGTGTATTGTAGATGAGCTTGTGTATGCCTAGATGAAGCTTTCCAGAACAAAAAGGAAATGCACCGGTATTGTTTTAACATTGACTCAATGTGACTAAAAGAGTTTTGAGGCGTTGGTAAGGTGTTAAAAACGTTATTTCCAGTAGCAGCAGTTCATGAGGCATTCTAGTTTTGCTTGTGATAGTGATTTGCTGTGACTGTGGAGAAATTAGCATTGTCTTGTATTCATCTTGTGGTGATATGAGCTTGGTATTGCATCCTCATTTTGATGTAAGGCCTATCTTGTTGCTATTTTACTTTGTGTCGTTTTGCGATCAGTTGTAGATGTGCGGTCACAAAAATAGCTTACAGTGGTAGGTTTGCTTGTGTACACACATGCTTGACAGACATCCTTACTGAAGAGAGGATGTATTGCTGGGTAGGCTAAAATCCATATCAACCCTTAAGTATTAGCTTAAACAGGATGTACAGGAAGAGGAAGATGGACTATTGTTCCTTCTCAAGTCTACCGTGGATGCTAAGGGGGAGACGTATCTGGGCCAATCCAGCTTGATTTGCTGTGGGGAGCTCAGGGATCTGTTAATGCATCTGTCCACACAGAGTAAATAATGGTAGCTGTGTGATGAAAGCTCCAAGATGACTCATTGTAGAGGAGAGCGATAATTTTTTGTGACACATCCTTTTTGCACTGTTCTGCTCTCCTTTTTTCTGTTCATTACTCTCAATATGCTCGTCCCACAGTAGGAAAGGCTGTGCCCTGATTACCGGTAAATAAGAGGGAGAGGATGACTTCCTCTGCCGTACCTGCACACAGTGCATTCTCAGGGTGTGTCAGTCGGAGTCCACTCTCTCAGATACGTTCAAGCTTAAGCGAGGGCTCTGAAACCTAAAAAAAATACAAGTGAAGAAAAGGTGCAATGTTAGGGTGAAGGGTGAGGAGCCACAGTGAGTTCTGCCACAGAGTTCTGCACTAGTAGAGACTGCTCTCGGCTCATTTTCCTCTGGCATGTGCGCTAGTAGCAGCTGGCGTATCCCAAAATCTGCTTATAGAATAGAACGTGGACATGAACAATGCTTTGTTGATTCATTAGCTCGCTCTCATTGTTTGGAAACAAACTGATGTCATGGTTGTGCTTGCAATCTGAACCCATCATGTCTTCTCCTTGTTGAGCAACATAGCTCCTTATCACTTCAGCAGTGAGAGTAAACCCATCATGTCGTCTCCTTGTTGAGCAACATAGTTTCAACATCGCTTCAGTAGTGAGAGGTACCATCTGAACCCATCATGTCGTCTCCTTGTTGAGCATCATAGCTCCTCATCGCTTCAGCTGTGAGATGCCATCTAAACCCATCATGTCGTCTCCTTGTTGAGCAACATAGCTCCTCATCGCTTCAGCAGTGAGAGGCTTTGGCTCCCTCGTGATTAGCTGCTGCCGGAATTTTTCTGCTGACACCGGGAATTGTTTATACGACACCACATCTATGTGGCATCTCTAGATCTACGTCAATCAAACAGAGACCCTGCCTGTGCAGATAAGATGACAGACAGAAACTAGGGGTAGGTTTTTACATGCCGCAGTATTCATGCCGCAGTTTTTTTTTTTTTTTTTCAAGAATATCCAAACTGCCATATGCTGGTTTATCACCTAAGGCCATATCCAGGTTGCAATTGAAACGTAATTTTGCACAAACTCTGGTGCACAAACACATTTGTTTCAAATCTTCAGATATACTGTCTGAATGCGTATAGGAGGTCTTAGCAGACATCTTGTGGTTAAAGTCGTTCTCCAGTTCCTGACTGCCCTTTATCAGCCACAAGCTCTATGCCTCATTAATGAGCAAACAAACTACATGCTTTGGCTGACAACTCTTGCAGAGAAGCACAGCATGCGAACAAGCAAAAACCTCTATCGTTTTTTATTGTTTAAACGTAGAGTGTACAAGTACAGTGACATTCTTACTTGAATGCTCCTCCACAAACTAGAGTAGACAACTACCATTAGAGCAGTGCACCATTACAGTAAAATAAAATAAATAGTAAGTAAATACTCAAATAAATGCCAAGCACAAAATACTAACTACTGTGAGATATCAAACAGTGTCTGACAACATAGAATACAACAGTTGACATGAGGTAGAAAAAGTGATGTGACCGAGCAAGGAATGCTGCAGCAGTATCACACAATGAGCAATACCCATAAAAGTGACAGTGCAAGACGATGAGCATCAGACAGATCAGTACAAACGATAACTAGCGAATGCCAATGTAAAGTTGAAAGTTTAGTATTGATATTGAAATATGAGTGAGTGTTGAACAGGCTGTAGTCTGCGTGTGGAGCAGTTTTACAGCATTGGGGTAGAAGCTATCCCTGAACCTCTCTGTGTGTGTTGAGCAGTCTTACAGCATTCGGGTAGAAACTATCCCCGAATCTCACTGTGTGTGTTGAGCAGTCTTTGGGGTAGAAGCTATCCCTGAACCTCACTGTGTGTGTTGAGCAGTCTTTGTGGTAGAAGCTATCCCTGAATCTCACTGTGTGTACGGAGAGGCCTGAGCTGCTTGTCACAGGGCAGGCAGAAGAAAGGTGCTGGTGTCGGGTCACTGGAGTCGTTCACGATGCACTTTGTGTTTCTGAGGCAGGGTGCGTGTGGTGTAAATGTCCCGGATCGCTGGGAGCCGTGTGCCCATGATCCTTTGCAGGGCTTCCTTGTCCTGCGCTGTACAGCGGCCATACCAGGATGTAACGCACCCTGTGAAGATGAGGACTGTAGTGGACATGCAGGTTTTCCTGGGGCGCCTGAGGAAGTGAAGGCGTTGGTGGGCCTTTGTAATTGCAGCTGATGAGGAAATTGAAGCTACTGAGCCTCTCCACAGTGTCCCCACAGATGTAGATTAATGGAGGAGACACAGATCAATGGATTAATTGGCAAGGCTTTGTGTCATTGTGTTAACAATAGTGTGTGTGTCTGTGTCTGTGTGTGTGTGTGTGTGTGTGTGTGTGTGTGTGTGTGTGTGTGTGTGCGTGTGCGTGTGCGTGTGCGTGTGCGTGTGCGTGTGCGCGTGCGCGCGCGTGTGTGTGCATGGTCCTGCCCCCCCCCCCCAGCCCTTAGTGTGATCCTGTTTGACCCAGGCAGTGTGTTGTTGGCCCCCTGTGTGTACCCTGGATGAGCTCTGGATCGGGGAGACCAGTCAACCATAGGACCCCACTTTGCTGCATCCCACTTCTCTCTGTGCTCCTCAGTTATGGATTACGCCATTTCTCATAGCGGGATCTAAAATAGGCCAGAGATGTAGCCCTAATGAGACACAGAGCCAGTGATGAATGAAGGTGTATAATTACTAATGTATGGCGTTCGATGATTGGGGATTTTAAACATCAGCTATTCCACGATCGTGGGCATATGTGGGCAGAGGTACTGAAATGCAATTAGGCGTCATATAATGCTACAGGATCTTATGCTAAATTGGGATCGTTGGTATTCGGTACTGGTGGAAAAGCTGCTGTATGTAGGCTGAAGCTCATTCAGGGAGACTTGGCTGTTTGCCTTTCAGCATGAGTCTCACTGTATTATGTGAGCGTTTTGTATAGTGTATGAGTGGGAGGCAAATGAGGAGATGAATGATTATAGCCATTAAGCAGTAATACATTTCATTAGACACCCCAGGTAGCTCTGAGGCTGCTCAATCTGCTTCAGTGGTTTTTCTGAAAGTGAAGGAGACCTGAGTATTTCTGCCAAAAACACAAGTTCCCAAGCACATGTAAACGCTACTTAGATCAGTCCCTTAGATTACATGGTTATATTACAGGGATGGCAATGAGGGCTCCACCTTGTGGTGTGGCTCGTGCATTGCAGACACTGGTCCTGTGCTACAGTAACAGCATTTCCTTCGACTTGTGCAGCGTAGCAGATGAAACTACAGATGCTTTACCGCAAGCAAATGTGAATGTGATTGCGCCGCAGTAGCAGTCGGCCGTTGCATTCCGTAACCTATGCGATTATGTGGAATTAAATGACATGAAAATGCGAAGTGTGATTGCTTAGCAGTAGTAGAGGATCATTATATGGTCACTGCATGGATCAGACCTGGGGATGAAAGCAGGGGATGAAAGCAGTGCACAGGAAATAGTGACAAAATGATGTTGGACAAACTATACAAGAACACACATACAGTACACTATACAAGAACACACATACAGTATACAAGAACACACATACAGTATACAAGAACACACATACACTATACAAGAACACACATACAGTATACAAGAACACGCATACAGTACACTATACAAGAACACACATACAGTATACAAGAACACACATACAGTATACAAGAACACACATACACTATACAAGAACACACATACACTATACAAGAACACACATACACTATACAAGAACACACATACACTATACAAGAACACACATACAGTATACAAGAACACACATTCACTATACAAGAACACACATACAGTATACAAGAGCACACATTTAGTATATTGATGAATAGAGATTAGTGAGCATCTCCTCTGCAGGGACAGGGGGGCGTAGGTAGGCTATCGCATAATTCTGTGTCTCCAAAATACAGCTTTTTGTTAATCAATACAGTTTATGTAGGTATGAGAGCAATCTGGTCTATTCTTGTATATTCTGTTAAACACAGTATGTGTGCACATGTGGATTGAAGACAGATGGCCGATGAAAGCAATATTATTACAGGGAAACGCCAGTGAAACAGTTGGTAGTGACATACATAGGCAAAGCCACCTGCCTCAGCTTTCTTAAGGTTTCTGTCATAGTATTATTACTACACACTTTATTATCATAGTATTATCACTGCACACTTTATTATCATAGTATTATCACTGCACACTTTATTATCATAGTATTATCACTGCACACTTTATTATCATAGTATTATCACTGCACACTTTATTATCATAGTATTATCACTGCACACTTTATTATCATAGTATTATTACTACACACTTTATTATCATAGTATTATTACTACACACTTTATTATCACTACATACTTTATTATCATAGTATTATCAATGCACACTTTATTATCATAGTATTATTACTACATACTTTATTATCATAGTATTATCACTGCACACTTTAGCAAGAGGATGATATATCCTATATATCCTAACCATGTTATATTATAAGATTATCAGCTGTTGCATGTTTTTTATGTTTACAGGAGTCAGGGCTTTTTTCATACCTCTGTCATCCATAACGAGTAACATAACCCTACGCTGTATATTCGTACATTTGAATGTTTTTACAGTTAGCTGTGGTAAATTTCATATAACAGCAATTCATAGAGTTATTGGCAAGGTTTTCAGCAGATTTATTTTGTTTGTTTGTTTATTATTTATTATTTATATCTGTTGGTTCATGAGACACTAGCCAGCTTGTGTTAGATTGCAAGCAAATCATGTAGCCATACAAAACATGCAGTCAAACACTGTTTATTTGCAGTTGGCTGAACGTTTCCAGTGACAGAAACTCGTGGCCTTTCAGAAACGGATCAAACTACACATCGGAAACGTGACTTCGTTACACGGGCTTGCTAGCATGCGTTTGGTAAAATAGTTGTAACGTTAGCCATCCTAGGCCATCTGGTGAATTAATTCATTCTGGGTCTGCTAAAAACGTCTCACACGTCCTTCATCCATAATAAACGAATTATGTAGACCAGCCATTTCCCAGTGTTATACAAATGGTTGTTGGTGTGAAATCGAACTCGGGTAGACTGCTCAGAAGACAGCGATGTTTACCACTATACCACCAACAGGTTTAACTTCCCCCCCATTCGGTGGGAAAATAAGCGATTAAAAAGGAAACCAGCAGGCATATCAATTAGCCGAGTACAAGCACACTACAAAGCATTAGAACAGACCTGATAGCGCTGCAATGGAATCCATATCATGGGAGTTGAAACAAAACCAGAATAAAAAAATGAATTTAATTGAAGAAGAAGAATATGCAATTGCTTGCACAATCACATAATAAAACAATAAAGGATTGCTTGCTCAGTCACATAATTAAATGTGCTTTAAAAGATCCTCTTGTGTTCTTTTCCCTTGGAATGCGTAATCATGTTATATTTGTCTTTGTTAAATCCCCCGAGATGATGAAACCGCTTCATTGTCTTCATCACTCAATGCGGTTCTACATCTGAGTGTCATAGCCTATATCTTTGTTTTCCAATCTAAACAATTAATTTTGCCGTCTAGTGCCTGTAAACCTGTCATCATGTATTTATGTTTCATGTGATTGCATGGTGCCTCGATCTGTCTTACCTATGTGTATATGTCTGCAGTAAATTGATGGATGTGATGATGGAAGTGTACTGAGGCAGGGCCTTCTTCCCAGCTCGAGCGTGTGTGCGTGTGTGTGTGTGTGTGTGTGTGTGTGTGTGTGTGTGCGTGTGCGTGTGCGTGTGCGTGTGCGTGCGTGTGTGTCTGTGTGTGTGTGTGGCCTGAATGTGATGACTGGTATGTTTGCGCACTGTTGTGGCTGCCCGGTGGTCACGGCAGGAATCCTCTCTCTGTCCACAGAACAGGCCGGCTGCGGTGCAGGGCTCCCCGCACGTGGCCCAGCCCTCGGCATGTATGAACCCCGCCCTGATGAGCGCCCCATGGGTGAGACAGAGATAAGGGGGCCCCCACGGCCCCAGAGTCTCAAGCTATGCCATCTGTGCCCGAACACTAAGGGCTGCTGCTTGCTCCTGGCGTGCCACTTTCATTCACAGGGTTCTTGCACACGTCTAAAACGTCTGGGGAAAGGATGGATTTTTTTCAGACCTGTAAGACCAGACTGGAAAAGTTTCTAAATTTAAAGAACACTTGTGAAACATTCAGAAATACGGGATAGAAAAAAGTGGTCTTAGACACTGTCCCAAAATTCAGCATAGGCTCAGTCAGTGAATAATAAATGACATGACACAGTAAAGTTACCCATTCTCATAAAGCTTTGTCCCTCTCTTTTCTGAACTATTTTGTGAACAGCACCATTATATTTAGTTGAACCGAGCTCAGATCTTGACCTTTTCATGTAACCGGTTAAGTGAATATTGGTAGACTGGTCTGGAAAAGGTCTTTAATTTGGTAATTTTGTGGAAACAGCAAGAACCCTTCCGCTGCGCTTGCCATCACTGCGACCGGCTCACATATTCACTCCATGACTGCGTTACACTGAACTTATGCTATCATCTGCTTCCTGAGTCATTTGCGAACAGTCATCCCATGAATTTGTGGCCAAGCATTGCATTTCACCGAACTATACAGCCTCACACTTAATCGCATGGCCTGATTGCATGATGTTGTCAGTGCATTGAGGCATTAAGGGCCAAGCCTTTCAGATGCCTATGTAGCACATTGGGGGGCCATGTCCCTGACCTGCTGCTCTTTGACATGGGATACCAGCAAGTCACGACCGTCCCAAGTGCTACATAGACGTTTGAGAATCCAGGCCCGAGGGTTTGGGGGCAGTCATATCTGATGTGCTCATCTCCGGTGGCCATCTTGGCTCTCCCAGCTGTGTAGGCTCAGCTGTAGCCTGGCTATGAGATCCTTCATTCTTTTTTTCTTCTTCAGTCAGTCGCTTTATTTCCACCATTGCTTCAGCTCTCTGCTCTTCACCGCGTCTTTGCCTGCTTTCAGCTTGGGTCACTTCTGCCAGACATGCCGCCGAAGATGTTCACTGAAACAGTTGTAATTGTGGAAATAGGAACCGTAGCCACAGAATTAATCCTCTCCATTTCAGCTCCAGAGGGACGGACATGAACTGTACATTGACACTGAAGAGGTCGTCCAAATGATTTTACTAATGATTAATTCACATTGTCTAAGGAAATACTGTAAACCATTTTTCTGGGATTTCTGTGACATTTAAATACTGCTCCAAAGTGCATGAGTATATATATATATATATATATATAGTATTCTGTTAATACATTTATGAACAGAATAATGAGCACATTGATTGATCAACCTGACCACAGACTGTGATGGTATTTGATTAGCTTTATACCTCACAGAATAATCCCCTGCTTCACTCCTCAGCTATTCAGGACCTCCAGACGTTATTCCAGTGTGCTATAGCATTATATAAGGAAAGTTCCTGCTGTCATATGATCTGATCTGATCTGCATTGTTCATATATTTTCTTCCCTCTGCACCTCTCTATCCCTCTCTCTCTTTGTCTTCCTTTCCCTCCGTCTCTCCTCCTGCTCCTCAACCCACCTGGTGGCAGTACCGGTACCAGGATGAAGACTCGCCGCCCCAGGAGCACGGATTCCCCCGCCTGACCAATGAGGTGCGTGCACCGGAGCTGGTGCACGTGTCCGAGAAGAACCTATCGGAGATCGAGAATGTGCACGGCTACGTGTCCCACTCCCACATCTCGCCGCTTAAGGTCAGTGTCACCGTCACAGGTCACGCCATGTGTGACTGCCGCCATGGTGTTCTTCTCCTCTCCCTCTCTCTCTTTGCCAGGAGTGTACTCATTCACTCTGTCTGCGTCTCCCATTTATTGTCAAAAGCCATTGTGATTCCTGTGTTGAGTCTCTGGATAGCCTCTGCTAAGCCTCTAAAGCCGTCCGTCATTAGTGAAAGTGAGAAAGCACTATTCCATGTGGATAGCCGTATGATGACCAGAAGTGATCAAATTAAACCAGTCAGTGGTAGGATGACAACTCATTTGTTGAATTGTAAAGAATGCTAACTAAAGAAACCAGTGGAATTCACCCTAAAATACGGCTGACTTCAGAAGTTTTTATTCTGCAATATTCTAAAAAGCATGGTGTTCCTCCCTCAGTGCTTAAACTAGTGCTGTCAGTCCATTTCAAATTATTTTTAAAAATCAAAAAAATAAATAAAAATGAATCACAGCAAATTGTTTGATGAATTAGTTAATCACGAGTAATAACTTTTTTCATCTACATTAATTGATCTAGATTGAAGCTTGTAGTAATGGATATTTAAGTGTAAAATCACAAAGGAAGCATATTTCAAAGTCAAAGTCAAAGTAGCTTTATTGTCAATTTCTTCACGTCAAGACATACAAAGGAATCGATAGGACGTTTCCCACTCTCCCATGGTGAAACATATAAAGTGCACAGGCACAACAGATAGGACAAGACATTTCCTAATACTAATAAAAAGTAAACATACAGATTCACGTACAGCAGCATAAGTTTCTGTAAAGTGAGGTTATGGTAGTGCAAAAAGGCAATTTGGTAATGGCAGCAAAAAACATCCTGTAAGATGTAGAACAGTAAAGTAGAACAGTAAAGTGGTTATGGTAAACGTAATACAAACGTAAACGTAATACAAGTGATAAAAGTGCAAGTTACAGTTTGTTGCAGAGTCCTGAGTGATTTTAGGGGGGGGGGGGATTTCAGCTTCCTGTCAGACTGGAGGATATGGCTGGGGGGAGTGAAGGGAGAGAATTTAACTTCCTGACAGCTTGGTCCTGAAGCTATTTCTGAGTCTGGTGGTGCGGCAAATTAAAGTAAAATGCTATTGTTTAATAGCTTTTTTATACACAATAACGTTAAACACAGATTCTCTCCTGTGAACTACAGATTTGCAATAAAACCATCAAGGCCATCAAAACTGACTGTCAGCTTGAAAGGCAAATTTGTTTTATGTGTAGCATTTAAAGTGTGAGGGGACTTTTATTTTGAAATGGGTATTGAGATGAAGAGATGAAGTGACACCTTATGGGGAGGGAGATGATTTGGAGAGAACTAGCGACTAAGTCAGCTGCTCTGTAGTTAGAACAGGGTGTGCAGCCCGTGGGTTAGTTGTAAGTGCTCAATAAACTTGCAAGCTTGAGAAGTTAGCTAAGCTCTGTGGCAGGTGTACGTTGGATGTCCCCGTATATTATAACCACTACATATGCACCAACAGAAATAATAATTAAATCCAGGCAGCTGCATTAATTGTGATAATTTTTCAAATGCGTGACATTTTACAAATTAATCGCAAACATTAACACGTTCGTTTTGACAGCACTAGTTCAAACGTTAGAAACATATCCAGTGCAGCTTTTTATGGTACCTTAGGTAGTTGTTGCAGACCTTGTCATATGATGTGCAAGTTCTGCTTACATAGTTTGATTTGACAAAAAAAAAAAAAATGTGACAGAGTGGTGCATGTTTTCAGTCTGTTGTAGTTTGATGGTTAGACACTAGATGGTGCCTGTTTCCAGGATGAAACACTAACAACCCTGTTTGACGGCCTGATGATAACAGTTCACAGACCTGACTGTAGGAGTCCAGCCCAGACGATTGGGGGATTTTCAATTCATAGCCTACATAGTTGTGACAGATTACTGTAAATGTGTATATCTTAAGTACTCTTTATTAAGGTCTTCATTTAATGTATTTATTAAGGACTTTTTTTAAAGCAGCAGTAAGGAGTTCTGTTCCAAAACTAGCAAGCTAACTACTTAAAAGGCATGCAAAAACCTTGAAACACCACCAGCATCTCAGTTGACACTGATAGAAGCTTGCCAACACACTAACTGGTGTCTTCTGGCAGTATAGCTGGCAATGTCATGCTGTGAAAGCTTTTCTTCAATTTTTGCAGGGTATTCCAGCCCAGTATACAGAACTACATAGTGCATATCCTGGATGACTAGTGGGAAAGACACAGGTGTTTATCTGTCCTTCACATGACCATATGCTATCAAAATGAATTTGATGATGGTACCAAAACTAGCTGCCTATAAAACCATACCTCAAAAAATGTCACATTTGTCCATAGTGTTACTTTAAAGGAAGTTGATATTCTGTATTGGTACAAGTTGATTTCTTAAATATATAATATTATAAAATATTTCACAGTAACAGTCATTGGATGTTTTCCTGGCTGCTGTCACTGACTCCTATCTAAATAAGAATCGATTTAATTTTGTTTTTTAATAGAGGAAGGTTAGCTGGACCCAACCCTTACCTTACTCCAGCCTTAAAATAGAGCCTTCCCCTGCTGCGGGGAGTTGATATGCTAGTCATATCTCCAGCCAGAGTCTTCTTTGACCTCAGACACCAGCAGGCAAGCAGACAAACTCAGAGGTCATCGTAAAGTCTGGATTTTGATCAGCTCCTTAAGAGGAGCAGACTTAAGGGTTTACTTCCCTGCTAAAGCACAAACCACAGTCATCTGTTATTCTTTACAGAATGATCGGGGCTAGCATGGAGATCATTTCCTTCATTGGTCCCGTTTTGTTTCTAATCACGAGTTTAGAATCTAGAGGAATTTGTGCATTTTCAGATGAAGGTTCACTGTGCTAAATACAGAATAGTGGATTCATGGAAGATTCCTTCAGTTTGTGTTGCTTTGGTAACCGTGCTGCACAGAAACACAGTACTTAACCATCAGGTAAGTGAAGCAGTCTATCCTCAGGAGTAGAAGTAGACTGATAAAGCCTCAGGTGTAGAAGAACACTGATGAACCCTTAAGTGTAGAAGAACACTGATGAATCCTCAGGTGTAGAGGAACACTGATAAAGCCTCCCCACACCCTCCCAGTATATTCAGTTAGTACATGCAGCAGGTCGACCAGTATGTTTCTGTCAGGGCCGATACGATAATGATTATCTGTGACAAAAAGAGGACAATAACAGATATTTCACGCGATATTTGAATGCAGGTGGGGGGGTTTTTCGGTGTGAAAAGAAATGGGCTCTGACGACATGAATTCTTTGAGTGCACTGCACTTGCTAATCTCTTTTTCTGAATCCATCTCCAGCTGGTTTGAGAAAAAGGCAGGAAGATAAGAAAATTATAGAGAGTTCTTGTGTGGGCAAGTAGCATTTAAAATTCTAAGCCTTCAATTCTTCCTACAATATAGGCTAGAATACTGACCACATTTGGCCTTACAGATTATATGTGAGGGTCACATTTGAGCTACAGCATGTGCGAGGGTGTGCACATTCAAATGAGACAGTGTATGAGAGAGACAGGGCCTACTAAAAGGGGGCCATATTGACATTGTTGGTTAATTTCTGTATGGCTCTCTTATTTTGGCTATGCAACGGGTGCCTATCGCTATTTCAAAAGCATTCTATTATTGGAAGAACAATGGTAATCATTGCATAAGAGGTAAAGAAAATTGATATATTATTGAAGCTGCACGGAGATTCTAAAAGCCTTAGTTCTTAAGTCATTTATGTGACAAATGTACAGTTCATACAACAGGAGAGTACCATGTGGAAGGATTGTAATAAAGTTAGCAAAAATACTGTGAAGTGCAAACTGTTTGCTGCAATTTTTTTATTATAATAACTCAGTTCCAACATATCATGCAACCGCTAGCGAGCTGAAGTTTAATTTTGTGAAAGGTTGCTTAAATGAAGATGTCATTCAGAAGTGCTGTACTTTAGGGTACATTTCTATGACTGTTTAATTTAAAATAATATATATACATTACTATTTGTTAAATGTGGTGTCAAATAGTTGCAAATCATAGCATAAGTGCATATATTAGTCCTTTTTACAAGTCCTTATTTCTTTTTTTAGCTAAAGCATAGGCTACTTCTACTGCAGTATGCTCACACATCATGGTATGAGCACAAGTACCCTTTTATTAGATACTTAACTTCTACTGCAGTATGCTCACACATCATGGTATGAGCACAACTACCCTTTTATTAGATACTTACCTTCCATCCTTGTTTCCAATAGCAGGTCTAAGAAAACGTCAAGGTTAGATAATGTTGTCTGTCTCGGATAATGAGGGAATTTTGTGGAAAGAATGTACCTACCTATAGCATTTTTTTCCGACAGGAGTTGCGTCCGGATAGCACATGCTATGCTTTAAAAAATAAATAAAATATGTATCATAATTTAGATAAAAAATACAGTATACCAAACACAGATAATCAGAAAATGTGCAAATATCGGCCCCGATTCTTATCTACCAATCAGTTAATGGGTTGAGCCCTAACGAACATTAGATTTCAGGTATGCCTTTCTGCCAGCTTTAACAGAAGATTAGCATGGCGCTGTACATGTATGACACTGCTCCTGTGAAGGTCCTGCTGTGGTCGGGACAGGTGAGGGGGTCAGAGCGAGGTCCTGCTGTGGTTGGGACAGGTGAGGGGGTCAGAGCGAGGTCCTGCTGTGGTTGGGACAGGTGAGGGGGTCAGAGCGAGGTCCTGCTGTGGTCGGGACAGAAGCGTCTTTAGCCTTTAGGGCCTGTGCTATTGGATCCAGACACAGACTTATAGGGCGGTGCATTAGAGGCTCTTCCTCATCCACGCCATGCAGGAAGTCCGACTCTCCCTTGTATTCTCATTCAGCCAGAACACTCCTCTCCTCTTTTCTCTTCTCTTCTTTCTTTCTCTTCTCTTCTTTTCTTCTGTTTTCTTCTCTTGTCTTCTCTGTTCTCCTCTCCTCTTCTCTTCTCCTCTCCTCTTTTCTTTTATTTTCTCTTATCTTATCTTCTTCTCTTCTCTTCTCCTCTTCACTCACCTCCTGCTCTCTCTCCTGTCCTCTCCTCTCCTTTCTTCTCTTCTCTTCTCTTTTCTTCTCTTCTCCTCCTCACTCATGTCCTGCTCTCTCTCTCTCTCTCTCTCTCTCTCTCTCCTGCCACCATGGCGCATGCAGTGTGACTGGGTCCTCATTGTCCTTTGCTTCTTTTATTTGAATCTCTTTTTATTCATCTTTTGTTCCCTCCACATACTCGCAAGTGATATTGTCTTTTATTTCTCACCTGCAGCCTGCACTGGTTACCCGTTATGATCTTACATACCCGGGTGTGACAGCAGCAAACTACCTGGCAAGTTTTTAATTTTTTTTATTTGGAATAATAAAAAATGTGTTTCTTCCTGTGTGCTGCAGAGATTCCTGTTGTTGAAGACAAACACAACAGTTTATTAGGCAACAATATAATGTCTATAGTGTTATTTACTACAGCCTTAACTCATCACACTTGGTTGGTATATTTATAAAGTTGGATTTCCTCAGTAAATTGAATATCACTCTACAGCTCTACCAGATCTGCAGGGAATCTTTGAAGGATTTGTCTCTGCTTCATGCCGAGTGATGCAGGAAATTAGATCGCCTCACTTTGTTCACACCTTCCTTCTTCAGATGCTTTTTCAACTTTGAAATTGTTACAGTAAATGATGTAAACAAGATATTGCTGCTTGACATATTCAATTGTCACTCCAAAATGTATAATGTAATTTTCATGGTCTGCTATTTCATGCGCAACGAAAATATTTTGTCAAGTGCAGAAATGTTCCGCCCAAAGTAGTAATCCTTTTAGCTCGGGGGTTTACAGAGTAACCAGGAACAGGAATGGGGGGAGAGGCAAACAGACTGGTTGCAGAAAGAGGGAGAGTTAAGAGTCCTGGCAGTAATATGTCAAATAAGCACAGCACAAGCTGGGTCTTCATCCAACCTTTTAATGCAAATGTTCACTATTGGAATAGGGAATCCTGAGTGGAAACACTTGAAGTTCACCTAAAATCTAGGTCGAATAAGAAATGCATTTGCTGGAAGGAGGTGGATTAACTCCCAATTTGCATCGGGTAAAATGTGACTAAAATTGATGAAAATGGGGTTTATTTGCATCAAATCCATTTCCATTAAAACGGCAGTGACAATTTTAAGTGTTGAACCCACAGCTGTTCACGACTCCTCCCTTGATATATGTCCATTTTTAATTTGGGTTTAATTTTATTTTAACAGCAGATGGAAACGTGCTCAGACTCACATTTTCTTTAGCCGAATTTTCATGAATGCGCTTTAAATAGGCCAGTGAGTTGCATGGAATGCACAGGAAATGGGATGGAACCCCAGCTCCGGACGCCATGGTGATGGTGATGCTTGTCTGCCTGAGCCCATCTCTTATCCCTCAACCTTCCATTTGAGCCTCCATTCCTTTCATAGAGCACACGAGTTGGGTCTTGAGCGTATGTGAGGAGAATGAGAGTGTTTTGTCCGATCCCGTGCGCCTTAATGAACAGTTTCATACCTGCATACCGGATGCGCGTAGAGACGGAGTACTTGCCCATTTTCTCAGCACCATTCAAGGCAAATTAATTCACTTTGACTCTTCACTGGAAGTAGTTTCCCCATCTATGCAGCTCTGTATGGTAGTGGGAGAAAGCGTGTGTCGATCCGTTATGCAGAAGAAGACAACGCTGAATCGAGCCGTTCCATTCTATTATACATGAGCCACACAAAGCCGTACGGGGCTGGAGTCTGCTATTCCCCATGTGTCCGCTGGCCCGGGGAGTCACAGTGAAGAATAGCTTTAATAAACTTCTCTAATTGGACAAACCCCGAAACTTCAGTTGCTCCGCTCATTGAGGGCCATGCTGCTTTACTTTGGAAACAGCGCTGTTTGGGGAGGCAGTGACTCACTACGGTGACGCACAATAGATCTATATGCTGCATTATTCATCTATCAGCTTTGACTGGGATAATGGCTGCCCTAAAACAAACTGGCCAACCACAGGGAGGACCCCCCTCCTGCCAATCATGCCTTTTTGACGAGAACATTCAAATTGTCCCAGCTGTTTAAAAAGAGAGTTTTACCTTTCTATAGCGTAGTGTTTCTCATTTGTAACTTGGCTTGTGCTGCAGTACAACTAAAACTGAGGTGAAAACATGGTCGTCGTCGTCGCCCCCGCCCCCTCCCCCACCCCAGCCCTGACACCCCCGACAGCCCCAATCCTTCTTTTCAGTTGAACGTTGGTGATGAGCTCTAGATGAGCCCTGAGCCTCAGCAGGAGACTGGCATTTATCAGCGAGATCATTAGGATGGCGGAGCAGCCCGTCTCTGAGCCTCGCCTCCTGCAGGGGAGCAGGAGTCCTCCTCTGTCTTGATTGTCGCTTCATCTCGTCTTCCAGTTGAAATAATTACAGTGGAGCGCGTTGGCGCAGTGTGAGGCCTTCATTGTGGCACGTCATTGTGTGGCTTGTGTCTGGAGTGACGGGAGTCACAGGAGAGAAATAGGCACATGAAACTTGTCTACTGTTGGCGAGAAAAGGCAGAGTTTAGTGTAGATCTGTGTGGAGTGAGCCTGGGATTATGGTTCAGAGAACAGCTGTGTGCTCTGTGCCCCCCTCTGCCTGGCACCTCCAGAAGTGCGGTTGGCGGAAGTCCTGGGTGAGATAAGTGGTTCGGCTTTCCTCCAGAAAAAGTCACTTCTGAAACTTTCTGCTGTCAGTCTAGCTGTCAGTGTTTAAGAAACGTGGCTGATCTCCACGTAAACGAATAAAATAGACTCACCTGACCTTGTATGACTGAAGGGACATGTGCCGCCCGTCTGTCCATCCTCTGGGTTTGAAGCCATAATCAAAGTGAGGTGGTCGGACGGGGCAGCCAGTAATGTTGCACGGTGTACCGGGACTAGAAATGTACCGCGGTACCCTTACGTTAAAAACGATACGCTTTTGCATATTTTTGGTACCGGTACTTCATTAAAAACGCACGCAATTAGAGCGCACTCACTGTTCAGCTCCCTGTCAGGCTGCCTGCACGCATTGACTGCAAGGGGCGGGGCTGCCCAGCTCTCACACATGCAAATACTTCGGGTACGAAGCAGACACCGAGGAAAACCCATCGACACACACAGACCCTTCAAATCCACTCAGGCAAAGAGAGGGAACACGTCGAATATGGCACCTATCAGAGCACCTATCAAACAGACACCCCGAACTTTTCAGAGAGTTCAAAGAACGACAGGTTAGCAAATGTGATTATATACATGAACACCCCCAAGCTCACCCATATACAGCCTAACACGAGTAGCCTTAGCCTAGTTTAGCTAGGGCAGTGGTTCCCAAACTTTTTACAGTCCCGTACCCCTCCGTAATCTCCAGCTACGTACCCCCCCCCCCCCCCTCCGTTTAAAAAAAATAATAATCCTTTTCACCTTTTAGTTTAATTCCGTTTTGACTCATTTTGTTCACCCTGAGGTAGATTGATGGCTTAAAATGAGTGAATAATATGTGCCACAAATGACCCAAACCTTCTAAGATTGTTGTTTGCCAAATAACATTATTTGCAGGCGATTGGGAAGATGAGCGAATTCATTTGACAGGCTACGGAGGTCAACCGTTGAATAGGGGGGCGTGGCCGGAGCGGAGTTCAGCACAGACGTGACATTTTCTCAGTGGTTTTGTTTTCTAATGAATGCTTGTTCATCATTGCAATCGTTGTTGTGTTTATAAGAAAGAAATACAGCCTTGCAGGACAAAACACAGGGGAATTTGGACGAATTTGATACACAAAATGATGTTTCCGTCTGAAAGTTGCAATTCTGCGAATTCCGTCTGTTTTCCGTTATCGCAGAAATTTTCTCCCCGCGTACCCCCTGAACCACTTCGCGTACCCCAGTTTGGGAACCGATGAGCTAGGGTGACCAGACGTCCTCTTTTACCCGGACACATTTAGGTCTCGAAAAGAGGACATGTCCGGGTAAAAGAGGACGTCTGCTTTGACTTGTGTTGCACTTGCTTGATGTTTGACTGTGTTAGGAAAGTTGTTGAGGAAGTTTGTCATAAACAAAGTAAGCAAATTTTACAGGTTTCGCTAAATTTAGCCGCTAGCAAGACATCTCGTTAGCGATGTTAGCAAGCTTGTTATAACACGCTTGGACATTGATGCTAGTATTACGTTTTTTCTCCCCCTGATGTTAGTATTAAGTGCCCTCCCGTCGGCTTCTTTGTAATGTTATTGTGATAGCCATGTTGGCTAGGTTGCCAACGACTTTCCTAACACAGTCAAACATCAAGCAAGTGGCTTCATCTGGCAAAATAACTGTCCAGAAAATGAGACAATGCACATTATCGTCATGACTAATATCATCATGTTCAGTTGCTAACAAGACCATCACAAAATACATTTCAGTTAATTTATAGAGTTAGTGTTTCTGTTAGTGTGTAAATAGTTTGTAAAGTGTGTAAATAGTTCAGTTGTAATAAGTGCATAAACAATTGCAATAGTTGCAAGTTGCAACAAGTGTGAATATTCATAATTCAAAATTCTACCAGACAGGCTGTCTCATTGTTTGCCATAGTGTAATGACACGTGTGTATTGGTGCAAAGGTATGTGGTGGCATGTTTTTCATTGTTGTTTTTCAATAAAGGGGAGAAATTGCCCTTTAATTATGTGTCCATCTTTAATGTACCCAACCCACATAGCTTTAGGTTTTTTTCCACCTCAAACACACATCTGTAAAATTATGTAATTCATACTTATGGAAATAACTATGTAGTCATATAGTCAGATACGGACAATAGGTCTACATAGCCGTGTATAATCAATGCTATGATGTCACCATGTAGTTTTCATTAATATCTTGCTGTGGGCTAATACTAATATGAATGCCATTTGTTAAGTGTTCAAAAAGCTGGGCAGGAACAAGCTGGTAAAAAAGGCAACCATACAGATGTTTTGTTTATTACTATCATAGATAAATATACCAGAATCGTATCGTATTTGTGGTATGGTATCGTATTTGTGGTATCGTATCGTAAGTATCGGGTATCGTGATATTTTGGCAGGTATAGTATCGAAGTCATAATTTTGGTATCGTGACATCCCTAGCAGCCAGTCAAGTTTCCAGGGGTGAGCTTCACCTCTACACAGCCTAAAACTGGTATGCTTTTTTCATTCAGAAGGATTTGTGAATGAAATGAGTATTGCCAGTTGTTTAGAGTGTACCTGAGTCATTCTTGTGTTATAATGATTTAATAAAGTCTTATTGTGTGTCACTGAAATGTTCCAGCATTGTACTATACAAGAAGTCTTTCAGTTTCCCAAATTACCATACTAATTGTTTCTCTCAATTTTGTCCTATCAATCTGACTAAAACCCTACAGTGCCGAGACCTCAGGCATGATTGTAATGAATTTGGCTTAAATTGATTGATTTTAATTGATTAGCCCAACCCCATTAACTCCTCTGAGTACGCACTGCTCTGACAGGTCTGCAGGGCTCGTGTCTCTTGAGAGCTTTTGACACTCACAGCCCAAGTGTCTGTCACGCGTGCGGAGTGATCAGAAATGTGTGAAAGAATGGTCAGCACGAAGACTCATAATGGGCTTGAGTAATGCACTCCCTAACTAATGAGGAACAGTATGTTAGTAGAATATGAAAGGATAACACTGGCTTTGGCTTCCATAGTTTCTCTTTATTTCCAGCAGTATTACAACAACATTGAAATTGTATTTAACAAACGAGTCCTTATTGTTTGCTAGGAAAGGTTGTTAGTGACAGCTGCCATTGAAAATCTAACAAGCAGTAAATCTGCAAAACCACAGGACACATTTCATTGTTATGTGCAATGAGAACTCTAATGAGCAGCACAGCTACCCAGTCAGACATGGAGAATGAGATAACCTTGCCTTTTCAGTCCACACTAGCCTTCACCTTCGGCCTGACATGCCGTGTTCAAAGTATGTACCTCTTCTCCGATTGATGGTTCACTGCATAGCATATCTTTTTGGGTTCAGTGCAGAAATGTCTTCACGCTGCGGCCTTGTTTTTTTTTTTCTTCACAATTAATGAGAAATGCCTGCTGGCTTAGTATTCATGACTTCTCTATCCTCTCGTTGAGGGTGACCTTCTGAGCATCTGTTTTGTATTATGAAGGAGACAATCACAAATACTGCGATACAAATCTGCCCTGTAAAACTGAACACAGTCAGTGTGTTTTCAGTGTGCATTTGATTTTGTCATAAAACACACACAGGAATGTATATCCCATGAAGCTCTTAGCTCTTCAGATCAATACTGAGTTTGGTACTGAGTTTAGTTAATGGGCTTTAATCTTCAGATCAATACTGAGTTTGGTAAATCCTCAGATGGCAAATGGCTGTTCATTTTTGGTAAATGTGCAGTATTCCTGATTTGGCGACATGTTTGTCATTTGTCTATTTATTTATTTGTTTGTTTGTTTGTTTGTTTTTCCTCGACTTTTTCTGCATTTTATTGTTTTTATTGTTGTTGTATGTTTTTCTTAGCAGACGTGTTTGTTATTATTTGTTTTGTTGGTTTTCATCAGAGAAGTGCAATAATGCTTTCACAGCAGTTGCTTTAAAACCATTCAGGAATAATGATAATGATCACCTTCAGCTGCAGCTGCAGCTATAATATCTTACATAAGCTCCTCACCAAGAAAACACGACCCTATACTTTACACTTTATACTTTTCCCTTGGATGAATAACTCAAAGCTCTGAGTCTCACACCATTGAAAGGACCGGGGTCCTTTTATTGATTTGAAGGGTCAACAAAGAGAAGTCCCTTTGTGTGGTCTTTTCTCCTGCCTTGGTTATTTCTAATGGATTTCGTTTATTTGAGCTCACTGTGTAAATATCTAGAAATGTAGTTTCATGGCCCAGATGGTGTCAGGCTATTGTGCCAGTGGTAGCCATAACTTGGTTTCACAGTGAACTTAGGTTAATGCGTTGCTCTGAATAGGGCTTCATCAGCCTTGGTAGTCTTTTGCGTTGGCTGCTCTTGTGGTTCTGTGTAAGCAGGGGGCTGGAAAGGAGGTAAACACTCATCCTATTTTAACCTCGTGAAGATATTGATTGAAAGATGGTACATGGTTCATTAGAGTATTGTGGACTCGCTGTGAAACAAGCGTTAGCCTGGTCAATGTTCAGCGCACCGTCTTTCCAAGACTTGCTCTTAAGATAGCGTGCCCTTCATCTGATCTGGGATGCTCTTATCAGTGCTAATTATTGGATTGGTCTTGTGATTAACACAGCAGTCCTCCTGTACTGGGCTCCCTTTATCTCCTGCTGAACACCTGCAGAATTACACTGACAGCATTAGGGCTCCTCCCTTTTACAGTTATGAAGGCCTGCCTTTATCCCAGCAAGGCTATATATAGAGGGAACAAAAGAGAGATAGCATACATTGTTTAGCTGAAATGGCTATATTTAAGTCATTGTGAAACTGAATAGGTCTTTTTTTTTCAGTTGACAGTTGATTGTCAGGGAGGCATGTGCAAACGATTGAATTGAAAATAACATGGAAATCCATCAACAGCCACAGCTCCCCAGACCTTTAGCGTCTGTAAAGAACGGGGTGAAATTTAAGGACCACGGACAGCGAAGGCAGCCTTTTAGTCTGAACACTTGCCAAAAGTGGCCTGCTGATTTCTTCCCATCAAACCAGATTGCACAAAATAACACAGTGGAAATTACACCAAGAATCATCGTCCACAGCGAGCAGATAGTCAAAAGTGAGGCTGCAAGATGTTTCTCTCAGCCAGAAGCCATTACAGACTAAGTGATCTGCCCAAATTGATTTCTTATTAGAGTGAGTGCTTATGGCAGAGGGGAGAGGGATTTCCTGTAAGGGTCAGTTTGGCTAACTGTAGCAGTACTCCATAAAAAGGCTTTTTGTGGGCCACTGATTGAAAATCCATTTGCTCAAAAATGACTTGGTCAAGTATGTCACCACGAAGAAGGAACGAATGGAGATATGAACAGAAAAAAAATCAGTGTTGCCATGTCAATCAATCAACCAGTCAATATAGAAGGTTAGTCAGTCTGTGGTTTATTTCTATGCATTATTAGCATTTTTAATGTTAGTATTTTTCAGACACCCATTGAGAAAGCACACTGTTGTTTTCATGGGAGCTCATTGTTTTGCCATGAAGCTCTTCCAGCTTCAGTAGTTCTTAAGGAGCTTGTAATGGTGAGGGAGGGTCACGGCAGGTTGGTACACCCAGATCCTGCTGTGAGGAGACGGATGCACGCTTTGAAGCACAGCCCTCCCGGGTCTCTGACCTTTGGGTTAGGCTGTTTGTTAGCTGCCTGCTGGCTTTCAGACGCTCCCATCTCTCTCTCTCTCTCCTCCTTCTGCAGGTACCCTTCAGTCCCGCTGCCCACTCTGTAAAATAGTAGGACTCATATGATTGCTCATTGAAGTTGATGTGTAGTCCTCCTCTTGACTCTGCTTTATCTCAAGTGCGGAAGGCAATGTGGTGTTTGAATTGAATTGAACTGAAGTCTCTGTGTTAAAGGCTGTCCATGCTGCTTTTGGTCCTGGTGATGACGCAGTGTGTCCAGCAAGTCAATGATTCATAGTATGACCTAAGCCCCAAGTCTACTGACAAGCCAGTAACTGCTGTAGATATTTTTTTGCCAGGCTACAGTGATGTGCTGCCATTGTTAGGACACGGCGTTCCTCACATGATGGCGAAGGCGAGCCGTAATCTGGATGGCCATGTGTGTGTGGAGGTGGAGTGCATGTTGTAATCGCACAGATGCAGCTCGTCATGCCCTTCTCCGCTAACAGGATTCCTGTGCTTGTATTATTATTATTTGATGCGTCATGAGCGCAGATGGACTATAGCAACATGACCACTGTGGTCTGTTCTACTGTGTTTGTTTGACGTGCACTTGTGCAATCAGAATCCACACCAGGCCCTGCTAGAGTAGTGCATTTAGAGGAGCGCTGAACTCTGACCTACAGAAGATCACATTTATTCTCAGTCTTAACTTCACAGTGGGATGATAGAAATAGTGATGAGGGCTTCAACAACAACAGGTTAGACAGAAGAATTCCTTTGGTGGACTGCACAGTTGTCAGCATTGCCTGCATCCCATGAGGAGCTTTCAGAGACTGTCACAGACTCTGAGGTCCTGAAGATGGCACAGTTGTTCAGTATGGTGCACATGGTATGGTATGGTAAACATCCCTCTTCCTTGGGATCAGGGTGCGTATCACACATGAAGGACACAAAGATGACCAAAGCGTAAAGCATAACAGCTCAACACTCTAGAAATGGATCGTGAAACCTGCAGTGCATCAGATAGAGGTAGTTAGCCCTCCATTGGAAGTGAGGCGACCTTGAGAATGAATGACATCAAGAATCAGACTGCTTGGCAGAAAAGGATGTGGATAAAGCACAAATGGTCAAGTCTAATGCCATAATCTGGGCTTCCACACACCAGAGACTCCCATTAAAGAGCTTCCATAGCAGGATTGCAAGGATGGGGAAGGAGGGGCATTACTTTTGTGAGCAAGGTTTTGGTTTGATGGGAAGATGTTGAAATGAAAATGAGAATTTTTACGAAATAATCTGAATATTGGTCAGTTATCTTTCTGTGCAACTACTCTTCATTTTGAGGTTAACCCATTCATTTCTGTGTCTGTGTATTGTCTAAGTTAGAAATGTTGTTTCAGTGAAACATCTGCAACTGCGGGGGTGAGCAATCTGTTCTAAAGAGCTGATGTATGAGTAACTTTCACAATACAAAAGTGTCTGCTTTTACAAGGACACGCCTGTAAAGTCGTGGCAATAAGGTATTGGTTGAAAAACTGTTCCTTTATAGCTTGTTGCCATACGGATGTGGCTCTGTCATGCATACTGCTCTTCGATGTGCACCTGTTGTATGCAGTCATATGTATACCCCTCTTTTAATAAAAAATATATATATATATATATATATTAGTGCTGTCAAACGATTAAAATATTTAATCGCGATTAATCGAATTTATGTCATAGTTAACTCAAAATTAATCGCGATTAATCGCAAATTTGTATCTATTCTAAATGTCCCTTCGTTTATTTATTTTTTTCATCATTTTATTTTCATTTTAATGCCCTTATCAACATGGAAAAGTGGATTGGCTTGCTTTTAGCAAATGTTTTATTTTATTGAAAACCAACATTGCCAAACAGGGCGGTACAAAATAAAATTAAAAAGTGCACATTTCAGGTAAACCAGGACTCAGCCTATAGTGCAGTTAAACCATGGCTTAATATTTTCTTTTTTTCAAGTTTGCTGGGAACATAGCAGTCAGGCCTCTTATTTCAGAAACAATGAACCGTAACAGTTAGGTAACCAATAAAAGGTAAGCCTACTACTTCTTTGCTTTCAGCCAGCTGCCTGTTGACATTTTCAGACAACAGTGAAGCTCGCTTCTTTTGCACAACACAACTTTTAAAAGTAAACTTTTAAAAGAAGCTTTTTAGCATCCATTTCACCGTATCGCGCTCACCATTCACTCAAACCGTAACGTTAGCCTACTACACCGTTTGCGAGGCCAAAAAGAACGTTAATCTAAAAAAATAAATATATATAATAATAATAAAAAAATGAACGACGTTAAAATGGGTTTGCGTTAACGCCGTTAATAACACGTTAAACTGACAGCACTTATATATATATATATTGAAGGATGGTTTAGTACTTTTGAAGATATCAGAGAACTGCTGGTTTTGTCCATTTATTAGCTATTCATAAAAATCGTTTTTGTTTTTCCCCGGCGAAGGGACTGGCTTTTTATTATCTCCTATCTCTAAGCAGTTTGTGTGTTTGTTTATGTATTAGGGCTGTAAAACAACAATACAACAATGGGGATTATAGTCCTTCACAAACAAGCATGTTTCAAATAAAAGGAGATTTACTTGACAGTGGCATAGTTGTTCCAGGGATCAGCTGACGTTATTAGATGGTGATTTGTTTGTAAGGGTTGACATCTCTGTTGTACGTACATATACCGCTGTGTTCTCCAGATTTAGTTGTTACTGGTGTGTTGCTGAATTTACTGTATATTTAGCACAGGATTCACCAGGTTTTCCAGGCCCTTGGTCCACATATCTGTTAAACCTTTGGATTAATGGGCTCAAATATCAAGACATGTCATGCTGTCCGGGGGATTTAAGTAATTCTTCCTTGATCACATCTTGCCCTTGCATTCTGTATATGCACAAGTGCACGCCAGATTTTGCCCGTGTTTCAGCTCTGTGTATCTTGAGCCCAGCACTGTTCTACGGCGACATGAGCTGTGTGATGACAAGAAAATGGAATACTGATGAGTGTTAGATTAGGTTTTTGTCGTAGCATTTCTTTGCAAAATCTTCAACATTTCCGGATGTGAGTCAAGATCAAGACACAGTAATCCAGTGAATCATTCTTCCCCACCACAAGAAGATCATTTATTTTTGCCAAATAGATGTAACTTGATTATGATTATGATTATTTTTCTCTGTAGACCGTACCGATTCTTCTGGATTATGATTATGATTATGATTTTTCTCTTTAGACAGTACCAATTCTTCTGGATTGCGTCTGTGCTCCTCATTTCCTCTGTGGCATTCAGTCAATGCTGCACACAGCCGAAGAGGTAGTAATAGCCTCAGCCATGGCCGTAAAAAAGTGCAAGATCAATGAAGTGAAGATCCTCCTCTATGTTGTCCTCGATGAAGTAATAAGCACCAGTGGCTCTTCCTGTACCCATTGTGCTGTTCTGGGTGAGAGAAGGAGAGACTGATTGCAGTCACCTGAGGATGCAGGTGTCAACGGGAGCAGATTGCCTCGGTAGCGCCATTGATTTCCCATAAGGGCAGCCTCCGCCTTAAATACGGTCAGGAGGTTGACACGTGTGGCTCAAGCAAGAGGTGGACTGAGTTTGAGGGGGTGATCCCTCTCGGATGATAATGCTTCATCCCGCCGGCTGGTCACACAGGCACCCCTCATGCACCGCAGACAGGGACTGGGTGGGAGGGTAATAGGTGACACGCCGCCTTCGCCCCTAACCCCCCCCCCCCCCGCCCGCCAGACAACCCCACCTCCCAACAATATGTAAATAGTATGAAGGAGGGCTGAGGTTCCATGCGAGACTAAGGAGAGAGAAAAAGAGATAGGTAGAGGCAGGGAGGGAGAGAGAGAGAAAGAGAGGGAGAGAGGGAGGGAGAGAGAGAGAGCAGGAGGGAGATGGAGGGAGGGACGGAGAGAGAGAAAGAGAGAGAGAGGGAGGGAGGGAGAGGGCGATGGAGTGGGAGGGAGGGAGAGAGATGGAGGGAGGGGGAGAGAGAGAGAGAGAGCAGCCCTGCTCCTTCTTGCACAGACACTCAGCCTCTCTCTGCTCTCAAGTCCCACTCACAGCTTCTCATTCCCACCTGCATTTGCCGCTCAGGATTACACTGCCGAGCACCAGACTGAGAAATAAGCTTTGGCAAACGCGAGCCTTGAATGGCTGGAGCGCATCGCTTTAATTTCATTTAATTTGTTTGTTGTTTTTTCACCCCGTCCTGTGAGCACGTAATGTTTGCCTCTATATGGTATGCTAAGAAGCTTGGGAGAAGGCTAATACAGAATGCTAGGAAAGCTAAAATGCAAAAGGTAAGTGTCTGATTGTATATTGTTTTCACTCTCCTGCTGTTTACTGTTAGAGATTGAACAGCTATTTACTTTTGTCATTCACATTACAGGCTAGTCACTCATTTTTTTTCTGTAGTGCTGACGTATGATCACTGAACTCAGTGCAGCCTTGCTGGTCTCAGGTTTTGGGCTACTGGCCACGTGTTTCATTGAGTAAATATTCAGGCTTGCATGCTGTGTCAAACAACCTCCGAATGAATCTTGTGCTTGTCTGCTCGCAAGGGTAAAAGAATACCAGTTGATCCTGTTCTTCTGACCTCATTGTCTGTGGCAGGTCTTTATCTTCCTCATTAAACTGTAGCTGATCCTCTTATCCTGTCCTTTGGGTTATATTTCTCCTTACGATATCTGACCTCTCTCCGCAAGTTTGCAGTACACCAGCCTACCAGCACTCTCCCCAGATGAGCCAGCCCTTGCCCAAGTTCCTCAGAGGCTCTTCTCTACCTGTTGTTTTTGAAAAGACATTTCTCAAAATGCTCTGTCTTAATGGAGCGTCATGGAGCAATGTTGAGAATATGTTTTCAAAGCTTTCGATGTTGTTGGAATAAGCATTCTCTCCTTTGCTTATTTCCCCCCTTAACTGCATCCATTTAAATTAGCCTACCATTTAGCAAATTTGCAGCAACAAGTTCCACTGTCATGTCCAGCAAGAATTTCCTATAGGCTGTTGCTTTGCCTTTTCAGTGTAGGTATCCGTGTTGGCCTGATTTCAGAAAGAAATGTACTGTGAGTGCATTCTTTTAGTGCATGGTTCAATTAAACCCCTTGCAGCAAGCCTACTGCCTAGCAACAGATGGCCTGGAGTTTTGGTGAGGGAATCCGGCGTCTTGCACTTGTTGTTGTGTAGAGTAGCTTAAAGGACGTATTGATCCAGGGAGGATGGGATGTGGAACCCCAAGGGCACACGTGAGATGCAGGGCATCCTGGCCTGTCCACATAGACAGCTGAGGGTGGACACTAGGAGTGCAGGCACACAGAGAGTAGCTGCACTGTGAATTATTCATGGCGTTTATTTACTGCTTAAGTATTGGTGGCAGATGTAGATATTAGGTATGGATGCATACAGACATGGGTAACTTTGTAACATTACAGGAATAACAATTAAAGGGGATTCGAATAGAATAGAATAGAAGATATTCAGTGGAATACAAAGGTTGTAAAATACAAGCACTTGATCCCAGACACCCAGACAGTGTATCCAAAGCACTTGATCCCAGACACCCAGACAGTGTATCCAAATGTGTAGACGTCACCCTGTTAACTTTTTAACAGTGACATCTGGAGCTGCTCACTAAACATCCCTTGATGGGCAGTGGGAGTTGACATTGAGGAGCCTGAAGATGTTCGAGTAGACCAGAATGATTACAGGAAAACAGAGATTCAGAGCTTTGTAAAACTGTCAAGGGGATAGGCTAAAGGCACATCTGCAGTACATGTTTGGAGGTATCCAGCCTGCTGATGCTTGAAGAGTACATTCAGTCACGCTCACTTTATATTTGTGCACATTTGTGAACATACAGTGTAGGTTTACACACCTGACAATGTCATGGACTCTGTTTTTATTTACAGTCGGCAAAATGCAGACTTACAAATGCAGATGCAAAAAAAAACACTCAAATCATTTGAAAGACTATCATATCTTTTCATTTTTTCAATGTAAGGCCATGCTCTATAATGCTCTATGATGTTGCACACAGCTTATAGATGAAAGTAATGTGTTTGAGTCAAAGCAATATGGCCAAAGTGGGAGCGTGGCTGTTTGGCCAGCACACTTTTGCACTTACTATAGCGTAGGCTCGCCAGCCCCAAACATTTTCCTCTGTCATCAGCCTTGGCGGCCTGGGCGCCTCCCACGCACGGCTCTGATCTGCTCTCTACCCAACGTGCTGTAACTGCACAGGGGCGACTGCCAAGGCTGGGGAGCCTGGTCAGGGCTGCTTACTGAGGTTTAAAGGGTTTGGTGGTTAAATCACTGTGAAGATGTCGGACAGGGATGCTGACTAATGGGACCCTGCAAGAAGATGGATTGATTATTGATTGAATCTTCGACTGCGTGACTTGTTGGTTCTGTTTTGGCCGAGTCTAATGAGAGAATAAAGCCTTTAGCCTCCCATGTGAACTTTGCCAGTACGTCACACATCAGATGCATGCATTGGTCAAAACAAGCAGAAATGCTCGTCTACAACCCCCCAATCCCCCCACCCCACCTCCTACCTAAGCGGTACTGAGGATGTTCTTGGCAACATGTCATGTGTTGCAGCCCATTTTGAAGGAGACCTTGACAGCATTCTACAAGGAACAATACGGATGCTCTTGAGTCTCTGCTGGGAGGCTGTCTGCACTTAATGTGTCATTGGAGAGAAGGAACCGACTGAAAGGGAATACAAATCATCTTTACCACAGTGCCTTCGTGGACAGATGAGGCCATAATAAACAACAGTGCTAGTTTTAATTACATTTATAAGTTTACAAGCCCATAATGTTCTCTGGGCCTTTCTTCAACTGCTTGATTGGACTGCTGATGCTAAACAAGATTGACATGCCATCCGCACAAAGTGTTCTGTGTCTTGCAGGTTAAACAGGTAAATACTGGTTCCCTGGTAGTTGTATGAAGCTGTTAATTTAGATCAAGATGCTTAGTACATCATTATTACAGAAACCATGAAGCGGTCTTAGAGGTACACTTTTTCGTGTCCATGTTCATTTTCGGCGTTCATTGCAGGGTATTTCTGTATGAGTATTCCACTGACCCTTAAGCCCCCCCTCTGTGAATTGTATAACTTTACAAACTCTGGCTCTCGTCGGGCCAAATGTTATTAAATCTTGCTCCGCCGAGACTATCCCCCATTTGTCTTTCCCATTTGCCTTCATCAGGTTTATCGCATTGCAATGACTTTTTAAATTGGTTTTCTCGAAAAGGATCCTATCACACTGATTTATTTAACAAAACCGAGCCATCCGCATTGTTCCCCGGCATTTATATTATGATAGGGCCCTCCTTTGTGCTCACAAAATGAGGCCTGCACATTAATGGAATGATGAAGCCCTTTTTTGATTTATGCCCCCAATTTGTGATTCAGCAGCGTGTGTTCAAACGTCCAGAGCTGCACTTCAAATAGAGGGATCGGTGCCTGTCACAAAGCTAAAGATTTTCATGGGATTAATGTAACCAAAATATGCATACTAGACACTTTCCCATATCAGTGTTCACCTTTCAATTATCGAAATAGAAAATGGGAACAGAATCAGGTGTCTTTATTTGCATGGACATTAATTGCATCATAGAAATGTTTTTAAACTGCAGTGGGTGTTAGTTGTTCTGACTCTGAGAAGTTTCTCTGCAGACAGCTGTTAGGAAGTCTGGCTAGTAGTTATCTTTTGGAGTACTGGCACGAACACTGTTATTATTTGTTTTACTTTGAGAGAATATAAAGCTCGTCAGCCTATGTTTGGTCTGTGGTTTCTGTACGGCTTGATTGCGTAGCCGTGTTTGTTAAAACACCTACTGTGAAGGCGTGCAACCACGCAGCTCGCTTCAGCGTGTCGTTAATTTGTGCCTCAGCGGTCCTCCTGCTTACTCGAAAGCGTTACTCATGGCGCGCATGTGGGCTGCAAACCACAATGAATAGTGCAAGTTTTATGACCTGCCAGCGTTTCCACGGAGCCGATGCACGGGCAGAGAAAGAAGTGTGGTGAAATATGACGCCCACAAAGCTCATTGAAAGCTTGACTGAGCTTAACTGCGTCTGCAAACGTTGCCACAGGCTGATCTGCTGAAGAGGACGGGGCGCGGTGTATGTGTATGTGGGGCTATGGAGAATACGAGCTTCATTATTAAACGGCTCTGTTCGAATTCGAGGTTGGAGGTGCGGTGCGGTGCGTGGGAGCTGTTGTAGCGCTCCAAGAGCACGACTGAGTGTTAGTCTGAGCTCTGTACGTGGCCGCTGGTGGCCTCACTCCTCTCTCCCAGAATAGTGCTGCTTCATAGGTTAGTGCAGGGGCAGCTAAGGGGATACGTGATACCACTGCTCCTTTTAAAGAAAATTATTTGTCATTACCCAAGTGCACTGTGTCATCCGTTCTATTTCATGGTGCGAAATGGTCTGACAATCATAGCCAACAAATCTTCCATTCCAGCTACCCTTGAAAGCAGAAGATCTTTCCCGTTGCCCTACCTGAGATTGTAAATGTTTGTGAGATCCATTGCAGTTTCGAGTGTGTGCAGATAATGCAACATTGTCATGCTCTAAATGGCTTTTGCTCAGTATTGCGTCATTGGTGTTGCAGTCAGATAGGTCAACTGCTGGTCTTAACCTAAATGCATATTACATCAATACATTGAGTTTTTCTACAGTATTTAGCATTCTGACCGTTTGATTTAAATTAGTTGTATTAGTGGATACCAGGGTTGCTATGTCCAGATTTAAAAGGTAAAGCAACTGATGGAGATATTTTCCAAACACTGTTAATGACTTAAGAACATAATAATAAAGTGCCTTGTATTATTAATTACCTTATATGAATCATGTGCTTATGAAAGCAGGAACGTGGCTTTTCTGTGTGTGTTTGTGTAACTTAGATTATTAGGTGCCACTTAGTCTGCATATGTACAAGAGCATGTTTAGACCAGAGGTGATAAGAAGGGTCGAACTGTGCTTCTTCCGACCTTGCAAAACTTCCATCCTTGCCTCGGACATCAGAAATCCACCACGTGGTTATCCCTGCTGAACACTCAACTTCTGTCTATATAAACCTTGTGCGATGTGTTTAATATTGCTTCACTTTCAGCCTTGTGCTGGGAGCAGGATGGTCCACCCCAAACCACAGAACTGAATAGTGTATAGTCTGGTCAAAAAACATGCTTCAAAAAGTGTCATATTGCTGCATACGGTCTCTTTAAAGTCCTCCCCAGTTGGAGTCCACTGGTTTAGTGTGCTTATTAGCACAGAATAGAAGTAAATGTAAATGATAAAATCAGATTAATCCATGCATGAACTGGTTAAAACCAGTGTAGGACTTAAACTGCGAAAGTACCACCTCTGTGTTTGATTTACTGGGCTGTAGATGTATGAATGCCCCCTGTCTTCACATTCATATATTAAGGCTATAAAACCTGTCAGCTTTAAATGAACGGTCTCCATAGCTGGGGCTTGAGGGAGACGAGCTCTATGAAACCACGAAAGCAGTCTTGGAGGTAGATAATCAACAGCAGTTCGATCATGGTATCCTAAACAGAAGTGAATCCACTAAAAGTAAATCTTCAAAATATTGGAAACATCTTTCACCCATGACCCTGTTCTGTTGCCGTTCTGAATTTATCCCTGAATATTCTCAACGTCGGTGCCAAATGAGGAGGAGAGGGAATAGATAGTGTGAGACTTCAGAGAGCCGGAGGAAGACAAATCCCTCCGCTAGCAGCCCTTAAATGAGTGTGCTAATATTTAACGCGCAGGGCTATTCCCACTGGCGCCTCTCTCCATTACTCCAGCGCCAGCCTGCAGACGGCTTGTCAGCCTGGGTGGAAATGTGATTGCTCCAGTGTAGCAGTGTTGGGAGTAGACAGGCGAGTGACAAGTGGGCAGAATGTGTGTGTGTGTGTGTGTGTGTGTGTGTGTGTGTGTGTGTGTGTGTGTGTGTGTGTGTAGGTTGTCTGTGAATGCATGTAAGAACACCAAATTAATCATTTCTCAATAAGCTACAGGGACGTCATGCTTTCTTTTTTTTAAATATGACATTTCAGCATAATTGTGTTGAGCCAGTGGGCTCTAACTAGCATCATGTTAATTACATAGTTTTCAACAGCAGGGTGAGGTTCGGCATTTCATCTGTGCTCATTAATTCTGTACTCCAGGTTGTCATTGATATTTGATTCTCTGCTGACAATCAATAAGCATCATCAGTACACTGACCAGTGGCCTACTGGATTGTGCAGCCTATAGACCTCTGATAATGAATTACAAAACATGGCCATCTTTTGCCCATATTGAGTTCATGTGAAAGCGATTTTCTAGATTTTATGGGAATATAACGTTTAACAACATAAGGATTTTGAATAATCGCACCAACCAAACTCTGTTGGTCACAAAGTCATCCCATTTGCTCCCATTTTACCCTTACCTACAGTGGATCCTGTGATCTAAGACGCTGTTAAGAGGGTAAACTGAGACTTTTGTTACATGGGAGCTAACCAAAGCTAACTACTCAGAGCACACTTAGGACGTCACTTTTCTGGAGAAAATAAGAAGGAGTTTGCCTTTGGCCAGCCACTGTAAGGAAGTTTTAGGTTTCAGATTTACATTGATATGATGCCAGTTGCCAGTATATTGCCTCTTGTCATTGTCATGATTTTTGTTAGTTACCTACTTAGGGACAGTTATTTCATTAATGTTAGCTCACAACGTGACAGTTACCAGGCAACACTTTTGTTGTTCATTTGTTTTTATTATATATATTGTTTTTATTTGTTATATTTGTTATCCATGATCATTGGAAAAATGGAAATACAGGAGACGCTTCCCAGACTGGTGATGTCCGAAGTATGTGCTGAGTAGTTAGCCGCGGTTAGCTCCCATGTAGCAAAAATCTCAGTTTACCCTCTTAATGGCATGAAGTATCACAGGATCCACAACAAATCAGACAATTCAAGTACGTATGTAGGGCAAAAAGGGAGCATCAGAAGTACTGACAGTTTGGTTGGTGCAATTGTTCCACATCCTCATGTTATTGTCCCATACAGAAAATTGCTTTGACACAGAAGTCCATAATGGACCACAAAAGGACAACACATCCTTAGAGGTCTATTGAGGGCTGTGTGAGAGCAGCTCTAATGCTGCCTGGGGATACCTGACCAAAGATCTTCAAAAGGAAGCCGGGGTTGGCTTGAAAAGGCCACATTATCAAATGCATCTGTATGTGTGCTTCAAGTCCTCTGTTGCGTTTCAAAGAACTTATGAGCATCCTATTTAGCTGCAACAGCTGCAGAACTGTGGAACACCACTGAGTCCTGAAGGGCAGATAAAGGGAACTCTAAACTGATTTATTATTCAATTATATGTATTTATTATTCATTTGTATTGTTAATTTTGTTTTGTTGCAGTAGTGTGCTTCAATGCTGTATCACCTCATGCACTATTACTGTGGATAGGTTTTGAACTGGATTAAATAGCAGCCAAGGAATAGCCATATTCTCGTACTTCAAGCAGGTTTAGACAGGACCAGGTAATGTGCAAACCACAGTGTGCGTTAAGTTACTTGGTTCTCTGAAACGCAGTAGGACTATCAGGTAGCTAGAGAGTCACATGTTCAAGACAGCTCTTTAGACTCACTAATGGTTATGGCCATGGTCAAAGTGATGAACTAGACCTGTTTTAAAGGGGAGGTCCTCAATTCTAATACAATACAGTTTTTGTCAAATTCAGCGAATTACTTCTCATGGTCCTCTAGATGTGCATTCTATGGGCACCTATAAAAAGCTTCAGCCAATCAACACGTTGCTTCAAGAGCCTGGAAAAAGAGGGTTGTAATTTGATTGGCTGTTGAGCTCAAACATCAACAACTTCTCGCCAGAATTGTGGACCACCTTTAGGGAAGCTAATGGTGCAGTATCAAGGCAAATGGCAGGCGCACAATAGGCTGACCACCCACATGGCGGATCTTGCCAGCATGATCTCAGTGCTACATTGCTGTATGCAGTCTGCATTCATGAGAACAAGCAAGGCCACACAGGTCAACCGCTTTTGAAATAACATTTCTCTACTCCTGACAGAGCCTCTGGGTCGTATCAGAACATCGCCATCGGCAACCAGTGCTTTTCACACTGCTAGTTATGGAGTCCTAATAGACTTCAACAGAAGCTATTAAGCTAACCTTTCAAATTAATGCTCTCTGTCAAATGTTGTGTAGTGGGATAACCCACAATGAGGCCTCAATTTTAAGCAGGTTTGATGTGTATGGTAATTATTAACAATTAGTTTTTCATTTGTGAAATTTTGAGAGCCGTCCTTATTCTCTACAGCTGTACCAAGTGTTCATAGGACCTGATTATGCTCCACTCCTCCCTACAGTTGGTGAAGCTTACAACTTGAAAATATATTTAAACATATTTGAATGTATGCAAATAACCTGCTATACTATTATTCGCATAATTTCCTCTCCCCTCGCTGCCAGCCAGCCATTACTTGGTCTGACTGTCTGACTCAGACGCATGGCTGACAGGACTTGATATGGCAGATGAGGAGTGTCATTTCACCATTTCATCCCCTGGTGAGCTCAGAGAACTTGCCATACTCCTCCTTCTTCCTCCCTCTGCCTGTCACCCCCCAACCCCCCACCCCTCCCTTCCTGTCATCATACCTCCCAGGTTCTTCGTCTGCAGGAAGGCAGAGCTAACTCCATCCATAATATATGGAGTCGGGGGGTGGTGAAGTTGAGTTATAGAGCAGAACATGTTCTATGTGTGACGAGATAAACATCACAGCTGTATAAACGTTTAAGGTGTACAGGGAGCCTTTAAGTGAAATCCGTCGCGCATCGGTGGCCAGTGGTTAGGGAGAGAGAGAGCGAGAGAAATAGAGAGAGCAAGAGAGATGGAGAGCGGGTAGACGTTTGGAGATAGGCAGAGCGGGGCCTCCCTGCTTCCATATGCCGAGCACGAGAGGCAGTCTGCCCGCAAACCGCAACCACTTATTTCAGCTGAGAGGGAGAAAGGCTGCTCTCTTATCTGTGGCCGTCCAGGGCAGGATAATCCTCAAACCACACAATGTAGAGGGAAAGAGCACTGCAGCTCCCGGGCAAGCGGACATCTTGCCTGTGTCGGGCAAAAAAAAACTCCAACAATACCATTGGTAACACACCAATGCACTTGGGGGAAACTCTCAACACAGTGACTCACAGAGCTGTTCGCCAGAGAAGTCCCTCGACATGCAGCAGTTAGGAGGAAAGGGTACATGCTGCTGCTGTTAGCATGGCAACAACTCATTATTAAAGGGACACGTGGAGCAAGGACAGCAAAAAAACATAAAGGAACCAAAAATACAGCAGAATACACAAGAAGCCAGTAATGTGAAGTGGCAGCCATTATCTTATTTCCAATGCGCAGCTCTAGGTGCTCATGTCACTGCTCTCACTGATTGCTCTAATCAGGCTGCTAGAAAGATTTCCTCGGTTATTCCAGAAAGGAAATCTCATTTCACTCCAAACCTTTTTTTTTCCAGTTTTCTTTGATTTCCCCCCTGGGGGACCAGGTTTAGCTTGATTGGTTGTTTGTCTTATTTTTGGTTTGTTCAGTTTTTTTAATGAGTTTCTACTCTCTCTCTCTCTCTCTCACTCTCTTAACCTTGCCCTTTGACGAGGATTGCTGGCGTCAGTAGGCATTGTGTAATGCTGTGGTGTGACACACCATTCAGTTGCGTAGCTGGCCGGCTTGGTGGGCGGGTGCGTGTGCTGTGGTGTGGTGTGCCAGTGGCCTGCTCCATCAGACCATTGATCGGCTCTAATCTAGTTTTGGCCACCCCACAGAACAGAGCTCCCTCTGGCATTAATTATGTTACCCTGCGATTTACATCAGAGGACTGCCCCCGCCTAATCAAATCTGATTTACCTCGGACCAGCGTGGCCGTCTCTCCCTATCAGATATATTGAATATATGTCACTGGTGTTCCTCATTCCCCCCCGCGGCCGCTCTCCGTGCGCAGGGCGCAGTTGAGATACTGATACAGTGCGGGCCCATCCGCCCATGCCAGGCAGTGGTGGAGAAGCTGGAGCACACTGCAGCAGCACGACTTAGCCCTCGAGAGCACATGCCACACACTGACAGGGAAGACTGACCAACTCACTGACTGACTGACTGACTGAAGGATGAAGAAACCTGGCAACCCAGCACTCGCTGTTTCACTCAGTTGGGAGTTAAATCCCTTCCGAAGAGTCTAAAGTTCTGTCTGCTCTCAGGCCAGAGTTGGGAGCCTCTCAAAGCCCTTGGACCAGGGGGCTTTTGCCTCTGGTTTTTGCTGTCTTCTGCGGGTGAGTCATCTTCAGACACCCAGTGGGAATCCTGCTGGGTTCTGTCTGTCGACTGTGAGCACTGACTTTTCCGCGACTGCCTAACGATGAACTACAGGCTGGTGGCAAACGGAACTTTGCGGGATAAGTTCCACCGGGGGAGCGCGCCCAACCTGTTGGCTCTACCGCAAGAGGATGGGCCTCGACCCCTGCGCAAACGGCTCTCCATGGAGGTGCTGAAGGGTCGCACCCCAGATCTGGACCCCATGAATTGGCCCTCGCTGCTCACCATCTGCAAGTGGAAGCAGAGTTTGACAGAGCGGCTGCTTAAGAGGCAGCGCAGCAGTTTCCACAAGGTGAGCGTTGGGAGTGGTGTCCTCTGGAAAGGAGGCTCCTGGGGCTTTATTTGACCTCATGGGTAGTGCCCTTTGTCCCTCGTATATGGCTGGGCGACATATTGAATCAATTCGATTAATTCGACTTGTTGTTTTTGAATGATGTGAAAAATCAAAATGAGTGCTTCCTCTACTGTCACTCAAACGCCTGAGCCAGTATTCAGTAGACAAAGTTTCTTCCTGTCACTGAACAATTATATTTGTCTGTCGTTGAACTGGCCCTCATTAGTCATGTTAGAGTGGTTTCCTGTTTTCTGTGTTGTCACCCAGTAAACCGTAGATTAACAGCAACCAAATTACACTTGGGGTCGAGCAATGTCGGTGTATTTAATCGTTAGTGGTAAAAAACCTAAAGTCACACTAGGAACAAAGATTACACATCACAAACACGGGTAATTGATGGGTGTTTAACTATGTTGACCAACATAACCTAGGTCTAATGTGTATGTCGACTACTGTAAAACTGTAACTGTAACCTGTCATCTTGTGGCGCTCCCATCATTTGACTGTTTTGTTTTGCGTTGCGTGTCGTTCCACCTGTCATTTGACTGTGCAGATCAAATCTGTGGAACTGATTAATATGGTAAATTGTTCAGTCTGGGAGAAATCTATAAAACAGTTTGGCTACTTTTTAGTGCTCCCCATTACCATTATAACATTGTATTTCGAAATGCGGTGATTGTAACATCTTGTAGCCTATGTAAAGATTTAGCAATACAGTCAAAATCAAAACTGAAACCATCTTTATGATTGTTCACATTGGAAATTGTATTCTGTTAGCACCGTAGTTGTCAGGTCATTGCCACCTTGTGACCTTTCTTGATATTGCTGGTTGTAAATACTAAAACCTGTATGTGTAGCCTAGGGCGGGGCCATATATGGCCCTAGTTAATGGAAAATATATAGTCTTAATGAAGAAAACTATTTCTGAACCATGTTTTGTCTTGAGTTCATGTAGACAGAATTTTTTTTAATTAAAATTGTGAATCTAGAATCAAATTTTTTTGCAATATGTCCCAGCCCTATGAGTTTTGATTAGCACACGGTTTTGCGGTACTTGCAAAGTCTTCTTCTCTTTATTACATTTTACATTTACATTTAGTCATTTAGCAGACGCTTTTGTCCAAAGCGACGTACAAGGGAGAGAACAGTCAAGCTAAGAGCAATAAAAAGCATGGTGTAACAATAAATACTACTTTACATGAGAATTAGAAAAACAACGACCTAGAAAAAAGGAAAAAGAAGTGCAGGAATGTAACTGCTGAAGTGCAAGTTAAGCGCTAGTCAGGTGCCAGTTAGGAGGGGAGGTGCTCTCTGAAGAGTTGGGTCTTCAAAAGCTTCTTGAAGGTAGAGAGGGACGCCCCTGCTCTGGTAGTACTAGGCAGTTCGTTCCACCAACGTGGAACTACAAATGAAAATAGTCTGGATTGCCGTGCTTGCACGGACGGCAGTGCCAAACGACGCTCACTAGACGAGCGCAGCATCCTGGGTGTAACATTTGCCCTTACAAGAGCATTTAGGTAGGTGGGAGCAGAACCAGTAAGCACTCTGTAGGCAAGCATAAGTGACTTAAACTTAATGCGAGCAGTTACTGGCAGCCAGTGGAGCTCGATGAGTAGCGGGGTGACGTGTGCCCTTTTCGGTTGGTTGAACACCAGACGCGCCGCCGCGTTCTGGATCATCTGTAGTGGTTTCACCACGCAAGCCGGCAGGCCCGTTAGGAGGGCGTTGCAGTAGTCAAGGCGGGAGCTCACCAAGGTTTGCACCAGCAGCTGGGTGGCATACTGGGTTAGGTACGGCCTGATTTTGCGGATGTTGTATAGCACAAAGCGGCACGACCTGGAGACAGAGGCGATGTGGGCCGTGAAGGTCAGTTGGTCATCAATAATGACCCCGAGGTTTCTTGCTGTTTTGGATGGAGCAAGAGATAAAGAGTCAGTATTGATCTTGATGTTGTGGTGGATGACCTGTTTGGCTGGGAAGACCATCAGTTCCGTTTTGGCCAGGTTCAGCTGAAGGTGGTGATTTTTCATCCATGTGGATATATCAGCGAGACAGTCCGAGATCCGCGCCGAGACCGTGGTGTCCTCAGGAGGGAAAGACAGAAACAGTTGAGTATCATCGGCATAACAGTGGTAGGAAAAACCATGCGAGCGGATGATAGGGCCCAACGAGGTGGTGTAAATGGCAAAGAGAAGTGGTCCCATCACCGAGCCTTGGGGCACCCCAGTGGTGAGGCGGTGAGGTACAGACAGCTGACCTTGCCATGACACGTTGAACGAGCTCCCAGTGAGGTAGGATTCAAACCAGGAGTGCGCATTGCCAGAAATGCCCATACCTGACAGTATGGACAGAAGGATGCGGTGGTTGACTGTATCAAACGCAGCTGATAAGTCAAGCAGGACGAGAGCCGAGGATTGAGCTGCTGCTCTAGCTGTTTTTAAGGCCTCCATTACAGACAACAGGGCTGTTTCGGTGGAGTGACCGCTTTTGAATCCAGACTGGTTCGGATCGAGGAGATTGTTCTTTGACAGGAACTCGGTGACCTGTTTGGAAGCTGCCCTCTCAATGGTTTTAGATAGGAGCGTGAGAAGTGAGACCGGTCGATAGTTTTCCACCTGAGTGGGATCGAGAGACGGCTTCTTGAGCAGCGGCGTTACCCGAGCCACATTGAAAAGAGAAGGAAATGTTCCAGAGTTAAATGAAGCATTAATCACCTGTGTTATTGCCGGTAAGACGGCAGGCGATATGGCTTGAAGGATGTTGGATGGGATGGGGTCCAGCGGGCATGTAGTTGGACGGCTACCTGTTAGGATTTTGGAGACCTCACTCTCGCTGAGAGGGATGAAAGAAGGAAAAGATGAGCTATTGACGGTTGCGCCCTTAGGGGAGGGGGACAGTTGGTCGAACTGTTTCCCGATGGCTGCCACTTTCTCTGTGAAAAAGGAAGCAAAGTTATCAGCAGTGAGGTTAGTAGCTGGGGGGGGAGGAGGAGGGTAGAGCAGAGTTTTGAAGGTGGAGAATAGTTTCCGAGCGTCAGTTGCACCGTTGATTTTGTCATTGAAAAAAGTCTTCTTAGCAGCAGTGATGCTGGATGAGAAGGAGGCCAGCAGAGTCTGGTAGCTTGCAAGATCGTCCAGTGCGGCAGATTTGTGCCACTTTCTCTCTTTATGGCATGTAATGTTGCATACAACCTTTTGTTGACCTCACTCAAACTCTCTCTGTGCTGATTTGTTATTAGGTAATAGTGGGAGGGCACAAAAGGCTTTTACTGGCTCTGGTACCTTCCTAGTTGTGATTTTGACTGATGTATTGAGTGGGTTTCATCATTTAGAATTTTGAGTTGCGCATTGTGTCTGGCGTTTGGCCAAAGCATAGTCTATGGCTTCTGCTGGTAGAGGCAGTGTAGTTGTAGATGTAGATGCAGAAACATGGCTATACATTTGATGTTTATATTTTGATGGATTGATGTTTTGATGGATTGATGAATTGATCCTCATATGGAGTGTGGGTTTATAAAGCTACAACCATAGGTGCTATTAAGATAATAAAGTGTGGGATTTATTCAACACCATCTGTACAGTCAAGAAGCAGCATACCCTATATTCAGATAATATGATTATACTCTAGTGCTGCATACCAGGACCTTATTTGTGTGTGTGTGTGTGTGTGTGTGTGTGTGTGTGTGTGTGTGTGTGTGTGTGTGTGTGTGTGTGTGTGTGTGTGTGTGTGTGTGTGTGTGTGTGTGTGTGTGTGTGTGTGTGTGTGTGTGTGTGTGTGTGATTGAGTGAGTGAGTATGGAATGTATATATTTGTTATGTCGAGCAAAGAGCTTCACATGGGTGAAACAATTAGCTGTGATGACGGACTGGTGAGATGACACATCCTCAGGCACCGACACATGTTAAAGACAGGTCAAAGGCCAACAAGGTGCTCCATCTGACACTTAAGTGTGTGTGCATGTGCGTGGGTGTGTGTGTGTGGGTGTGTGTGTGCGTGTGTGTGTCAATCACACTCATTGTTACAGTCAGAAGTGCAGCTTCAGGGGTGTGACCCTGTCTCCTCCAGCTCTTCTGCACACGGCACTAATCAGCCATGACATCACTGGAGCATTCAGTCAGCTCACCTTTGCCTCCACTCATTAAATAGTTATCAGCCCTCCGTTTGGCATTCAGCTCTTTAAATACCATCCTGTTTCAGAGCGCTGCCTACCTCAGTATAATGAAATGACTAAGTCCCCTGGTGAAAGAGTTGATTTCCTCCTGCATTGGTTAATTCATAATTCCGGGGCCTCAACTGGCAATTGACTTCTGGGCTGGGTCACCGGAGCTGTCAGAAGGAGAGGAATTTTGATTTCCCACAATCCCCCAGGTGTTGAAAATGTGTTAAGTGTGCCAGTCACGACTGACAGGGATCCAAATGAAGTGCACTACATACTGCACAGGCCAACGGTTACTTTTAGTATTGGTCTTTATATGGAATCTTTTCATTTTCTTTTCTTTTTTCAGTTTTATTTTTCCCTTTTTTTCTTCTCTTCTGTGTCCTGTGTCTGCACACTGTTGCACACTCCCTGCTGAGCTGATTCTAAGATGAGATTTAAGCACCACCATGTGGTTTGTTCAGTGCATCACAAGCACCAGTGGTCATCTACTGAGAGTACCCACATCCTGTTGTTGGAGAGGCACAAAGATGCATTTCCTCCTTCATGCCTGATGGCTAATCTATGTCCACTGAGGGCTAATGTATGTCCACTGAGGGCTAATGTTTGTCCACTGAGGGCTAATGTATGTCTCATGTAGGTCCATTAGAAACTGTGCAGAAAAATAGCTCTGCACTACTTCACTGAACATCGAAACAATCTTTATGTTTCAGGCAGAGATGGCTGCATTCTATCTTTTTTACTCTCCTTCTCTATCTACTCTCTCTTGCTTTTCTGTCTGTATATACTTTCTCTTCTCTTCTCTTCTCTTCTTTTCTCCTCTCCCTTTCTCTTCTTCCTGTCCTTGTCCCTGTCTCTAGTTCTCAAATTATCTATCTCTCTCTCCCTCTTCCTCTGTTGATATATTCTCTCTCTCTCTCTCTCCCTCTTCCTCTGTTGATATATTCTCTCTCTCTCTCTCTCTCTCCCTCCCTCTTCCTCTGTTGATATATTCTCTCTCCCTCTCCTCCTGTTGATATATTCTCCCTCTCTCTCTCTCTCTCTCCCTCTCCCTCTGTTGATATATTCTCTCTCTCTCTCCCTCTCCTTCTGTTGATATATTCTCCCTCTCTCTCTCTCTCTCTCCCTCTCCTTCTGTTGATATATTCTCCCTCTCTCTCTCTCTCTCTCCCTCTCCCTCTGTTGATATATTCTCTGTTCTCTGACTTTATTGAGTTGGAGGGGGTCTTAGTGCTGTGTAATGGATCTGCACTCAAGCATTAAATCACTCATCAGGATTTGACAGACTCAGTTACCTAGTTGACATTTCTGACAGAGGTCGAGTGTGTGTGTGTGTGTCTGTGTGTGTGTGTGTTTGGGTGATAAGGATGAGAAGAGCATTCTATCTTTTTTTGCTGACCTAATCTCAGCCCAGCGTTGCAGCCATTTTGGGGCTCGACGTGAGCTTGTCTCTGTGCTCTGGGCCACTGGCATTCACAACCGTGTGAAGCTGAGGTACTGCACTGCCATGCCGGACCTGTACAATAAGGGGCGCTGGGCATGGACCGATCACATCCATAGTACAGCAAACACACATCCAGGATCTATTCACTCCTCGCTCTACTCATTGGCCCTCTAGCTGTCTGATCTCTGTGTGTGAGTGTGTGTGTGTGTGTGTGTGAGTGTGTGTGTGTGTGTGTGTGTGTGTGTGTGTGTGTGTGTGTGTGTGTGTGTGTGTGTGTGTGTGTGTGTGTGTACACAGTCCTGGCCCTGTCAATGGGAAACAAACAAAGTGGCTCGGACGGAGCCTTAAACAATTCCAACCAATTTGTGGAAATTTTGATACCACAGACGGACAGGTTATCAGAATATCAATCAGGAAACAAGGCTTTATTCTTAACAATGGTGAGCACCAAGGGAAGAGAGTATGACTTCACATAAAGATTCACCAGCTTCTCTGATTAGACAAGAAAAGGTCTGAGTTTAAGTATCCTCAAGTAAGCATCCTATTTATTTGCACCAGGAGACAAATATATCTTTGCAAAGATGTAAAATGAAACAATCACTCCTCAATCTTTCAGGCATACACTAAGCTACTAAAGACATCAGACCCTAGATTAGAGGACTCATTGCTGCCAGAATTAGAATAAAGCACATTGATTTTGGAGATTCATGGTGAACTCTGATTCTAGCTATTAGACACATATGAATATAAGATACGATACATTATAAATAATGAATCTGCCTCAAAAACTCTTTCACAATCAGTACACTGCTTTAGGAGCACAGGAGGGAGGGGTGTAATGTGACCTCTGACTGTTGAGCTCAAATATCAACCACCTTTCGCCAGTGGCGTAACATAGTTACGACGGGCCCAGGTGCAGGCTATTATGACGTGCCCTAGTCAATGGCGTAAGGCAGTGGTTGTAGCCACCGCCACGCCCCCTCCCCCTGCGCACATATTCAGCCTATAACACTTAAAACTGAAATTGTCGGGGTAGTTCACTAACCGCCGCCACGCCCCCTCCCCCCGCGCACATATTCAGCCTATAAGACTTGCAACTGTCATGGTAGTATTTTTGGCAATGCGACTTGGCTATTCAGACTATTTACATTGGCATAAATATGTCTATGGGCCCCGGCTACGGGCCCCCTACACCCACGAGCCCAGGTGCAACCGCCATTACCTTCAAGTAGTGTTTTAAGCCCTCAAGAAGCCTAACTATCAACAGCCTTTCGCCATTACCTTCAAGTAGTGTTTTAAGCCCTCAAGAAGCCTAACTATCAACAGCCTTTCACCATTACCTTCAAGTAGTGTTTTAAGCCCTCAAGAAGCCTAACTATCAACAGCCTTTCGCCATTACCTTCAGGTAGTGTTTTAAGCCCTCAAGAAGCAGAACTCAAGCCTCATGTTCCATCACCAGGGTGTTTCTGAGTCACCACTGATTCTGCTCAAGAGGCATGATGGAAATTGATATTACCATTAATTTATATACTTACATTGCATTGCAAGCATGTTCTCCTGTGTGTGTGTGTGTGTGTGTGTGTGTGTGTGTGCCATGTGTATTGATAGTCTTGGTACACCTTTGTTTAAAGCCCCTAGCAGACATCCCCCCCTGCCCCAGGTGGAGGAATACACATCAATTGTCCACCATTTTGGGCCTGTGTGTGTTCCTCCATAGGAAGATCCCCTCCCACTCACATGCCCCCTTCCCCACATTGACCTGTAACAAACCAATGCTGACCCATGTAACCTCCCATGACTGACTAGTATTTAACCTGTAACACTGTGAAGCTCTTTAGTCTTTTGCCTGCCTCTACCTGATGTTGGAATTGACTCCCTGCAGGAGTACCTTGAAATACACCTCCAGAAATCGTTATTCGCCTCGTGGTCTTTTGTCTAAAAGAGTGTCGGCCTGGTTATTCCCGTCAGGCATTAGAACCACTCAGTGCCCACAGAGATTCTGGGAGTGTGTGTGTGTGTGTGTGTTTGTGTGTGTGTGTGTTTGTGTGTGTGTGTGTGTGTGTGTGTGTGTGTGTGTGTGTTTGTGTGATACAAAAGGAAATGGGATGAGGCTGCACTCTGTGTTTTAAAGTACTTTTCTGAAGAGCGCTGGGTCCTGTTATTTTTACAGTAGATGTTAGCTAATTTCATTCATCTTTCAGTAATAAATCACTCACAAAAGCATCATATGAAGCTGATGAGATAAACCTGATTATACATGTAAATTCATATGAAGCTGATGAGATAAACCTGATTATACATGTAAATTCATATGAAGCTGATGAGATAAGCCTGAGTATACATATATATTCATCTGAGGCTGATGAGATAAACATGTTTATCCATATGTTGACGTGATGTAGCAGTTTGTCCCCTGCTGAGCTTCAGTGTGTATCTGTGTTTTGGGTGTTTGCAGCTGTGTATGTGTGTGAGTGAGTGAGTGAGTTAGTGAGAGTGCGTGTGTGTGTGTGTGTGTGTGTGTGTGTGTGTGTGTGTGTGTGTGTGTGTGTGTGTGTGTGAGAGTGAGTGTTTATCAGACAGGGACCAGAGTGATTCTGAGCTCTGTAATGATGACGTACTGCAGAGTGAACAGCAGGCGGAGCGGAGCCTTGATTACAGCCTTGAGTGTTGGTCACATGGGGCAGGAAGGGGGGGGGGGGGGGGGGGGGGTTGGGAGCAGAGAGGATTTCTCCTCAGCACTCTGACATTGTAGCGTTAGCACAGCATCCTCATATCAACAGATGTCTGCTGAATTACAGCCTTTACTGTTGGGCCAAATGGCATCACAGAATAGTACCCTGGGAATATATCAGGTTTTACACTGTCACGGTGCAAATGATAGGCTGCAAAATAAATGTAAGGGACATTACACAGTTATAGGTGATGTTATTAAAGGCAAGAGATGAAGAGATGAACACCTGGAGGCACCTCATAAATTGTTAGTGGTAAGTCCACCATGGTGGCCTTGGGTCACAGTAGGAGGTGTGACGTTGTTTGCATAGAGACCCTTATGATTGAGAAGGATGTGTCATACTGATTCAGGGCCCAGTTGAATACTGAGTGATGTTTTTTAACTTATCACAGTGATCACTTCTACTTCAGCTATTATTTTGTACAATGTGCCTTATTCTCATATAGGTCATATAGCTTTCTGTCATCCTGTGTCTCAATTTTGCATGTTCAAATACTGGTCAGTATGTCATCGCATATAAAATGCTTACTTGTGATACTCCTCATATAGTGTTTGGTTACATAACAGAGCCCGTGTCAGCTTTCAACTTCCAACTACGTCATTCATAAAGTAATTTTCCAAGCTCAATGTATTCCTCTTTAAGTGTCATGTCTGGTACATACTATACTGTCTCTTATTCAGGTGTGACAGATAAAAGCTCTCATTGTTTGCTACATGAAGAAAACAAAAACAAGACGACACCTCTTCATCTCATTGAGATCGCACACATTTTAGAATCCTTCAAGTGTTGCCATGGATACCTTGAGCACAGCTGCTTGTTTGAGTGGCTCTGTTTGTCATCCTGCCGTTTCCAGTGAGAGCCCTTATTTCGATGGGGGTGGGGGGCGCACTGGCCAGTTTTTTACTCCCAGCACAGGGCATCTCTCCGCCTGAAATTTAATCTACACAATGTGTGAATGACCGGGCTGCCTAGAATGATATTGCTGAGCAAAATCAGTCATTTAGGAAAAAAAACATTAAAAAAAATCATTGTTTAAAAAAATTAAGAAGTTTTCATGCATTTTCATGAGATGCAATTTCTGCTGGTGTGTGTTTCTCCTTGTTTTCCTGGTGTTGCTGCTGTTGGTAGCCAGTGGTGTGGTAGCATGCTGTGCCTGTGATGTGTCCTGGCTCTCGTGAGAACTCTGTTTGCTCCTACTGGCCCTCAGGTAGACAGCAGGGACGACACGTCACAGGAGTTTAATTTAATTTAATTTAATTTAATTTAATTTAATTTAACCCAAGCCCACTCTGAAAACATCTGCCTGGAGGCTCAGGAGAGATCTGCCTTGTGCTGGGTCCCTCACTGATCCATCCCACACACCCGCCAGGCCAGTCTGCCCACTGCCCACACTCACTCACACCTCCACAGCATAGCTGCCCGTCTCAGACACAGGGGAGATGTTTAGGGGGGGTAGATTACATGGCTGAAGAATTTCCATAAAAAAATATGACAGCTTGTAGAAAAAATAACATATATGATAACAGTTATTTAACTGTATAGGGCCTAGTCAGATAACATGTCCTAACTAAGGTTAAATAACATATATGATATATTACTATAGTTATTTAACTGTATAGGGCCTAGTGAGATAACATATCATAACTAAGGTTAAATAACATATATGATATATGACTATAATTATTTAACTGTATAGGGCCTAGTGAGATAACATATCCTAACTAAGGTTAAATAACATATATGATATATGACTATAGTTATTTAACTGTATAGGGCCTAGTGAGATAACATATCATAACTAGGGTTAAATAACTGCAATAGAACTATAGATAAACCAGAAGAGGACAATCAAAGGCCAGATTTGGCCAATGCTAGCAGCTATAGATTTATTATTGACTTTAACATTTTCACTGACCTTGGTTGTGTAGATGTGTGGCATCTATGGATGCAGATGATGTAGTAGACATCACTGTTTTGTTACTTACCCATTACATATAGTTCAGTTTTCAAGAGCATAATAACCTTGATGTAACGGCACGCACATTTGATTTTAAAGCTGGTGGGAACAATGTCATGATTTCTTGCCTTTGTGATTACCCACTGTATGACTTGTACCCCATTTATCAGTGTGTGGTGCATACCTGGAATGATTGCCTGGATCCCCCCTCCATGGGAATCTGACTGATTGGGAGACACTGCCAGACCATGCTGATAACAAATCTCAGGATTTTCTTTTTTTCCCTCACTGAATTCTGTATTCTTGACGTGAAGACCCTCAAACTAAACATAGCTTTTAGCAGCTTCCATTAGAAGAAACTTTTCTGAGTGAGTCATGAGTATATTGTGTGCCAAGGTGACGTGCTGGGCAGGTATTGACCCAGAACAGAGGGATGTGTGCCAGGATGACTGTGGATTTGACAGGAGACTGGGGAGGGTGGGGGTTGTGTGGTGCTTGAGTAGGGCATGAGGATTTGGTGTTGTCCGCTACAGGCTCTCGTTTCCTCCTGAGGGGATTTGCCGTTTAGGCAGAGGGCTACAATCGCCAGCTGTGCGATGCATAGATTGCTTCTGCCTGGAGGATGGGATGCTGTCAGGTTGAACTACGTATTGAGTCATCTGTTGACACAGAGCTACCAGCGAGCAAACAGCGCAGCACAGCAGTTCTACACGCTCCCTCTCTCTCCTCCTGTCCTCCCATTGATCTAGCTTGTTTCTCTCTCTCTCTCTCTCTCTCTCTCTCTCTCTCTCTCTCTCTCCCTCTCTCTCCTGTTTCTCTCTATAGACTCTCCCTCTCTCTCCTCCTGTACTCCCGTTGATCTAGCGTTCTCTCTCTCTTTCTCTCTCTATCTATCTTTCTCCTGTCTCTCTCTATAGGGTCTGATCTAGCGCTCTCTCTCTTTCTCTGTCATTCTCCTGGTCCCTTGAACACATTATCTCTCTCCCCCACCCCTCTCTCATTCTCACTCTCCCCTCTCCTTCTGTATGTGACACTTTTTCACTCTTCCCCTCTCTGTCTTGCTTGTTCTCTCTCTTTCTCACACACACTCTCTTGCTCTCTCATTTGATCTCTCTCTCTCTCTCTTCCCCTCCTCACTCTCTCTTGCTCTTTCTCCTTCTCTCCCCCTTCTCTCTTTCTCCCTCCGTAACCGCCTCTGCTGCTGCTGCTGCTGCTGCCGCTGCCACTGCCATCTCGGACTCAGACCATGTTCGGCTCCTTCCAGCAGAGCAGGACCGCTCTCCCGTCCGCTCCCCGGCTCTCACACGCGCTCAGCCCCACGGGACCCCCACGCCGCTCCGCCTAGACCGCCTCGACAAATCTCTCTCTCTCTCTCTCTCTCTCTCTCTCTCTCTCTCTTTCTGCTGCTTCGCTCGCACACACACACACATCTCCCCCTGCCTGAGAGGTTTCCGGAGCGCTCGCCGGCGCACAGGCAGAGGAGAGGGACGCGAGGGCAGCATCTGCGGGCAGCATGAGCGCCTACCTGAACAAGCAGCAGAGTTGCTGCGTGGACGCCGAGGGCAGAGTCGTGGAGCCCCGGGACGGCCAGGCCCCCTGCTCCTGCAGCTGGCAGCCACCGCAGCCGCCGCACGGCCACGGACACGGACACGGCCACGGCTATGGCTACCAGGGCTCGCCCTGCACGTCCACCATGCCACGGCAGCGCGCCAAACTCACCGCCACGCGCTCGGAGAGCTCCTGGAGGAGCCCCAGTCGCACCATGCTCCGCAGTAAAGGGGGCAGCTGCGACCAGTGGACGGACTGCGGCTGTCAGCACGGCTGGACGGAGCCCTATCAGGTAAAGCCAGAGAGAGACGCCGCCAGCGGTGGTAGCAGCGACCCTGCCTCCGTGTTCTGAGTCGCGTTCAGAGTGCTTGTGCGTGCCGTTTCCTCTCCTTGCTCCGTGGTCCTCGGCCCCCTTCAGGCGGAGCGGTGCCCCCCACCCGTGCAGTTTCGAGCAGAGGTGCTGGTGTTCGATTATGCATGACTAGTGTAAACTCTGGGGCTTTCAGGAGCGAGGTTGAGAGTCAGCATGCTAACGGTGAAGTGGATTGATGCTGTGCAGGCTTGGGGTTTGTGTTGTGGAAGCTTTACGGTATTCTGATCTTTTGCTCTGCCGTCTTTGCAGTCTTGCAGGTTCTGTGTGTGTGTGTGTGTGTGTCTCCGTGTGTACACATACCTTGTGTATTAAGTAGCATCTTAGCAAAGAGCTATAAAAGGTTATCTTCTCTTCCTATTTGTCCAAAGTGTGCTCTGGAGTCATCAGTAAGTGTAGCTGTGACGGCTGAGGGTTGAGGTGTGTGTGATGTGTGTGTGGTGTGGTGTGTGTGGTGTGGAGTCATCAGGAAGTGTAGCTGTGACGGCTGAGGGTTGAGGTGTGTGTGGTGTGGTGTGTGTGGTGTGGAGTCATCAGGAAGTGTAGCTGTGACGGCTGAGGGTTGAGGTGTGTGTGGTGTGGTGTGTGTGGCGAGGTGCGGTGCTCTGCACGCTGGGGCTCAGGTGCTGGAGCAAAGAGGCACGAGCACCAAGAGCAAACGGCTCCAAATGAGGCCAGACCCCTCGTCTCGACGCAGCCCAGCTCAGCTCAGTACAGAGCGGCATGGCGTGGCTGACCCCAGAACTGCTCAGCTGACCACTGCACTTGACAGATCTTCTTTCTGTCTCTTCCCTTTACCTCATGCTCTCTCTCTATCTCTCCCTGTCTCTATCTGCCTCTCCCACTCTCACTCTCACTCTCACTCTCACTCTCTCTCTCTCTCTCTCTCTCTCTCGCTCTCTCCTTGTCTTTTTCTGTCATTCTCTCCATGCTCTCTTGTGTGCTCTTCTACCTTGCTCTTTCTCTCTCTCTTGCACACCTACACACCTACACACACACACACACACACACACACACACGCATGCACACACACACACACACACACACCTTCACAGGCGCATACACACCTTCACATGCACTCATATCTGCAGGCTCCGTCTTGCACTCTACCACTGTCACACAGCACTCTCTACATTTACTGTGATATTAACCTCAGCCTCAGTAAGAAAGAACATAGTTGATTCTGTGAAAACCTTCAAGTGGGACATCCAGTCCAAGGAGTGGTGATTATTCGTTCAGCACTGAGCTGTCCCAGCTGTTGTCTATACACAGTAACTTTCCAAGGTTTATAAACATCCAAATGGACATAGACCAGGACAGTTCGCCAGGCTGAGGCTGTTCTAATCAGCATTCAGTGTTCTTCGTTTCAGCTTGTCCTGGTTCCCCACACAGATAGCAGTCGTGTTGGGAGCATGGGCGAGCGCATGGAGGGATATAAGCACATGGTGATTGGAGCATGGGAGAGAGCATGGTGCCATATAGGCACATGGTGATTGCCTGTGAAACTGAACATCCATCATGGGCCTAATAACTGCGGCAGTAGAATTTTAATGCAGCTGTGCAATCAGCTCTGCTGCCCCTGGCCCCGGCGCTGATGGATGGAGTTGGACAGGGAATCAAGGGCAGGGGGCTCCGCCTGCTACACCCTTCAGCCCAGGCTTTACACTCAGCACAGCCTGCAAAACATTTATTTAAGCGCAGACCGCAACCATCTTCATAAATATCGTCATGAATCTCAGTAAAGTACACGCTTCTTTTCTGGGCTGCTACTGGCCATCGGGGTACCCTAAGTGGTATTGCTTTGTGCCCCCCCCTTTTTAATATATAATACTATATTATTATAGTCATGTCTTAGCATAGCAATCTCTTAGCATAATTTATATAAACCAATAACACAAAAACAAGTCACATAAATGTTAATGCAAACAACTATAGCAAAGGTCTACAGCAAAGACTCACAGGCTATACAGATACTGCCTTGTTTCTTCAGTTGAAATTGCAAATCACATATTTTGCTCATCCTTAGATTCTTTGCCTACTGTATATCTGTTTTTCAGAAATGTTGCCAACTTGATGTGATGTGCAGCCTTGGCTTTCAATGGACTTGTATGTCTTAATCAGTCTTAGAATAAACCTCACACTCCCTCATCTTAAATGCTGGCTATCGTTAGCTTTTTCCCCCATAGACTAGGCTTGTAGCATTAAATCTAGCCTGTAAGATCACAGACCACACAACGCGCATGGGATTTACAAATACCCCATGATTTGCAAACAGAATGTGATTTATAAATGCTCCACGATTTGCAAATATGCACACCATTCTTTACAAATACAAAACATAGCTAACATAATAACATTAGCAATACTGCTAACAATAAAGTTAGTTACACTGCGCCTTAACGTAATGTGGAAGACAGAACTATCTATAATCATACTTGATAACAAAGATGTAAAGAAAATTAAACATCCGTTTGAAAATAGTTTATAGTAATATAAAAATAAGACAAATCAACGTTCTTGTTCTCTAGTCACACGACCCACCAGTGATGTCATTAGCTGATTGGAAAACATGTGCAGATTTGGTGCGTTTGCCCCTTGTACAAGCGTTTACATTTGCAACCCTTTCAAGCGTTTACATTTGCAACTCATACAAGCTTTTACATTCGCAACTCGTACAAGCGGAAAAAACGTGCCATAAATCACCTGATCCACAAATGTTGTGGTTGCTTGTAGCAAAAATGTGTTGCACTTTAAAACCGATTATACAGACATACAAAACATGGTTCATTAATTTCCATTCTTTGTTTAAATTTGTGGAATTTGTCCAGTCACATTTTATTTGCAAAACACACTGTGTTTTTGATATATGTGATAGATTTGAGAAGCACATTGTGTTTGAGAGGTGTGTTTTGTATTTGCAAATCGTTAGACATTTATAAATCACTTTCTCTTTGTTTGCAAAGCGTGGGGTATTTCTAAATCTTTTTGTCACTAAATTGATACCATACGCATGTGCCATGTGTACGTAGCGGCTACCCTGAGTTATTTTTGGTTGAGTAGAGCTGAAATACGGGCGTATATCAAATCCTTGCTCGTTATCTCCCTTTGACAGCGGTCACATTTTGATTTACACACACACACACACACACACACACACACACACACACACACACACTGTGCATGTATGTAAACTCACTCTGTGTACGCTCTGTGCACAACTCAGTCTATAGACTGTGGCGATATGTTTGCGCAAGAACAAATTGACTTGTTTTTTCGGGGGAGAGAGTGTTTTCTCCAAATAGCAAGTCACAAAAATAGAAAAGGCGAATAGAAGAATAAAGAAGGGAATTTTATTTCACTTAGGGGATCGTTTCTGATAGCCTGTCGGACAGGGTGTTATTTTGGTAGCCTGGCAGGAAAACTGTCCTGGGACGTCTCATAGCGATTTTGTGAGCCATACAAACACACACACACACACTTACACACTCTCTCTCACACACACACAAACACACACACACACACCTGTCTAAAACAAACTAACAAGCATCATTTAAAAACACGTTTTCATCACGCTGCATAAAGTCTTCATCATTGAACTCAAAGGCTTTGCTGTCTTTCCAGTCATGGCATGTTGACTTTTTTTATCGTGAACAAATGTGTGTAAATTATTGATTATTGTGCCTTGCACTATACATAGTTGTTGGCCTAAATTATTGAGCACCATAAAGTGGAGCACAGCCATGGAGGGAGTAGTGCAGCTGCAGAGGTTGAACTCTCTTCTGGCAACTTCAGGAAGATTCAGTTAAAAACAAAGCTGACCCTTTTGAATTCCTGTACTCACTGATATGTCAGCTATCTGCATGCCATTCATGACTGTTTGGAAGTGACAGATGCACAAGACAAGAATAACAGACTAAGCCCTCTCTTTTTACACAAAAATATAATCTATATAACAAGAAATAAAATATCGTCATTTATCTGGTTCGACTATGGGACGGTTGTTTTGTTTTGAAGAGACATTCAGCCTATAAAAATCCTGGCCCCTATTAATGTCATGCGATTCACATGACATGAGCGATGCTGCATATACTGCATATTCTGTGGCTAATTGAATATGATCCATGTAATAACATCAGGCCAGGTAGTACCCTTTGGTTGCCATGAGAATACACCTAAAGTGCACCTGAAAATAAACATGCCTTCTATTCTTCTACAGAGTTGAGCAGCACTATGCTACGCTCATAGGTGGCTGTTTACTGTGCTGGAGCAGGATATGCTCTGATCGAAGCTGGACAGGGGAAGAAGGCCTTTGTCCAGAAAGCCTTTGCACCCCCACCCCCTTGCATCACAGCAGAGTGCCCTGCTCCTTTCACATAGACCATGTCAGCAGTGACTTTAGAGTGTTACCAAGAATGTATTTATTTTTCATTGGTTTGCAGTCATTCTACTGCCTTTTATACAGTATGTGTACTTTCACTGAGACAATGACCTCATCACATTGACTCCAGTCTTTCTAAACTATCAAAGGAATATAACTTGTTTCGTTAAGCTGTGTTCTGTGTCCTTTGCTGCCTATAAAAGTCATTTTGGTCCTGGCTGGTCTAACTAGGAATCCTACTCCATGTCGTCATGATGGTGGCTAACCCCTGCTAGCATAGAGACCTTAGTTAGCAAGTCCAGTGTCTCACCAGCCATGGTCTGATGGTTCACCAATGTGTGACCTATGTCAGTGCAAACCCTCCTTACCTTGCCTTACTTTTGTAAAACTTGAATTGTCATCTTCATTTAATATAAAGAGATACTTTACTCTAGATACTGCAACCTTGTCAAAGCAGGCTAACACTAGCTCCATTACATAGGCCATGTAGAAGAACCCCCGTGACTGAAAGTGTGCAACAAATTTGGTTATTTGCTCTATGATCTGTTTCAAGACACTGCAGACTAGGGTTAATAGTCTAACGATACAAGTAAGTAAGTAAGTAAGTATCTTCCTCTCTCTTATCAAGGCCATGGCCACTTCTGTGTTTTTGTGAAACCTAGGTAAAGCATCTCTACTGTGATCATTTCTTGCTTTGCATCCCTTAGGTTTGACCAGGTTTTCACATGCATGAGGCCAGTCTGTAGCTCAGAGAGGGTGAAAACATGATGTGAGGCCCAGGTCACAGTGGTGTACATACCAGATTTCCTAAATTACAATGGTGTACATGCCAGCTCTCATAGAGAGAAGGAGAAGTCTGAAATCATCGGGATTTCCTACACAACTCTTAGAGTTGACAAAGTCTACTGAGCAGCAGTCGTCTCTACGGCCAATCTGCTCTATCTCAATCTGCTCTATCTCAGTCTGCTCTATCTCAATCTGCTCTATCTCAGTCTGCTGTATCTCAATCTGCTCTATCTCAGTCTGCTCTATCTCAATCTGCTCTATCTCAGTCTGCTCTATCTCAATCTGCTCTATCTCAATCTGCTCTATCTCAATCTCAATCTGCTCTATCTCAATCTGCTTTATCTCAAAAGGCAAAGTCACCACATTTCTTTCTTTTAGTGCGGATCTTGAAAGGTGAAAGTGTGAACACACTCCGGTTGTCACTGATATTACAGGCAAGACAGACCATGAGGGTGGTTGCACAGTAAGCTAGATGAGTTGCAAAAGGTCCTTAATCCCCAAAAAAGAAAAAGATTCCCCTGAAAGAGAACTGAATGCAAGCAAGCCGGACACTTGATTTTCAGTGGAAAAGAAACACTGTCTCACAACACCAGTCACAGATTTGGGCTGTCTGTCTGTTTTTCTGTCTATCTGTCTGTCCGTCTGTCACACCCAAATCAAATAGAAAACGTGTGAAAGGATGGTGCATTTGACTCCAAGTGTTTGTGACAAGCAGTATTCACGGAGCTTGTTTAATTTGAATTTCAAATGATTTTCACTTTGAATGTGGTTCAAATGTTTGTGTTATTGTCGACTTGCTGTTTGGGTAGTTGAGCTCGTAAACACTCATGGTATAGTAGTCCACGTTCTTTGGGAGAACCTCGAAACGTGAACTGTTCCAGCTCTTGCTGTTTAATTATAACTTCTGTTTCACCACGGTAAGCTAGCCTAGAGTGGATCAAGTAAGCATCTTTCTGATGTCTAAACTTAAGCAGCCTGTGTTTTTACATTATGCATTTCTTTATGCACCATTTCCTTGATTTAATTTGGGATGTTGTGGTCTACATAATCAGTGTAGTAGAAGTGGAGAAGTGTTACCTCTCAGCTCTCTTTAGGCACTTTTGGATGCTTTTTAAGCACCCTCTTTTTACACCACTTAGTTGATATTCAGAATTCTGAAAGGTGTGAAATGTTTATACTTTTTGCCACGATTAGTATGTATTGTACCATGTTAATGAATTTTGTAGATTTACTGTTTCATTTAGCTTTGCATGATTAACTGCCAATAACCTCCTTGTTTCATTGATGGCCACTGATAAGCATCCATTTGCTTATATGGCCTCCATTTTACAAATGAAACAAATAGATCTATATAAAAATGTTGTTAGTTTGTAATAATATCAATATAGTTGTCTTGCCAGCCTGGCCATAAGAGACGCAAGACTGAACATCTTCGGGAAGTGCTTCTGTTTCGATAGGCTTCCTACAGCTCCTCAAGGACATCTTTATTATAGACCTGTCGGCTTTTGAAATATTTTGGCGATTATGTCTTGATTGCTTTATCAGACCTTCATCTAAGTGAATACATTTGCCTTTTTACTAGCCTTTCATATCATCCCACCATCAAAGAAAACAGCACAATTATGGAAAGTAATATGAATGGTTTTGATGTGCACATCAGAGACGGTGCATATGCTTGCAGTGACATTACATCTGAAGTCAACATCAGGCTCCCCAAATGGAGCATGAGAGATGTAGACAGTGCTAATTTGCTTGGCTATGTTCGCTCCTAAAAAAACAGAAAGGTTAATGCACTCTCTGGTATTTGGATAGTTCCATCTCTTCAGAATGAATTCTTCACATTTCATGTATTTGTTCACATTTGATTCTGTTCTCCGTTATCTTAGCCAAGTCTTTGCTTTTTTAAAGTTTGGATCCTTGTTAATGTCATTTGGAACTGTGCAGCATAAGGCAGAACGTATCTTAATCGCTTCCATCGATCTCCCTCCCAAAAGCAGTCAGCCTCTGTCTCAATTTGCTTTTGTTTCCTGCACAGCTTGTGAATGCTAATGCCTCGTCAGTGGGGCTCAGTGCCCGACTGGGTGTGTGTGTGTGTGTGTGTGTGTGTGAGTGTGAGTTTGTGTGTGTGTGTGAGCACGCACTTAGTGTTTGCACACACGTCTGTTCCTTCAGCCTAACCGTGCTCTTGTGAAAGGTTTAAAAGCCAAATCAGAGTCGGCGTTTAATTTAAACACTTGGTCTTTGTGTGTGTGTGAGTGTGTGAGTGTGCGTGTGTGTTTAGGGGTTGAGAATTATGAAGGCGTTTGGGTGGACTGAAATGTCACCTGTTAGCCAAATGATTGAGGACAAGGCCAGCACTATGACAACGTTCTATCAGCTCCCTCTCCCCGGGGCTCATGGGAAAGGTTCCAATCCTATTTAAATGCACCATGACTGCTTATTTGGCGCTGGTGTCACTTGCATTAAGCTTAGGTTTCCATGTCCCACTTCCAGCTTATTTTATTCACTGAAATAGAAATGCAGATGGGTAAATTTCCCCAGTTAAAAAAAAAATAACACTCATCAAAGAAAATGAAAAGATGAAAAGGCAAAGGCTGTCGAGGTTGGTTCCTTTTTTCCTTTCATTTCAAATTCATCTCAGAGTCCAGGTCAGTCTTAATTCCTAAACTGCGAGCCATCTGCCTCTTCCTGTATTCAAGACAGGTGCTCGTTGCAGGCCAGTGCTGCAGAAAATAGCATTTGAAACTCTAGTGGTTTACTCCTCTTCCGCAGTATTCCTGATCGGGCTCAGTCCAAGGTTACCGGTGCTCTTATGGTCAAACAACTTGTTAAATGAGTTGTGCATGACCTCCTGGCTATTCTAATAAGAATGTGAGCGTGCTCCCAGCGTGCTTGAGCCACTAGAGAAGTGATCAGTGCTCTTTGAGGGGGGTGGGCATTGTGTAATGCGGCGTAATGCACTCAGTGCTGCTGATGTGGACTGTTGGCTGGCTACTGTCTACTTCTTATTTGGACAGATTATTGTGTGATGTTGAGCGTTTAAGTCAAGTGTGCTCTCTCTCTCTCTCTCTCTCTCTCTTTGTCACACACACACACACTGCTCTGAATGATTCAGAGCTGAGTGTGTGTGTGTGTGTGTGTGTTTGTAATGGAAAGAGAGGGAGAGAGAGAGAGAAAGAGAAAGAGAGAGAATGAGTGCAAGTGTGTCTTATGGTTTATTTGTAAGTGAGTGAGGAAGTGAGTGTGTGTGTGTGTGAGTGTGTGTGTGTGTGTGTGTGTGTGTGTGTGTGTGTGTGTGTGTGTGTGTGTGTGTGTGTGTGTGTGTGTGTGTGTGTGTGGTGAGGTTTTGAGGAGCATTAAACCGTGCTTGCCCCAGTTCTGCTGTAGTTGCTCGGTGGGGTAATCAGGCCCGGCATCTGTACCGCAGAGCACCCGGGGTAGATCAGCAAGGGTATGGTGCCCATGGCCAGGGGTGGAGGGGCAGATCAGCAGGGGTATGGTGCCCATGGCCAGGGGTGAAGGGGCAGAGCAGCAGGGGTATGGTGCCCATGGCCAGGGGTGGAGGGGTATCTGCGCTACGTCAAGCTGCTACTGTCTGTTTAGCCCTTTTTAATCAGGTTAATCCTGAATCTGCAGCAAATGCTGTGCCCAGCTGTGCGTGGCTAGACCCTGCATACCCATCATATGCTCACTTACACGTAAGCAGCTACAGCAGGCATCACAAACACACACACCCTTGGGTTTGCTCTAACATCTTCATACCCTCACACACACACGTGAGGGTAGGTCAGGTGTACAAACACACTCATGATACACACACACACGAGATGTATTTCTGTGTCCTGTATCCTTTTAGTGACTTTTGTGTGTGTGTGTGTGTGTGTGTGTGTGTGTGTGTGTTATGAGTGTGTGTGTGTGTGGGGGGGGGGGTTGTTGTAATTCTTAACGTGTGCAGTGTGTGTATGTTTTGTGTTGCATTGCGCTGTGTATCAGTGGGGATTTATTTATGTTGAAGTGCATCCTGCGCCGGCTGTCACAGCACTGTATTACACGCAGCACTCAGCGTCCATTAATAGAAAGTAGGACAGTAGTGAGTGGGCATCTCCAGCTCGCTCTCAGTCTTATCTCTCTCTCTATCTCTCTCTCTCTCTCTCTGTCTCTTTCCCTCTCCCTCCCTCTCTTTCTCCCTCTCACAGGCAAGCCCCGCCCCAATCATAGTCAACACGGATACCCTGGAGTCCGTACCCTACGTAAGTTCTTTTATTCAACTTTCTGTATCATGTGTTGTTTTTATTTTTCTTTCTCTTAATTCTCGATGCTTTAAACATATCACTCCCATACATCTCTTGTGATCGTTTAGGTTGGGACATTTTTTTCTCATTTAGCAGTCGATTTCCCCTGTTTGTTTCCCTGTTGAAAGTCATCCGTTTGATATCCTGGTAAATTGCACGTTAGAGGGCGCATGCTCAACCCTGATGCTTAACATGCATGATACCTAGAGCCATGCATCTGGAATAAATTGTATCTGGGCAAAATGAATAAGGTCACTGTACTGAATTATTCATAGCTTTCATAAATAAGCAGAAGATGAAAACTGCTGATTACGAATACCCAACAAAAACACTACAATCACAGTTTCATTATCTATTCATAATTAATACAAGTTCCCTCATGAACAATGCAGTGTCTCTTTAAGGCAGGACATGGCATATAGACACTTCCTAGGGTAGGGGACAGAATACAGCATCATTAATGTATAGACACTTCCTAGGGTAGGGGACAGAATACAGCATCATTAATGTATAGACACTTCCTAGGGTAGGGGACAGAATACAGCATCATTAATGTATAGACACTTCCTAGGGTAGGGGACAGAATACAGCATCATTAATGTATAGACACTTCCTAGGGTAGGGGACAGAATACAACATCATTAATGTATCCAAGTGGGGAAGATCATGGTTGCATATCAGAGCATACAACAAGGGAGAGTGTTGGTAAACCTGGTCTGACAGTAACTATCTTCCCATGCCTACACTGCCCTGACGTAGTTTGACTAAATAACTAGGCTGAACCGTGTTTATATAAAAAGTTGTATCAAAAAAGTTTTTTTTGTCATGACATTTTCTAATTAAGCATTAGTCTAACGAGGTAATGCAGGTGTTCACCTCACGTATCTGTTATTCTCACAGAAATGTATCATCTTGGGGGAAATAATCAAAGCATGGGTTTTCTGTTTATTGCTGCTCCCGCTGCAATCTGTTTCAGCACTTAAGTTATTGGAGGAAAGCAGTGCTTCATCCAACTATTGTTGTGTCAGATGTTACAAACTTGTGGTCACACATGTTATATGGCATTAAAGGTGGAGGCCGCGATTCTTGTGAAAGTTGGTGGATATTTGAGCTTAACAACCAATCAAATTACACCTCTTCCTTTCCTTCCTTTGATTTGCTGGAATTTGAAGAAGATTTGAACACCAACCAGTAGTCTGAAATCTGTCCAACCAAGATGGGTTTACTAAGAGACGGTCATGTAAACAGTTAAATCGCATTGCCCATATCTGATGAACACCTTAGTGAAGGCTGGTACTCACCAGACTATTGGAGTTGTCTAAGACCAGTGTACATGACCAGTAGATCAGTTCAGTTACTGTCCGCCACATTTTCATGACTTTCATATTTTGCGACTTGTGTCTGTATTTGAATTTGATATATCCTTCTACAGTATTTGTCAGAAAATATCAATGAGCACTGAAGAATGCAAGATATGTCTGAGTGCAGCAGTGTGCATTTGCTGTGAGTGGAAGCAATTAGCGTTGGGGGGGAACCGGAGGCCTGCCTGCCATGCTGCCTCAGTTAATCAGTAAATATATCTGAACAGGGTGGGGTCTAATCAAGGTGCCTGTTATCTGGAGAAAACGCTCCTTTCATGTTGCGCGCGCGCGCACACACACACACACACACACACACACACACACACACACACACATACACACTCACACACGCACACTCACACTCAATCACACACACGCACACACACACCATGTCTTTCACAAGAGGGTCTACCGGGAGATAATCTCTCTTTCCTTTGCTCACTCAACAAAACAGGTTGCCAAGTCTTCAAAGATTCCTAATTAATTCTGTGATATGTAAAGTTATTGCTGTTATTGAGCTAAACAACCTTGGGGTGGGAACAAAAGAAAAGAACACTTCCACTGCACTTTATTCATGGGTGAGTGGGTGAAAATGCAATGCAGTACATTCAGTCCACTTCCTCCGACAGCCCTTTTATTGAAGTGTTTAATCTTGGCACATTTATCGCCACCAGTAACCTGCTGAATAAATCCATCTCCACCTCAGCACATGCCTGTCTTAATGTCCCCTTAGAGGTGGCCTCATGCAAATCGCTGGGACTTCTCCGGAGCAGGATTTGGTTGAATCAGCTCCGATTTTTGCAAGTCGGCCCCAGGCGGACCTTGCGCTACTGCTAGCACTAAAATAATGGAGGAGAAGGAAATAGGGACAGCATGGAACTTGTAATTGTATTGGCATGAGAGTACCCTGTATTGTATGATCTGTCTTGCTTATGTACAATGGAAAGGCTTCTGTAAAATGTAGTTATTCTACTTGACAGTTATTAGACATACTAATAATAGCAGAATGTGTAATTGTTTACGCCATAACCATAGCAACGCTATACTCCGGTACGCCTGTCGGATTGGATCTGTCGCACAGGTTCAGATTTTTGAACACATGTCGAACTTAAATGTTTCCACTCTGCGCTGGTTCAGACCCATTTACATGCGGTCTGCGAATGTCCTCCGCTCGTTTCTGAGCTGAAACTACGCAACAATGTAAAGGCGGCTTTAGCCTTCTCCAAATGGACCTTTCCACTTTTCACACTCCTCAGCTTGTGAGCATTTCAAAACCATCGCACAGCGTGTGTTGCGTGTTTGAAGATGCATTTAGTTGTTCCTTGCTGATACACCTCTGAAATAGCTTGTGTAACACAGTTTTATTCAGAATCATTGTACTGGCTCTCCGTTTGGTTTACATTTTATTTCAATCAGTCGCAATTCAAAGTGAATTCATTTGTATGGCAGATTAGCAGAGCACAGTCAGCTATTTGCCTGTGTTGTTCCATCACAGGAACTTTTTAAACACGACATTGCTGTTTCATATATCTATTATTTATGTAGATGTATATGTTATGTAAATATACTGTATGTTTATACTTTAGTTGACACAGAACATGCTAAGGCAAATTCGAAATGATGGAACGTCTCAAACCCCCCCCCCCCCCCCCCCCCCCCCCCCTGTTAGGTCTGGTGTTTTTTCTTTGAGGAGAGCTGTAATCCACAAGCTGTAGGTTAAGTAAGAGGACTGTTGGAGATGAGAATATTCCTCTGTAGCCGATAGGATGGTGCCTGGTGTTGGTGTTTTAGTATAAGAAGTTCAGTTGGGAGCCAAAGGGAGACGAAGGCTGACAGACAGGGATTCATCTGCTCCACTTTTATTTAATTTACATAATATTTACAATAATTCTAACGCTTTCCAGCGAATGAAAACAAATCTAAAGCTGATGAATTTCCCACAAGCTCTACGTGCACTCTCGAGGACAGTCGAGGTCTACTTGAGTGTATATATTCATTCAAAAACATTTAAATTAGCCGGGCTCTTTTCAACTCTAGAACGCCTGTCGGTTGTAAGATTAATCGTGTGCTCCACATCTTTATTTAAAGTAAGCGTGTTAAAAATTCATGAGAGGGTTTTTAACATCCTTTCAGATACTGCAGACACAGCAAGTCTGTCAGTGAAGGCTTAGAAGCCTATCAGCGGATTACACTATAAACGCACTAGGAAACGGTAGATATTATCAGCACTAAGCATAGAAATAAAATGGATGATTATTGTTTTCTCTTTGACTTTTTTTTTTAATCTAATCTCAATCGAGCTTTTTTTTAAACAAATCTGTTAAGGATAATCTGTCTCAACAATTGTAATACCCTAACAGCACAAGGAAAGTTTTACAGTACATGAATGCAAATTCACGTTATTTATGCAGTTGCGGTTCCCTCTATATACACTCTTAATCTCCAACCCTAAAATATCAAAAACATTTTTACTTTGCATCATTATCATAAATATATTCTATAAAGTATATACAATAAATGCATTATATGAATATATATAAGGTATAATATATTGAGACAGCTTTAGTCTTGAATGATTAATGTAACTATTGTAACCTATATTACCATATGAGCAGTTCATCACAATATTCAAACCACAATATTATGTCAGTGTTACGGCACTAATACAGCCTTCACAGACTGTGCCAGCATATCAGAGATGTGTATTTCCTGTTAGGAAAAGTGTGTCAGCATCATGTTAGAAAGTCAGAAATATTTAAAGCCAATTGCTTATCCCCAAGGCACACTTACCACACAGCCCTTCCCTAGCAGAAGAGTGCTGTAATTGTGGAATTAGTTCAGAAGATGATAGCAACAATTACAATGTACAGTAGAATACTTGCAATCTGAATCTTTGCATTGGCTCTTCATTTTGTTTACAATTTAGTACAAGTTAGCAGAGCACAATCTGTTATTTGCCCATGTTGTTCCAAACGGTTTAAACAAGAAATAACTTTTGTATTTATTAGTTACTTATGTATGTTTATATCTATATACATTGTATGTGTATACTTAATTTGACACAGAGCTTTGTGTGTCATTTCTAAACGTAATTCATTTCTCTGCACCTGTGCTAATTGAATGTATTTGGGAGAGCATACAGCACTCAGTGCACCACGCTTAGTCTGACCCGGACGGACCTGCGAGCTGAGACCATGAGCTCCAGGCAGACAAGCTAATTATGTACTCCCTCAGAGCATCCCTACAGGGTCTGGATTTGAGAAGCAGATTCAATCTTAAATTATAAATCTTTTTTTCACTCTCCGAGTTCTCGTGGCCTTCTGGTTTATATCGTTTGTGAAATAAATTTAAATAAAAAAAGCTTGCAACAACACCCCCTATCCTTTCCCCCGCTCGTCTTAGGCTTTTTAAACAGCTCCTGTTTTCTCTGTGACGTCTGACACGGCAAACAAGCTGTGCACACAGGCTATTTTTAGATGCTTACATGTATTCATCAGTTCACAACATTGTTTGTGGCAATAGTTCCTTGTTTTTGTTGCAATAAACCTCAACCTCCTGGGACGCTATGATAGATGGGTGGTAGTCTCAGTCTCTCTCAAATGCTGGGTTTTCATCCAGATTTTTAATGCAAATTTTAAACATTCAAATAGGAAATCCCAAGTGGAAACGCTTGAAATTCTAAGTCGAATAACAAATTACGGCATAATTACCCCATATCCGCTGATTCGGTAACCATAGTTTTAGTTATTTGCGGTTTACCGCAGCCCGAGGACAGAATGCATCCTTGTTGCAGTCTGTCCTCGTTTCCTTGTTGTGTGTAATTTATAAATTAAACTTTATCATAGGTATGTATGTACAGACGTGGACAAAATTGTTGGTACCCTTCCGTTAAAGGAAGAAAAAGCCACAATGGTCACTGAAATTATTTGAAACTGACAAAAGTAATAATAAATAAAAAAAATACTGAAAATGAACTAATGAAAATCAGACTTTGCTTTTGAATTGTGGTTAAACAGAATAAAAAAAAAACGAATTAAACTGGCCTGCACAAAAATGATGGTACCCCTAGAAAAGATTTAAAATAATTTGACCATAGAGACATGTTAAACTAAGGTGTGTCCTCTAATTAGAATTACAGGCTTCTTCAAACTTGTAATCAGTCAGTCTGCCTACTTAAAGGGTGAAAAGTAGTCACTGTGGTGTTTGGTATCATGGTGTGTACCACACTGAACATGGACCACAGAAAGATAAGGACAGAGTTGTCTCAGGAGATTCGAAAGAAAATTATAGACAAGCATGTTAAAGGTAAAGGCTATAAGACCATCTCCAAGCAGCTTGATATTCCTGTGACAACAGTTGCACATATTATTCAGAAGTTTAAGGTCCAGGGGACTGTAGCCAACCTCCCTGGACGTGGCTGCAAGAGGAAAATTGATGACAAATTGAAGAGACGGATAATACAAATGGTAACCAAAGTGCCCAGAACAACTTCCAAAGAGATTAGAGGTGAACTCCAAGGTCAAGGTACATCAGTGCCAGATCGCACCATCAGTCGCTGTTTGAGCCAAAGTCGACCGAGGAGGACACCACTGTTGAAAGCAAATCATATAAAAGTGAAACTGGAATTTGCCAAAATGCATATTGACAAGCCACAGGGCTTCTGGGAGAATGTCCTTTGGACAGACGAGACAAAACTGGAGCTTGTCAGTTTCAAGTTATTTCAGTGACAATTGTGGGTTTTTCCTTCTTTAAATGAAGGGTACCAACAATTTTGTCCACGTCTGTATGTCTGTGGTTTCAGCTAGCTGGCTTTCAGCTAGTAGATCTTGAAATGTATTCCTTATGGGCGATGGGGCGCTATTGTAAATCACTGGAGGAGGTGGATTAACTACCGATTTGCATAGAGTAAAATGCAGCAAAGGTTAATGGAAGTTGGTTTATTTGCATCAAATGGGGGAAAATATGATTTTGTGCATGCACAGTGTTTGTTCTGCGCTCAAAGTTGTGTCGTGCATAGTGTTTCTTTGGTTAGTTACGATTCCTATTTGTTTTTTTGCAGTTTTGTAGATTGGAAGTTACAATTGCAAACTCCAAAATGTTTTGCAAGTAGTGAATTACAATTGCAATTAGTGTTTGGCTTTCACTGTTCACCGTTTACAAGTGCAAATCCTATTCTGTGCTTCTTCGTATATAAGGCACGATTCTAGATCCAGATGGCAACCTCAGGTTCTGAACCCACACTTGCTCACATCTCCTCTCTTGATGAGGAGAGTGTCCATTTGTAATTCACATAACACAGTGGATGGAAGCGCACACACACTCGCATTTCCTTGAGCCGAAGTTTCATGAATGTGCTTAAAATATGCAGTTAAGTTGAGTGGAAACCCAGCTAAAGTGCTCTCACTTCAAGCCCAGTATGGCATAGCTGTTCGACTGAATTCGTTTCTCAGAAGAGCTTAATACAGCCTTTAGCTGCAGGCTGGATATTTACCTTGTTTTGTTTTCCACGTCCGTCTTTATACCTACAAAATGTAAGAACTTTAGACCAGAACAAGTGTAGTTTGTCCCCCAATGTAACCTTAATTTAATATAAGAACTTGCCCTATTCTGTATGCCTGTACACAGTGACTTAATTAAGCCTGTTTATCTCGCTGTCACGATGGCAGTAAGTCTGTATATTTCTGCAGGGTGTTGATGTCTTCTAGAAAACCTACGCGCTGCAACTGACTCTTAAATTCCCCAGGCGAGGATCTGAGAGCTTCGTACTGTTATTAATTAGGACAGCGATGAGCTCAAGTCACGTAACAGCAAACCCAGGTTGCACATTTTCATCAGGAAGAATGCATGATTCAATAGTGTGTTTTTTACAGTGTGAAGTTTATCAGCGGGCAATTCATGTTAAAACAATGCTCCAGTCATTTTAATGGAAAAACAAGCAGAAAGCCCATATTTCCCTTGGCCAGTGGTGACGGTTGGCAACTCCACCTGGCTGAGACCAATCAAGCGCATTCAGCCGGCGTACGAGGATGAGGATGTGGATAGACAGCTCCTCCTCAGTGGCAGCTCAAAGTGAATTACATGGCTGTGCGATCAGTATTGTAGACATGGTTATTTAAGCTCGAATGGAGGCAGTGAAAGCTCTAATGAACAGCGTTAATGACCCTCATTCAAAGGTCACCCCTGAGTTTGATTACTTCACATGGCGAGCAGCTTCTCTGTGTGCCTCAGTGCTGGAGGCGTAATTTCATTTCTGAACACTTGAGAGGCGTAATGGATCCGGGCTGTGAAGTGAGCAGGTCCTTAGTGCACTGATGCCAAGCCACATGACTCCTCAAGGACCAGGTAGATAGATATGGATTTTTGTGTCTGTCTCCGTAACACTGTCAAGATTGAACCAATTACTTCTAAAGCACTGCCCAGCTTGATTGTCAGCTCAGTTGGGGTTAGAGAAACCCACCACCTCATCTTTGCCATGGCGCCAGGCAGGGAAAAATCTCATTAGTGTTCATATTGAAATGCAGTATTTGTACAATGTGGGAACTCAGTTCTGATGAGGTCCACCCATTACGCAGCCAAATACATTTGTAATGAATTAATTATGAATATATATTGTTTTGTTGCATAATCAGAGATACAGGAATATGGTGTTGCATCAACTACTTAACTGGTTACATCATTAATCGACACTCAGGCCTGCTATTTATTTATCATGGAGTCTATTACTTTCTTAAGGCAATTGGGAGCAGCCGGTAACATGTCCATAATGTACAAATACACTTACAAAACAAATCAGAACTGAACTATTAATTACACATTGCCCACAACTTATGTTCCTTAAAGTTTCCAAGCAGTTCTCAAACTTTCATAATATCTTAGGTGCCCAACACTCAACTGCCATCTGGAGAGGCGCCCTCTTGCAAAGTTTTGCAAGAACGTGCCTGATTCAGCTAGTGTCCTTAAAGCAGCAGTAGGGAGTTTTGATCTAAAGCTAGCGAGCTAACTACCTAAAAGGCCTGTCAAAACTTAAAACCATAAAAGGAGCTGCTGATCCCCTAATCAAGGTACTGGAGCCTTGAAGGGAATAGCATTTTCTGATGCACATCAGCTTTGTTAAATTTAACACTTGCTGTGTTAGATGCCTTGATAATCTAATCACATTTCATCTCATAGTCCATTTCATAGGGGATGCGTTGAACACAGGCCTGATCAAGAAGTCATGGGACAGTTAATGGGTTTATATTGCTGTCGGGATTCTGCTAGTAAAATGCTTTTGAGGCAGTCAGTCAGAGACAAACCAAGTTGGCCATGCACTACGGCCTGACTGCCCTTTGGGTTCACGTTGATTGTTGCAGTATGCTTGTTTCATGTACCGATCAGACTAAACAATCTAAGGAGGAAACAGGTAGCATCTACAGTATATCCTCTCCATTAAGCATTTCACTCCGTCCTGATCAGACTTCTGCTGCAGCAGTGAGGTCCAGGTTTTCTTACTCCAAATAAGTGCAACGGTAGTAGACCCACTAAAACAGTGGACCCAAGAGCTTACTCTGGCTGCACTGCTGCAAACACAGGAATCATGTGCTCTGCATTTTCATCTGATGGTCTATTTTTTTTCCTTTTCTTTTTTTCAGGTGAACGGGACCGAGATCGAATATGAATTTGAGGAGATCACGCTAGAGCGGGTAAGTTATCTATCATATCTGCCTTCACGCTGCAGTGCTCACGAGCAGGGCTGTGTTTATTATGGGCTGTTCTCAGTAGTAAATACAGGATCTGCTTGTCCAAGTCCAAGACTCTGAGCAAGCAAGTCTTATGTCCATGATGAACGACCAAGAACCCTGATAGACAGATTTTTGTCAAAACAGCCCTTGTGGATGACTGATGCATGGTGTCACGATCAGCTGTGTGAGTAACGTTTTTTACCTTGACACTGCATTGATCCCTGAAAAGCATTGTAAACCAGAGCTGCCATTAGAGACCGACAGACTGTAATTATGAAGTGCCCATTAGACAGCTGGTCACCCATCCTCTCTCTCTCTCGCTGTCTGTATGTGGGCAGCAGTGAGTAGAATTCAGAGTTCCTTTCCATTCTAGAATCAATGTCATTTGACAGATTCCTGTATACAAACACTATATCTGAGCCTTTAGTTGCAGTTGTCTATAGCATATGTAGTGTGCATTATCTATTGTCCCTTTCAATGCAGCACGCCTGCATCTACCATTTGAAATGTGAGGACTCAGTGGAACAATAAAAAGTCCTCTTCACCTCTAAATACAGACACATGATCTGGAAGAACCGTCACCGGTCCTGATGTTGTTGATGTTTTCAGTTAGGCTGGCCCTAATTGGGTTGAAGCATTTTCCGCGAGGCGTACGACGGGCGCACACTCGAGCCTCAGTGTGGATAAGCGGCTTAGCGAGCTGTGGACGGCATTTTGACAGCTGAAATGAGATCCACACGGCTGGAAACAGAGCACTAACAATAGCAAAGGTCAATACAAGCAAAGGCAGCGGTGATTTGTGAAGCGGTGGCGTCCAGGGCCACAGCGCTGCCTTTTGTGAGCCGCTCACTCCCATGACTGGACACAGATGAAACAGCAGGCAGAGGGACTGCAGCAAGGGGGCGATAATTTGACTGCAGCAGCCCATTCTGTCATTGTCACCAGACCGCTAATCTGTGACCTCCGCTTCCACATCCCACACAGAAGCCGGGAGAGGTGGAACCACCGCCGTAAACTATCACAGATGAGGCTGGAGCTAACCTCACAGCCCTCAGGCCTTTGTGCTCCCACACTGATTAAAGTCAGTCAGTCTTTCTTATCAGCTGGGGGCTCTCCTTCCTGTATTGTCATCGTTGTCATGACATTCATCAAACATTACTTGTCAGGTTAATTTACTGTAGCCCCAGATTTGTGTCCCATGCCTTTATAATGGTATCGCTCATCTCCATATTCTTTATAATCCTGTAATGTGTTTATCTCTGTCTGGTGCTTTAATGTACCATTCATTGAAATTTGTTCATTCACTGGAACCTATTATTCAGCATTTCTCAGAGTTAATACTCTACGCTAATGAAAAGGCGCAGCTCAGAATATATTTACAGTAATTGCAGAGGGATTGCAACTGACCAAACCGCTCGAACCTTAAAGCACGTGTTATGATGTGCACCTATTTACCTGTCATGAAGCCCCGTCTCAGGGAGTGTGTGTGATGCTGCTGTGCACTAATTGCAGGGGAACTCAGGGCTAGGCTTCAGCATTGCCGGCGGCACAGACAACCCCCACATCGGAGACGACCCCGGGATCTTCATCACCAAGATCATCGGAGGAGGGGCGGCCGCCGAAGACGGCAGACTCAGGTGAGCGACTCCGGGGTGGTGTTGTGTCGACGCTCCCGTCATCTACAGCGCCATTTGCAGCTGCCGTGCACATAGCAGAGGTCGACCGCTAAGCTCTCTTGCCCCATGCTAAGGCAGTGTGTCGCCCACCTACACTGCTGTGCTGTTTCATGGAGATGCCGAGAGTCTCTAGTGTTATCCATCTTTGTTGTTGTGGCTGATTAAAACACCCACTGACCAGCACACATCTAATTGCTCTCCGGGGAGCTATGTTGGCTTTGATTTCTTCCTTTTTTAATTTTTTTTTAATTTATCTGCTGATGTATTCACATTTCACGTTTGTTACCGAGCCCTTCATGTTTGGCTCTCTGAAATGACATTAGAGCACTTTGATTTTGTTTGAATGTTAGATATGAAGGACTACAGTCTCATTCTTTTCACCTAGTCCTGTGTGGCATGTTTCTCATTAGGGGGGGTCTGATGATTTGTGGTTTTATTCCAGATCAGACGACGCTCGAGGGTTAAAATCTTAAACGTGCTCTTATGTCTTTATAGAACAAGCATTGTTTCACAGCACTCACATTACTGCAACACTGACTCTCCGGAAGCTTAGAAGTTTTCTTACAAGTCAGTTGCTGATTGAACAAGCACTTACCATATTAGATCCAACAAGCAGGTGTTTCATTTCATCAGTGAGCTTCTTAACTTTTGCATATTTATTCCAAGTGATTGAGACCAATCCTTTCCACAGTGATTCTCTTTTCTTTGTCCTCCATGTAAGCGTGATCATCTGTGGCCATGTTATTAAGAGCTTTGGTTGTTGAGGCACTTAATTCGATTATGGCTGGGAAGCTTTACTGCGCTCACATTGGCATGAAGCAGCTGTGTTTGCCAGTGGTGTCCATGTGGAGTGTGAGGCCCGGGCCCCGGCCCTGTCGCATCGTCCCCAGAGGCCCTCATCTCCCAGCACAGCCTCAGCGATCACACACCCTCTCTCTAACGACTGCTGTCAACTCCCCTTCATGCCACGCAAATGGTCTTTTTAACTCCTTGTTCTTCTGATCTTCGAATAATGTTCTCTGATCATCGCCCTGCGCTTACTGCCCTTGTAGTCTTGAGAAATGCACAGAGGATTTGCTTTATGACCCAACTGTTTTTTTTTATATATAATTATGTCTTGCTCAGTAATGATTTCACTGTGCCAAAGCCCATCCAGTGCCTTTGAGAGACGAGGCTTTTCTCTCTAATGCATTCGTTTCTCTGCCTGTCGAGAAAACAGATCATTAATTACGTTGTCAGAGTGATTTCCCCGAGGCTTATCACAATCTGAGCTCTACCAAAGTCAGGCAGAGGTATGCATAGAAAATACATGAAGTGCAATTGTTTCTCAAAATGGGATTCATTCTCAATTCACAATGCATTTTGTCTGTTTATTGGCTCTCTTTTGGAGTGTCCATTTTCATAGACTGTGAGAAGCAGGGGGAGATGCGAGCGTAATAGCAGTGTGAGACTGCGGCTCCTGGAGGTTCCCCAGCAGTCGCACCCGCTCCCATCCACTGCAGTGCCTTTGCTCAAACGCGAGGTTGTCGTCTCCTCTTCATCTTCGCTGATCTTCCTTGGGGCCGTTGTGTCCTCTGAGAGTTCCGAGCAGACAGCAGACTTGAGTGGGCGCGCGGGTCGTCTCGCTCGCTCGGACCGCAGACGGCCTCCGTGCGGGCGCAGGGACCCAGCTGCTCGCTGTTGGCACGGGGCCCTCGGGCAGAGCGCTGTCCTCAGATCAAAGCCAGGGGCACGAATCTGTCAGACCAGCCAACCCCCCCCCGTCCCCCCTCTCTGGATCCTCAAGAGAGCCATCTTGACCAGTCCCTGAACCCCATCCCCAGCAGAGAGCCCCTCCCCTGTCCTCTGCAGCTCAGCGGGTAGAACAGGCCGCTGCCAAGCTGCCAAGATCTCCGCTTTGTTTTCCAGGGAGAACACGCCTGCTGATAGAAGTGCAAGTTGGTTAGGAGAGAGGCCGTGTTTATTTGATAAATATTATTATATAATATTTAGATTTTTGATATTTGATATTTTGATATTTCATATTAACAAGTGCTGAAATGCTGACTGCCGACTTTCCGTCCTCAGAGTGAACGACTGCATCCTACGGGTGAACGACGCAGACGTGTCCGAGGTGTCGCACAGCAAGGCTGTGGAGGCACTAAAGGTGGCCGGCTCCATCGTCAGGCTGTACGTCCGCCGGAGGAGACCCATGCTGGAGACGGTCGTCGAGATCAAACTCATCAAGGGCCCCAAAGGTAGTTACCCCCCCACCCCACCCACTCCCTTCCACCCCCGCACCCCCATCCCCACCCCCCGCGGCTCCTCTCCGCCCCCACACAGACTCCCATAGCAGCAGAAGTGCAGGGGCCAGGGTGTTTTATTTATTATTTAGAGGCGAGCGATGATTTACCAGTGAGGGAGGGGGGAGCCGGGGGTGGGCTGGTTCAGACAGAACAGAACACCGTCCTTTTACAATCTCAAACAACATGCAAAACCCGTCACTTAACTTTCAGTAAGCCTACAGTAAGTCTCAATGGGAAAAGGGTAAAAGGGGGAGCACTCAAGGATTTTACTCGAGAGTAATGCGAGTTTGGATGGTGTGTCGTCAGGCATTAATGCAGTTTTACTGCAGAAACTGTTGCAGTTTTCGTCGCTTTGGGTAGACGTGCTCTCTGAAGACCCCGCTCGCTCTCCGGGGGGATGTGTTTGAGTCAGGTGAAGTGCTTCCATCTGCTCCTGTGGTGCTAATTGTGCTTAGGGAAGTCAGTGTACAGGATGCTTCAGACTTTTGAACAAGGTGATGCCGTTGGCAAACGACGCTGCAAAGTGGAGTTCTCCAGAAGCGGAAGCATTTAGAATTTTTCTTAAACTTCCTAAACAGCCATTTCATATACTCTAGGGCCTTCAAGCGCACCTAACGAGAAACACAGTACGAGTTAAGTGACAGCTCATTAAGAATCCAGCATAGTTATGCACCTCTCCAGCCCTATCATTCTTTATGCATATGCAGCCAGCTTATGTCATAATATACCTTATAGCATTTTCAGGGGGATGTCATCATATGCGATAAGTGAGGAGGAGAGGGGAGGGGAGGGGAGGGGGGATCACATTGTCTGTCAGAGTCCAGACTCTGACCATGAATTGCTGGTATTTGCTACTTTAAAGAACTTAAACACTCGTTCACTGTTTTGACCATGAAAAAAACAAGCTCTTCTGTCATCTGAAATGCTTTCACTCAATTTACTCGACACGCTGGTTTTTGTCTCACCCGAAGGTCTGGGCTTCAGCATCGCGGGCGGCGTGGGCAACCAGCACATTCCTGGGGACAACAGCATCTACGTCACCAAAATTATCGACGGCGGAGCGGCACAGAAAGATGGGCGGTTGCAAGTCGGAGACCGGTTACTCATGGTGAGTGCCAGAGCGTCCCCAGGTTTTACTGTGCACAAACCCACACCCCCAGCCTGCCAGTGCATCACTTTTCCTGGGAGTGTGCCTCTGTTAGTAGAGGGTGAGGGTTAGAGCACCAGTGCCTCTGTTAGAGGGTTAGAAGAGAGGTGCGGAAGGGGAACAAGGCAATGGCAACCCTCATGAAATACCGACCGGCGATCTGACGGGACGCCACAGGCAGGGCTCAGTGTATAAAGCGTGGAAACCACTCATCAAATGTCCTTCACTGTCAAGCCTCCATGAAGTTTGGCTCACTCACAAACACTAACAGTGTCGGCCATCAGAGCCGACACTCAGTGGGCCAGAATGGTGTGCTGCGTCTGCAGGGCCATTCAGACTTTGATGGGGAACTCTCGTGTGTCTCCGGGCCTTTGTCCCGCGGGCCCTCGCCTCTGTGCTCCTGGGAGGGTCTTTAGAGTGGAGTCGGTTTAATTAAGCGCACACACAGTCTCCCTCTGTGTCACCATGGTCGCCCACCCCCCGCCCCCCCCTAATCCAATTGGCAGGGCGGATTTGGCTCTGTGATCCATGCTGATTTGCTCCTCTTGACAGTGATGAGTTAAAGCTCTTGCACAACAGACGGGATTTCTCCCTTCTTTTTCACAGGTGAACAACTACACTTTGGAGGAAGTTACTCACGAGGAAGCTGTAGCCATATTGAAGAATACGTCTGATGTAGTCTATTTGAAGGTGGGCAAGCCTACCAGCGTTTACTTATCGGATCCCTATGGGCCTCCTGATATCACACATTGTGAGTGTTTTTTTTTTCTCTCTCTCTCTGTTTGTTGTGGTCAAACTGTTATTCTGTTATTATATTCTGTCAGTCAGTAGTTTTATATGTGCAACTTGTGCTCACATACATATTGTAGGCTCACTAGCAGCCACCTTTGCACTTTGTAGTGAGTGAAACGATTGGTGGTGCTGCTGGTCAATATAGGCCGTCATCATCCAGGGACAATATGAGGACATAGCAGGTTATATGTTCTTTTGTCAAGACCACGTGTGTGTGGGTGTTTGTGTGTGTGTTTATGTGTGTTTATGTGTGTGTGTGTGTGTGTGTGTGTGTGTGTGTGTGTGTGTGTGTGTGTGTGTGTGTGTGTGTGTGTGTGTGTGTGATGTCTCTCTTCCAGCGTTCTCTCCAGCAATGGAAAACCATATCTCTTCCCCCGGCAACAACAGCACTATGGAGTACAAGTCCAGTATGCCGCCCATCTCTCCAGGAAGGTACTCCCCCCTCCCCAAACACTTACTCGGGGACGAGGACATTAACAGGTTGGATGGTTTTTCCTTCTTACGGTAATTACCTCCTCTCCTACCCGATGCCAGTGCCCACAGGTAGATTGTCTGTCCACCCCTCCTCATGTTAGGCGGAAACCCAAAGGCAATCTGAAATGTCGTCGCCGCCTGAGATAGGATTGCTTTTGAGTTTTTGGCCCCTTCACCGTCTCTGTCCCGAGTCTAGTTCCTGTCTGGTTTTTCATCAATCCTCTCCCTGTCTGTCTTGCCATGTTTACGATCAACCTGCCCTGTCACCTATCAGTGGAGTGGTTACTGACTGGAATTCAAGAGCATATGACTTATTTCAGTTTTGTGCAATTCAGCGGTCCTCTGAAAATACATGTATGATTTCAGCTACACATTTGCCTGAAACAGCTCTGATTGTGGTTTTTCTTTCGCCATATCTTCGAAATAAAGAGCTGACTGTGTCCCATAATACGCCAATGTCTAAACATCAGAACATTTCATGTATTATTTATTTGATATTATTTATTATTATCTTTCTCGGTAGATACATATATAACATCAGATGCCGCACAGTTGGCTGTTGTTATTCGGTTATTCACTCAGTGAATGCTCCGTGTGCTTTTGGGCTTAAAATGAGAACATTGCTATCTCCACCACCCTTGCGAATTGTATTTCTCTGAGCTACTGTGGCTTATTTTAAAATGCCTGTTATGGTAGTAGATGCTAATGGAGTTTATTTTTACGTTGCGAGCTGTTTTGGGGAAGCGTGTGTTTTCTGCAGGGCGGTTTGTTTTTCTGAGCGGAAGCTCCTCCACGGAGTCCCAGCGTCAGCACAGTTTGCACTCGCTCTCCTGTTCTCATTAGAAGACTCCACTTCCTCACACTCTCGCACTTCCTCTTCGTCTGAACTCCCTCGCCCTCCTTCTCTTACTCCCAGTGGCGGTTCAAACTAGAATGGCGCCCTGGGCGGCAAACACCCCCTTCAGTGAAATCACACAAACCAAAAAATGCAACAATAAGTCTTTGAAACTATATATTCACAGAACGAGTTGTGGTTTATTTGTAGCATTTCATATTGTTACTGATCTTACTTACTGCATTAGTGCTGTACTGTAAGTTAGCGGTGCGCTATTTCATAGCTTCCCCCTCCCCATCTTGTATTTCTGAGTGGGAGACCTTCCCTGGCAGTAGCCTGCATAGCTGACAATCTAGAATCAGGGCGCCCCCTCTGACGAGGTTAATTGACCCTTGACCCCCCACACAGTGACATGATATCACTGACGTGATGTGCAAATGAGCGATAGGTGCCACTGCTTACTCTTTCTCTAAAAGACACTCCATCCCTCTCTGGCCTTCCACTCCCCCTCCATCCCAGGTCAAAGTGCTCTGCAGGGGAGATGAACGTTGACAGGTGTTAATGACTAGAAACTAAAGCGAGGCCTGTCCTCTGGGCTACAGTAGATGTACTACATGACTGTCTTTCTTCAGACTCAATGTGTTTTTGCACGCACCAACACAAAAGCAAGTAGGTCATGGTGCACACGTCAGAGCCTGATACATTTGCATTTTATTTGCATTTGCTAGGCGTCATTCCCTAAATGGTGTGGCAAGCAATTGTTGACGCCGTGCATTACAATAAGGGCAACTCGAGCAGGAGTACGCTGTGTCTCAGTTTCTCTTGGCTACATTTCAGCATGCTCAGCCTAATGCCAACTTCAAGCCAAAATTCAATCCCATCAACTTTCACACAGATCTCTCTTCCCCAGAGAGCAGTGCAGTTTCTAAAAGCCCCCTTGCTCGTCTGCACTCTTTAAATGTCTCATGGTGCCCCAAGCCTTTTGGTTGCTTAAAACTTTCTGAATGTCTTTCACGAAGTCTGTCCCCACCCCTACACTTTGCCCCTTTGAGTATTGTCTTATCCAGAAAGCAAAACCACTGAAGGATTGGAGATGGTGACCCCCTCACTAAGCTTTTTAACAGGGGGATTAAAGACCGTCCCTCTCTCGAGCTAAGAGGTTTATGTGGACCAGGTGCTTCTCATTGGATGGGCAAATCTTCAGGTTTAGTCTACTGATCTACTTCATTTACAGTAGCCAAGGAAAGCCACTGAAAGCCTAGAACAATGCTGTGGAAAAAATTAAGGCTGCACACCTAATTTATATTTTAATATTGGTAACATAATATAACGGCAGAGTTGTGAAACGACTATGTAGTGATTTTGACACACTGGTCTGTGTGGTCTAAGTCTTCGCTGGTCTGTGTGGTCTAAGTCCATGCCTCTTGGTTTTGGTCCAGCCTGCCACAGATCTTGCATGAAAGATGAATATGGCTGGCTGTTTGGGAAGGCCTCGATGAGAGCCCCTAAACTCAGAACGGGGTCACTGAAAGGTCATCTCTTTCCCAGCCCCCTCCACCACCACCACAGCCCCCATTTCCATATGACCTCCATGAATGCTTTAGAGGCGTAAGTGGGGTGGTCTCCCAGCAGCACACCCTCAGCTCCTCGGCCGGGGCTTGGGCTCCGAGGCTCTCCGAGGTCGAAATGAAGACGATCTGATTGGCCGTGCTTCTTCGGTGATGTTTTAGGATGCTGTTGTATACGCACCTGTGGTTCAATTTCATAGCTGTGGTCGGAAATGTCTCAAAGGGTCGATAAAGGGTGTGTTTGAAATGAAATAGTTGTGGTCAATTTTGCTTTTGAGTGATCATCCCAATCAAATGTAGGGAACTGATCAATACTTGCATGACAGACGGTGTTCATTTTAAATGGCTTCCTTGCATATGTAGTTCACTAGAAGGGTTTTTGTGGTGTCAGTTGATTGCACAAAAGATTTCTTAGTTTCTCAGTACTACACTGGTGATACAGTTTACTCTTAACATCTCTGATTTAATGAACTAACCAGCAGCCAGATTATGTTTTCTTGACTGCCTACAGCTGGGCTGTAGCTATGCTGATATTCGTGATAACAACACTCCCTCACAATGTGGGATTGTTTGAATGCCACTTTTTGGGATGAACTCTATTTTAAGGTAGCTTGTTCACATTGACAGAATACATATACAGTTCACATTCAAACAGTACAAATGTTTTCAGAAAATGTAATACAGTTTCTGTGTATCTACTTGGAACATGTAGGGAGAACATGAAATTGCCATAAACGCACATGCTTCCTCTGGACTCTATAAAACATATATGACCTGTCCTATATTTCCCCGTCTGGCTGAGACAGAGCATGGCACCACAGCTTCTGCCATAGTGCGGATGTCACTCGGCATTAGGATGTCACTCCTCAGTGGTGCCCTCGCCCTGCCTGGCTGCCAAACGGCACGAGGTGATCTCTGGCTGTCACAGGGCCAGGCGGTGTCAACCCTGGAAAGCGTGCTACTCTCTCTGGCTTTCAGCTGCTTGCAGCATGCTTGGCTGGCTCTTAAGCCCCTAACGCCGTCTGACACGTTCACACCAACACCGTGAAGCTGAACACCTGCAAGAGATCGGTGAGCCCAAACAGAGCCCTTCCATCGGGGCCCCATGTCTCAGGCTTTGTTATGTAAATTCACTTGGAGTTGACACAGAAAACACTTGCTAGGGAAGAAAAAGAGAGAGCAGGTAAAAAATGAGGATCCAAATTTCTCATCTGAGGAGGAGAGGAGAGGAGAGGAGAGAGGGAGAAGGAGAGGAGAGGAGAGGAGAGGGAGAAGGACACAGGGATAGAGGCGGCTGCTTGCTGCACTGCAGTTTACTGAGGGCCTGAGCCCAGAGGAGAAGTCACGAGCCCAGAGGAGAAGTCACGAGCCGGAGCCATGAGACATGGGTGGTAAGTGGGCCACCCTTCACAGCCAGCCACGGAGATCATCTGCCAGAGCAGAGGCAGGGTTAATGCAGCCCTGCCTCCAACACAGCTCAGTGCTAGGGCGTGCACCGCAAACTAGTCAGGACACCAAGAGCAGCCAGTGGCTCCTCTGTTAGAGTCCCACATCCCCAGTCGATAGCACGAGTAGGATTGACGTACTGTCCTATAGAGTAGCTTTAGGATGACCTGGTGTATGGAAGAGCAGGGATCTGACTGCAACTCTCCACACGCAGGGTGTGAGGGCTTTGTTGGCATGTGGTCTGTTTTTCAGTTTCAGTGTGTGTCAGTTTTCATTCGCCAAACCCCACTGTTGTTTGTCGCTCACTCTGTGGTGTTGTCCTGCTTGGCCTGTCTAGATGTTTACCGTCCATCATGTTGTCAAAATGATCACGTTTCAGTCATATATTATCTGTACATTTTGTAGGTGTAACAACAGATATGTTAACACAAGTACATTGCAGTTTGGATTGCATAACTATTTTCACACTTCGAAGACATCATTGGTTGTCTGTATGAATGACATATTTTTTCTCCAATCAGAAATGCCTCGATAGATGATGGGGAGGGTCACAGGTTTGAGTCCCAGCACTTCCAGTTGAGGTGAGAGTCTTGTGGGAACAGACACTGAATTCTGTGGAAGTGTTATTTTCAGTCTAGGCTTTATTTGTTCCTAACAGACTGTCACTCTGGTGATTTTCCACTGAAGATTCACACACAGTTCTTGTCCGTGTTCCCATCAGCCGTTAACAATATCAAAACAGTAATGGAATGAAGTCATATCAATAATAGAAATAAATTAACTCACTTCTGAGAATGCTTTGCAATCTGCATGAAGATTCCCTGAACACACTGCTCCACCAGTGCGAGAGAGAGAGAGAGAGAAAGAGAGAGAGAGAGATGGGGAGAGAGATGGGGAGAGTGAGAGAGAGAGAGAGAGATAGAGTACTCTACCAAAGCTGCCTATTCCAAGAGGGCCTGCTGGAGACTGTAGTGGTGCTGTTGTGGTGCACTAGGGGGATTTGCCAGGGTACCTTTGCCACTTTGCACCAGAAATGCACAGAACCGTTTGCTCATCTGCACACAGCATTTTAAGCCTGTGTGAAAACCATGGACAAAAAACTTGTTAACTTAAATTAAAAACCAAAGTCAGAGGTTTTCCCCAAACATGAACATCAATTATGGATCAGGTCAGACACCTTAAGAGTCATATCTTTTGCCTGAGCAGACCAGCACTCTTTGGCTGCTCTTACTTAGTTCCATGTTGGACACGTCTCTTCTGGCACTGCTGGATGTGGTTGGCTGAGATGTTGGTCCTGTGCGGACGGTATACTAGAGGAGGGAAGGCAGTGAAGAGCTGACACAGAGACTTTGAGGTGGCCCCATTCTTTTTGTTTTTTTTTTATACCGAAATTTCTTGAGAGCTTTAGACGGGTATTTCAAAAACCAGATGGGGTCCGTCAGCACAGAGTAAGGCCTCCCTCAAGGAGAGCATGTGAGAGGTGTACGAGACAGTACGGAACCCCAGTAACGTTAGCCTTATTTTGCAGTGCCCTAATTTACTAATCATGAACTAGAACCCTCCTCTAACCTCTCCCGTGCTACAGGTACACTTATCCCGCTTTTCTCCCTGCCCATGGTCTCTCTCTCTCTCTCTCCACAACTAACATTAACCACTTAACCGCTCTCTCTCTCTCTCTCTTGCTCTCTCTCTCTCTTTCTCTCTCTCTCTCTCTCTTTGTCTTGCTGCTCTCTTGTCTGTCACCAGGCCTCCTGAGCCAGTTTACAGCACTGTGAACAAACTGTGTGAGCGCGCACCTTCTCCCCGCCTCTATTCCCCCCTGGAGCAACCCACCCCCTTCCCTCACTACCACTTAGGCCTGCTCCCAGACGCCGAGATCACAAGGTACTGCACCACCACCACCACCACCACCACCAGCACCACCGACACCCCTCTGCCTGCTGCATGGCATGCCCACCGCCCCTGCTCTTTACCTGGCCCGTCTGCATGCACCCCTCGCTCCCACCCCTTCCTTTCAGAACAATGTGCCGGAAAAGAGAAGGGTTCTACAGAGAACCTTTCACCAGTGGGTTCTGCATGGATGGTTTAATTGGATGCATGAGTATAGTGCTGTGTCCTTCCTGATCCTCTTTAGATGTCCAATCTAGGAGCTTTAGAACTGAACTGTCAAACATCAGGCAATTCTGAGAGATATCCTGAACAACTAGGATTATTTAATTTTTTTTAAATAATGCATGCAACTGATGACTCGATGTTGTATTTGATGTGAAAGCTGTCCGTACTGCATCAGCTGTGAGTGTTTGTAAAATGATCCGTTTGTGCCGCAACTCGGTGGCCACTCTAGCACTCCCCCCCCCCCCCTTACAGAGCACCAGCAGTATCAGGGTTTATTTGTTGTTATCTGATGATGTATATTGACTGGAGCTCTTTCAAGGTCGGGACCGTTGGGAAATGTGCCCGTAGCTGTCTCCCTGTGTTGAGTGCTTCCTGCATCCTAATTCTGATTGAATTGATCATAGTGTATTTGTTGTGTGAACCTTGTGTTACACCCCTACTCTATATGGGGCTTTAACTTTAAAGTGACAAGAGGCTTTGTGATGCGTGTACATCTATTTTTTATTGGAGTGTTTATTGGTACAGAATTCAGTGGCGATGAGATTGGCACTATTGCTACGGATCTGTGTCAATAGTGCTTTAATAGTCTGATGAGATTGGCACTATTGCTATGGATCTGTGTCAATAGTGCTTTTATAGTCTGCGCCCCCTGGTGTTCAAATGTAGCGGTGGTCCAGTGCTCGGCATTGCTGCCCTCCAAGCAGTTGACCCAGGCTCGATTCCTGTCCTGGCTAATTTTAATTCATTGATTATGGTCAGTAACTTTAATCAATTTAAGATGTCACAAAGTTACTGACTGAACATACAGCCTGCGCTGACTAAGTCTGACTGTCACTGGGCCCTGTGAGACACACCTTAGAGGGAGCGTGTGTGTGTGTGTACGTGTGTGTGTGTGTGTGTGTGTGTGTGTGTGTGTTTGTACGTGTGTGTGTATGTATGTGTGTGTGTGTGTGTGTATGTGTGTGTGTATGGGTATGTGCGTGTGTTTGTATGTGTGTGTGTGTCTGAGTGTGTTTTGATCTATAATCTAACTGTGCCAACTGTTTATAGTTGTGTATATTCTTACTGATGTGTGCGGTCTTACTGATGTGGCTGAGTGTGTTCATGTCTTCAGATAAACCCTTCAGATAAAAGACGTGGTGATGGGCTGCGTGTGGATGCTCTTGTGCGTGTGCCTTGAAGTGTAGCATCTGAATATGGTCCGGTCTGATGACACTCATTGTACAGTCTGTTGCCTCATGCAGAAGCATTCTGGGAATGTTTTCAAAACATTTGACGTGGAAAGTCACTCAACTTACATTAAAGATGAATGGAGAGAGCCGCTCGCAGCGAGTTTTCATGAAGAACTCTCTGAAAGTGAATTATTGGGTGAAGTGTAACATACCACATCAGGCAAAACAAAACAAAACAGAGACGAGTTCCGACATTTTGAAGGGAGAAATAGATACGTTGTATAAGCTGCATCAAGCGACAGCATGCCGATGATAACATCAGTTGCACATAATTTGATTCACAGTGGCAGTTTTGACATGTTCTCAGACGTGAAAGGACATGGGAATAACGGCCTTGTGCTTCTTGATGGTCCATGTTGATTGGTTGTCAGTAGGCTGTGGGTTCCTCCAATCCTGTGTCATAATTCCTGAGTGCGTCTGAGAGCACACATCATGGTGCGGAGGTGCTGCACTCCATCTGGCCTGAGATGAGGATGGGCCATCAGATGGGTGTGGCTGTTTGTATGGTAGAGTGTATGCTGCCCCGTGTTACAGCCTGCGTCATGGCGACAAAACTAAAGACATATTGATTTCTGTGTTGTGGTCAGTGCTTCACCGTCTGTTGGCTTCAGCAATAGAGCAGAAACCATATTTGCCTCACTGTGAGGTTTGGACATGTGAACAGTATATTTGTATCTTGCTGCTCTCAGTATTTCATGGTTTGTGCATCGTCCTATTCACATGATACCTAACAACACTCGTAACCGTGATTAATGAAACCCCACAGGCTCTCATGTATTGATCCTTCACACATACAGTTTGTTCCAATGCTTTATCCAACCCATACGTTGTAACAAACCTGGCCTGTGAACAAGCCCAATGTTATTTTACTGCAGTCAGGCACGTTGTGCTATGTTATTTCTCCTTCTCCTCAACTCGGCATCTCATCTCTCTGTTTTCCCAGTTATCCCACTGGCTAATTACTCCAGGGGACACATTGGTTGTTGTAATATAAAGTAACGATGTGCCTTGCGGTGTGATCTCATCTCCTCCCCAGCCCCAGCCCCAGCCCCTGTGAGGCCTGTACTGTGCCCTCAGCGGCAGGAGCTGAACGCATAGCCAGTTTCCTGTTTCTAATTCAATTAGAGCCTGGAGAGCGATGCTGTTGTTAACAGTCTGCTCCACTGAACCGGCAAATAATCAAACTGTCTCTTTAACCCCCCCTTTCCACCCCCCCTGCATAATCCAAAAGTTCAAGGGAGTCTTACACCAAGGGGTACATTACTGTTGGAAGAGTTCGACTTTTTGCCTCTCTGCTGCAGATGAGTGCAGAGTGAAGCACATTTGGGGCAGCGCTGCGTAATGGATGCAAGTGACTCGTGACATGAATTGTGCCGTACACCAAGAAAGGCTCCTCAAAACAGTCAAGTACAGGTTATCAAATCAGTCTGTCTTTTTTTTATCTAGACGACCGCTACTGTGTGTGGCAGCTGAGTGCATGAGCTCAATCCATTGCCTGATTAGCAAGTCAGTCTACAGTGTCGTGGACATGGTCTTAAAGTGGCTGTATTGACTTGAGCTGCTGCCAAAAGGGCAGCCAGTTGCACCCCACCGAGGCAATGTGCATATCGACGCAGCCCCCTACTCTGATTCGAGCGCGCAGAATGCCAGCGCTGTCTTTATCAGAGTTGGTGTACATAATGGAATTGTTCCGATAACAGATATCGATCAGCTGCTCAGCAGGAGAGGGATCCAGAGGCCCGGTCTTTCTGAGCTCCCCTCACCCCCTCTGGGTGGCCGGCGCCCTGCTGTCGCAGCACGGCGGTCTTTCGCACACCTTTCAGGAGCCGGTCTTTCGCACACCTTTCAGGAGCAAGGCGCAGGCCTGAAGCCCTCACACTGGACATTGAGTGGTTTGTCTGTGAACTTTATTTACATTTACTTATTTACTTTATTTACACTGTTTCTGCTCATCTGCCTTGGGGAAAGAGTTTTGTCAGCTGGTTACAACTCTTCTGTTCTGCTGATGTTACCTCTGTTTATTTTTAATACTTGATGTTTGTTTGTTTGTTTGTTTGCTTGTTTGTTTGTTTGCTTGCTCTCCTGAAAAGTGAGGAAGCACAGGGCTGGATGTGTGTTTCACAGTTCAGTGGCTGCATGCTTCTGCAGGCTCACAGCTCTTTCACATGCAGTGGAGTTCAGGTGAGCAGCCTGTGATGTCATACAGTAGCACAGCTGTGTCAGCGGTTTTCCCTGCGGCCAGAAACTCACCCTCTCTCTCTCTTTCTCTCTCTCTCTCTCTCTTCTGTCTTTCTATCCCTGCCTCCCCTGTTCTCTCCATCTCAAACACGTTACTTTTGGAAGCGTTCGTTCTGGACAGGGATAGGTTATGTAGGTCACTGACAGTAACGCTCCGTGCTACAGGCAAGGCCACTCCTCCTCTCACGTATGTGTGAAAGTAGCACAGCAGCTTCCCTCTGAGGATGTTATTCAGGGCCGTCTCTGGGGAGAGGCCACTCTGGAAAAGCCGCTCCTCACTGCGGCGGTGCCAGAAGAGCACAAGCCCGTTCGGTGTGTGGTGCGTGTCATGCCCAGCGATGGCGTCGACCGGCTGATTGATCGGAGCTTAATACAGTTGAGTTGAGGAGGAGTCCTGTTCACGCACAGCCGAATGGGCGTGAATGTTGGTTCCGCTCCAGCGGCGCAGAGAAAGCGCGTGTGGCTATTTAAGATGGCTACAGCCATCGGTAAACTATTACGGTGTGGTGGTCACACACACGCTTCAATGTTCATTGGCTTTTGATGCTATTCAGAGTTTAATGATTGCAGGGAGTATCCAGCTCTGCATGGGGAGAGACTATTAAGAGCCATACTGCGTGCTACAGTGCAGTATATTCACCTGCTCTGCTGAGACCTAACAAAGATAATTTAGGCAGATCTCAAATTGTATTTTTTTGGCGCTATATAAATATAATTGAATTGAATTTAATTGAATTGAATTTAATTGAATCTCTGATGTGTGCTGTGATGTTGTTGCTAACTGGCCTCTGCAAAGAGACAAGGCTCCACATTTTCAATGGTACATTATATTTACCATTGCAGACCTGCAGACTTACAAGGTCTATGGAAAAACGCTAACAGGAGGTGACATGAAATAAATACTTTAATTTTGGGGTAAACTGAGGCTTATTTTTAATACAGTATCTGAATTGCAGTCTGCCCTATTTGTTCCAGGGAAATTAGGGAGACTTTTTCAAATCTCAAATTGAACATAATTTCAAGCTGTCATGAGAGCCATCCTCCTGCATTTGCCATTTCCAGCGAAGATGTCTGGTTCCCCAGCAACCCCCGCACAGTCACCATTAGAGATGCATCACCGAGACAAACATTAGCTCATTGGAATTACTCAGAGTGGCGCTCCGAAATGGGATTGGTAGCGCACCAAGACGAGTCCCGGTGTCCCCGGCGTCCGTCTCTCCATATCGCAGAGCTGCAGCTGCCAGCGGACTGTAGGACGCAGGACTCAAGGGATGTGAGAGAGAGCAGCCGCCGCAGCAGCAGCAGCCAGCGCAGGCTGATAAATATCCTCTCCCCAGCCCCCCTCCACAGCCCACACCTCAGCCTTTAAAGGGCTAATGCTCCACCTAACCTTCCACATCAGGCAGCACCACACACACACCTGGCTACATCAGGCAGCGCCACCACACACACCTGGCTCCATCAGGCAGCGCCACCACACACACCTGGCTCCATCAGGCAGGCCGGTCCACCGCGTGGAGATTAGATTGATGTCTGCCTGCCCCCTAAAGTCTAGTTGTAGACAGTGGGATCCAATGTAGGTCATGATACTCTCCATGAAGACAGTAGCTGGGATTGAAGAATGTAAAGCATGTTTTAGTGCATACAGTAAGGGACAGTAAGCATGTTTTAGTGCATAAAGTAAGGGATCATGTTTTAGTGCATACAGTAAGGGACAGTAAGCATGTTTTAGTGCATACAGTAAGGGAGCATGTTTTAGTGCATACAGTAAGGGAGCATGTTTTAGTGCATACAGTAAGGGACAGTAAGTTATGCAGGGTCCACTTCCTATTGGCCTAACAGGTCACTGAATTAAGTTGTTTCAAAGGTTAAACCTCTGATAATAAAGGGCACATGGTAGTACTTCAGACAGCTATGGTTTCTATGGTTTTAAAATACAAGCAGATGTTAGAGAAGTTGTGACTTATTGTATGTATGTGTAAGATTTAGGTCATTACGCAATTACATTATGAACACGTGGAGTTATGGCCCCTATATATTAACATATATGTTGAAGGGCATTATGCCATTTTTGTATGAGATGTACAGTATATGCATGCCTCTTACCAGAGAGTTATCATGTCAAGTATGGAGAGGTTCCATGGCTATCAGGTCAATGAATGGATTGTTCAGATCAAACCTGGCCAGCGTCTGATACAGCACAGCAGAGAGGTTGGGTAGCCCAGCACTGCTGAGCGGATACAGCACTGGTCTGTTACTGTGTACAGTACATGAGACACACACACAGACACACACTCACACTCACACTCACAGTACATGAGTACAGGATCACCAGAGGACTGAGCTCAACCAGCCGTCCTGTTCACAGAGGGAGCACAAGAGGAGGAGATGAAGACGCGCTGTCTGAAGAGACTTTGTTATCTGTTGAAAACGTCAGCCCAGCTGAAACGCTTTTGCATTGCCTATTCAGCCATTGGAGGTGCTCTGATGCAGTGGCCTGCCAGTGTGTGTTCTCTTTGTAATAAGAGAAGCTCCATGGTTCTGTGGTAGAGGTGGCCACCTAGTGGTTGAAAAATGGGGTGAAAATTGGATTATCTTGAGAGTATAGAGCACTGAAGTTTACTTCATAAACACCGGAAATACAACTTCTATCCACATGTTCTAACTGTAAGGTTATCTACACGTTTGTCAATGGAGGAAAAGTGTGTTCCCTTGGGACGTTTTGTCCCCCCGCAGGTCAGTTTAAAAGTCTGTTTGTGATACTGCCCCCCGCAGGACAATTTAAAAGTCTGTTTGTGATACTGCCCCCCGCAGGTCAGTTTAAAAGTCTGTTTGTGATTCGATGAAGAAAGGCTTACTGAGGCATGATTGGTGATGGCACTGGGCCCATGGATAGGAGGCTGCATGTCAGTATTTATCCATGTTTTGATTAGTGTATCTTGTCAATTGCCATGCCCAGCCTCTCACCGCCATAGCATGGCCACATAGCACACACTGCGAGTAGCCCCAGGGCTGAATCTGTGCGGAGCATTTCTGATTCCCTTTAGTAGCTGTCAGGAAGAGCCTAGCAGCCTGGTGCTTAGATAATGCCGGGCAAGGAGGAGATGTTTTGCCCGAGGTGGGCTTTCACCTGGGGCAAAAAAGCCATATTGGCCCAATTACAGCCATCCAGGCGGATGATTGCATGGGGCGGTATGCTCGCCGCAACTAGGTCAAAGGAGAGAGCCGGAGCAAGCCCGCGGCAGAAGGCAGAGCCGTGGGATAGGCTCATGAGAGCTGAGAGGGGCGTCAGCTTCAGCCCCGTCTCATCGTGTCACTGTCCACAAATAGCCGGATTGCTGCCCCGCATCGACCTCAGTCAAATGTGATCTGACAGAAGTGCCACAGTCTTTGTCGTGCTTCTGGATTGAAAGTGCAGCGTTGGCGGGACGGACAGTGCGTCACCCTCAATCTGCCAGGTGTTAATCTAAGAGCGTGGCGTTCTGTATTACATGAGCATCGGCAGGATTTACACCACTTGTTCCGTCAGCACGTTTAACGCGATCTTTTGCACATACGTATTATCTATGCCCAAAAGCTAGGAGTGGAATAAGAAAACAGGGCTTTGTGTGTGTGTGGGGGGGCAACTAAACCATAAACAAGCTGTGTCCTCAAAATGTCCTGCATTCAGATTTGACTTCAGTGGGGTTCAAGTTGATAAATGATGCTGTACCAGATTGTGTGTGTGTGTGTGTGCGCGTCCTTGTGATCTCACTCTCCGTCTCCAGGAAACCAGTCAAAAAATGGGACAAACGCTATCTAAGTAGAGCAATCCCCTATTGGGCCCGTGCCACTGGTAGACTGCGCACTACTGTGTGTGTGTGTGTGTGTGTGTGTGTGTGTGTGTGTGTGTGTGTGTGTGTGTGTGTGTGTGTGTGTGTGTGTGTGTGCGCGCGGGTGTGTGTGTGCGCGTGCATGGACGCGCCAGCGTGCAAGTGCATGTGCGTGTGTACATGAAGATCCGTCTGGCCGGGACAGGAGGAAAATGCTGAGCCCCACGGACTCTGAGCTGATGTACTACCTGACCTGTCTCTACAGGGAGCCGCGGAAGATGGTCCTGCACAAGGGCTCCACGGGCCTGGGCTTCAACATCGTGGGCGGCGAGGATGGCGAGGGCATCTTCGTCTCCTTCATCCTGGCCGGGGGGCCGGCGGACCTGAGCGGCGAGCTGCGACGAGGAGACCAGATCCTCTCGGTGAGTGCAGCGCTGCCTCCCAACTCACACACACGCGCACACACACATACACACACACACACACACGCACACACACGCAGACACACACACACACATACACATACACTCACCGGGATAAACAGTCTGGGAGAACAACATCTGTGTCATTTGTCATTTTGTAGTTATTTCATACATTTACAGTGTGTACAGTGTGTGTGGAAAATTAATGACATCATCTATTGTTTTGTATGTAAGTATTTAAGCTCTATGGTGTATTTGTCAATACTATTTACTGTACTGGTGTCTGTCTCTCGGTCTTTGATAAAGGAATTGTAATATGCTTAGTGTAATGACCTTTTTATATTTTTTTTTCATTAAATTATAAGTCTTTGTCCTTCCACTTGGAATTGATGTTAGATCACTTAGGGTTATTCTGTAGGTTGAAGACACAGGACATTAGAACATGTTCCCAATGACAGTGATCTCATTCATGCTTCCCACAAGTGTGTTGTTGTTTTCTTAACCATGATATGGTATCATTTATTGTTTAGAATATGATATAGTTTTGTTATATACATACATCTGTATGCATGGCATTACATTCCAAGTCTGTGTTGCATAGCTAAGAAACATTTTAACAACATCAAGAACATCACAAACCTGAAAAGGCAGATCACCTTCTTACCAGCAGATGGCAGTCTCATATCAAGTAAAATCACAGTATTTTGCTTGGCATGGACACTGGTCCCGATTTAGGTAAAATAGTTTTTTTGGGGGGGAAACCAATGATCACTATTCTTATACCTCTAATTGTCATTGTTTTGCTCATGAAGTAACAAATACAATTGAAGGCAGTGAGGCATTTTGATTCATGTTCAAGAAGCATTCATGAAACAATCAGATTTGTGAAGAGAGAGTGCGGCCAGTTAAAGTTCCTAGCTTATCACGTGCTGCCATTAGTGCACACAGAGAGATTGCAGGGTAGCGGATGTCTTGGGTCTCCACCCGTGAGACGCGTGCGTTGATGAGAGCTCATCGCTGCCTCCTCCTGTCCGTGGAATGGCGGCCCTGATTAAGAGCTGATGAGAGCAGAGATTGGAGAGCAATCAGACACCACGCCGCTCCAGACGCGGCCTCCGTCGTGATGAGGCCAGGCAGGCACGCCGTAGCGCTGGCCTGATTTGTGGGCTAAGAATAGCCGTAGCCACACTGCACCTCTCAAACTCACCAAGGCGAGTGAGCCCATGCACGCATGGAAGGGCTGGAGGCAATCTGGCCACAAACACACACTCTCTCACATAACACACACACACGGCCGTACACACACACACACACACACACACACACTTTTGTAACGCATTGTGGCTGCTCTATGTGGGTTGGGTAGGCGCTGTGCTGCCTCCTCAGAGAGGGTGAGCTATCCCAGTGGGCCTCCTGCCACCTCCGCTGGCTGGATGGCTGCCTGCCAGTTTCCTGAGGTTGTTGACATTCTATCTGCCTCTCCCCTGCTGGAGGATACTCCAGTATCAGTAACACGATAACCACGCCTTTATTGTGATGCTCTTTATAAACACAGATGCTGGAGTTTGATCACAGCTATCATTTTTTCTGTCATATTTCCGTCGCTCTGAATGACATATTTGGCCCTCCTATGCTGCCGTAGTTCCTGCTGTGGGTGCAGGGGCTGTACTGCTGTACAGCTATAGCCCATTGATGCTGGAAATCCAGTGGAGTCGTCAAAGGAACCAGAGAAATCAGTGCAACACTCACACCAAAAAAAACACTCACTAGTAAACTTTTCTGCCATTTTACTTTGAAGGACATATTTTCATTATTTTCTCCTTAATAGGCTTTTGTTTGGGTGGCACTCGACCTGACTTGGAAATGACTTCAGATAATGGCAAAGACATTTCTGCCAAAGAAATACATTGAAGTGAATGTACATGTGCTCGTGTGTGTCTGTAGGTGAATGGCATCGACCTGCGCGGCGCCACCCATGAACAGGCCGCAGCGGCCCTGAAAGGCGCGGGCCAGACGGTGACCATCATCGCCCAGTACCGGCCGGAGGGTAAGTGTCTGCCTCATTGGCCGCCCACTGGGGGAGGTCACATGACCGCAGCAGCGCCACAGCTCTGAGCACATACAGGTCACACGTTACCACGGGGAGGACGCGAGGAGGAATTTCCTGGAATAGAAATTAATAAATAATAGAAGTAACATGACTAAAACAGACATTTTTAGGCCATGTCTAGCCACAGAATATGCAGTGTGTGTGTGCGCTTTAATTGTCGTTTATGTGCCTCAAACATTTTTCTGTCTATTTCGAATCCCTTTGAGGTTTAAAGGGGACCTATTATGCTTCTCCGTTTTTCCCCTTTGTGTTAGCGTGCTATGTAGCTTTTTGTGCATGTTATGCCAGAGGGAGTAACTCTCTCCCACACAGACCCCTCTTCTCAGCCTGCCTGAAACGCCTTGTTGGAATTCCAGCCCTTTTCCTTTGTTCCAAGATGACGCAATCTCGTAACACAATCAGAGCACATTGGGCTCATCGGGGGGGGGGGGGGGGGTAAAAGACAGTCAAACAGAGGGTAAATAGAGATGAGAATATGAGAGAAGTAATGTGTTGTTGGAACATTGAACCATGTAAATTCTAGTAGGACCCCAAAAATAAAATGATAAACATTGAAAATGAGCATAATAAGTCCTATTTAAGTCAGGAAACATGTGGATCTCTAGGTGGGACATTTTAATGACTGGTTTACAATGTTCAGTGGCTTATTGTTATTGTTTCACGCTTGCTGTTTACAGCCATTTACCGTTGACCAGTTGAGAATAAGCTCACAGTCTGTCCACATACATCACTGCAGTTTTGTACATGAAGTGGCCTGTCTGTTTAAAGGCATAGCTTCATTTGTTCCCCCCCAGGAAGGGTGTTGTGGGAGGCTTAGCCTGCCCCGTGCTGTGCTGTGCATGTCTGAGGAGAGGGGGTGTCTAGTTCTGATAAATGGAAGTCATTACCTGCAGAATCCCAGTCCAGATTCTGGTGGTGCTTATTGGTGCTGAGGGAAACTGATTGTTTTGTGTGCCGATTTGGCCAAGTACCCACAGCAGATTGCATCATTTTGTGTGTGTGTGTGTGTGTGTGTGTGTGTGTGTGTGTGTGTGTGTGTGTGTGTGTGTGTGTGTGTGTGTTTTTGGGGGGGGGGGTTGTTCATTAGTGTTCTCTCCCATAGTTTTGCCTCTGGTTTTCATTTGAAACTTTTACTATTTTATTGCATTGCTTTAATCTCGGGTGTATCTTGGTCATTAGTTGCCCTACTTTGTTTATTATTCTTTGGAAAGTTCTTCCTGCATCCTGACTATGTGAGCTTTTTGTTGATGGCAGATCTCAGAACAGTGTTGCTTATACAGTAGCTGGTTCCATTAACTGCTGTAAGCATCTTAACACAGAGTGGTGTACTGATGCCTGCTCTCTTTTCTCACCCGTCAGAACTCGCGTCGTGCTCGCCTCGACGGGCCCCCCCGCATCCAGCACCAGGTTTGTGACATGTGATCAAGCGCCTGGGCCCAAGGTGATCTTGCCCAGTGGCGGCTTCGAGCATGGGAGCCCCCAGGAGCAGGGAGGGGTGGGGGGCGACTGGGGGGAGCAGGCGTCTGTGCTTGGGGTTGGGGGCACTGTTCCACCGTGTGTGCACCTCTGGCCGTCACCATCCGCACCTTCCCTCACCACCCTCACACCTTTTCGACCCCACCACCCCCGCTCAACCCCCCCGCTGCTGCACTACCTCTCTTCTCCCAGAATCCCCCACCCCATCCTGATGTCAGAAGGATGTCGTGCCTGCTTTCTGCTTTAGCTGAGCCTGAAGATGAAGGCTGGGGAAAGTTCTCTCCTCTGCCTGAAGTCTCCGCACTTAAACGCTTAACATGCAGTGCTCATCCAGACTAAAAGTTCATTACTAACCCTGATTGAGTATATGTGGTGCTATATACAGGGTATAAACGGGGTGCTCTCTGAAGGGAAACTTAATATAGGAGTGATTCATCTCCTTTCTCTGCCTGCACATCAATACTGTATGAGGCTTTAAGTTACAATCTGTAAGTCTGTCCTTGAAAAGGGTTCTTGAAAGACAAGCTCTAAACCATCTCTTAAGCTTGACTGTCAGTCCGTTGTGCAATGTGCAAATGCATTGTATCTGAGGAGGGAAGATTTGCAAGATGTTCTAGGCATTTCTTGGTGTGGCATTTGTAGAAATGCTGCCACTCGTTTACCTGGAGTTAGCTCCCCTGCACATAGAATATAAAATAATTTAGCTGGAGTTAGCTCCCCTGCACATAGACTGTAAAATCATTTAGCTGGAGTTAGCTGCCCTGCACATAGACTATAAAATCATTTAGCTGGAGTTAGCTGCCCTGCACACAGACTGGTGTTTGCTGCCCTGCACATAGACTGGAGTTAGCGCCCCTGCACATAGACTGGAGTTAGCGCCCCTGTACATAGACTGGAGTTAGCGCCCCTGCACATAGACTGGAGTTAGCACTCCTGCACATAGACTGTAAAATCTTCCCACTAACCTCCTGCAGTCTGTATCTGTCTGGAGCCTCTGTAGTGCAGGCTGGCATCTCCCCACACCTGCCCCTGCCCCAGCCCCTGCCCCTGCCTCTGCCTCTGCCCTGTTCTTCCTCCAGTTCCTGAGGATGTCTCTGTCTCACTGCACTCTGTCCCCCGTGCCTCTCCTAAACCCCCGCGCGTGCTCCTCGACCCCCGCGCACACACTCTGCCACAGCATGGTGGCACGGCATGCTCCCTTACTGGGCTCCAGCCTTGGGCCTGCTGCCTTCTGAACCATATGTTGTAAACATCACTGGCACACAGGTGACCTTAAGAGTATAATCATGTCTTTTTTTTCTTTTACTTTCTATTGCTTCTGAGAGTTATTGCAATTCGTTTTTTTATATATATATATATTCGTGATGTGCTGCTGTTTTATGCATCTCTTAGTGTAAACCTACAGGAGATGGATTTCCATAAAAGGACAATATTCTCAGATATTCTTCCTAGTGAGTATATGGCCATTATTTTAATATATTCCATCATGGCTATTATGCTCCATAAAGGAGCTGATGCTCACCTTCCTCTGATAGCAGAGGTCAGCCCACAGGACTGGTGTGGGTTTTGAAATTGAACTTTAATGCAGCTCGTTATTCCCGTGAATCAGCCCCCCGCTCATTTATCACACTGCTGTCGAGCTCAGTCCCTTTAGCCACGTCTCCGACACGCACGAGTCGAGCTCAGTCCCTTTAGCCACGTCTCCGACACGCACGAGTCCATGGCCAAACCCACCGCCATGCAAGCTTTCACCACAGAGGACACCACGCAGTCTGTATGTAGGGCATGTGGTCGCTGGTGATGCCATTGTCATTTGGCAGTTGCTATTTAGGATGGCAGATGAGCCTGCGGGCTCGGGGGTGTGGGGTAATTTTTTCCGGGGGTACCGGACGCCAGCAGCCTCTCCTGTCCAAATGGTTCCCTGTAGAAGGCCACAGAGCCAGATGGTGAGAATGCGGTACGGTCTGCCTTAGCCGGTGGACAAAAGATCAGGGTGCGCTTTCAGTTAGTCATTCGAGTAAAAGAAAATGTGCTGTACTTGTGACATTTTTAGAGAACAAAAATACCATGCTTGTCTTTTTCTATTATGGGTATATGCGATAATAAGGTCAAGCTTACAACCAAAGTGTTCTGTACGAGTTTGAGGCATTTTCTGCAGTTTTGCATCACACTAATTATGTGTCAGGGCACGTTTATCATGACTGAGAGTCGGTAATAATGTCACTGTAGCCTCGTACTTGGTCTCCTATGAATAGCTGGACAAATGCAATAGTTCTTACTTCCAGGTAATTTTAAAATAAAGTATATATATATATATATATATACAAAATGATATATTGTTATTGGGTAACAATTAAGTTTGTTCACACAACCTGTTTGTTCACAATTAGTTTTGCAATGCTTGTAGCCTGCCCCTCTGATTCATCTGTCCCCTTTATTTGCGTTTCACATGGCAGACATGCAATAATATGTAGGCCCTTAAAGACAATCTCTACTGAAACTTTTATTTTATTTTATTTCTTCTTCTACTTCTTTTTCTAATGGGGCCCTTATTTGTCCCTAGGGAAATTTGTTTTGGACATAATGGCTGCCATATAAAAATACAAACAATTACAGTGGCGTCACATTCATAAAGCGTAATAAAACAGAAATACATTCAGCCCATTCAACACAGACCCTCATCTCACACTCTCTTATGTCCTGACTTAAGGAGATTCACTGTTGGAGGGATGAAACCGTTTTCAGACCTATTCATGTATCTTTTCCTGGGTTTAATTGGAAGCCTGTAGCGTCTATCTGATGGAAGAGGTTCCTATTCTGAATACAAGATACGGGATCATTTTCCTAGCCTATGTCACTATGGTCTTCTCAAAGAGAGACTCTCTATCACAGCATGAGGAAATAACATCAGTACTCTCTGTCTCCCCACACATCCTGAGTCTGAGCAAGTAGTCCCTCTTGAATCCTAGTGCATACAGAATTCACATGAACGCACAATACGCACACCCAGGTATTTGTAAGAATGAACCTGGGTAATACACGCAGTTTACTCCAAATGCAGTCTTTTGAATTAACTTTACTTGACTGAAGGAGTTTGTTTTGTCCACTTTGTAAATAACTGCCATTTGTAGCCAAGCAACTTTAAAACTGTGTTTTGAAAAGACCACTTTGAAAAATTCTAATGTTAGACCACAGCAGGTTTTACTTTTGCGTTATGAATTGCTCCTATGCTTCACCAACTGCTTTTGTGCCAAAGAGTTTCCTGGCCACCTTAACTTGCCAGGCCTACATTTCTAGATCATATTGCCAATAAAGTTGTCTCACTTTTGTAGTGGATTCATCAGTAAATTGGTTTTATTCAATGGAACACAGATTTGAAAAACAAAATGCCACCTCAAATTTCTTATTCTAGCTTGTAGCCTGAGCTCTGTTCTACAGTAAAAACGTACACAGACTTTGCTCAACTAATGATACCTTTATGTTGGTTATGCACACATACAGGTCACTGAAAAACAACTTGCCCGTGATATTGTGTTAATTCAGGATGACTCACTTTATGAATACAGCCCTGTATAGGTTTTCTGTAGAATTCTGTACAATACCTAGCAGTCGTATAGATAGAAAATGTTGACTGTGCATGTGGTCATGTTTCGGTAATGGTCTATATGGCACAAGCTCCAGGGGTTGTTAACGCATAGGCATAGGAGACATGAAAATAGCGCTGTTATTATTAGCAGAGGGCCTTTTTCTCCCGGCTAGCCAGTCCCCTGATGTCATGCTGATTGATTTCAGTGGAAGAGTGAGTTGAGCAGAGAGGAAATGCAAGCCTGCACTTTCTGCCCGTTCGATAGAAAGCAGCCTTCTGAGGCACACGCCGCAGGCAGCCCCTGTAGCTCGCCCTTACCGTAGAGTCAGTCCAACTGGAGCCGGGGTCCACAGCCCCACAGCTCGCCCTTACCGTAGAGTCAGTCAAACTGGAGCCGGGGTCCACAGCCCCACAGCTCGCCCTCACCGTAGAGTCAGCCCAACTGGAGCCCTTTCTGCTCCTCAGGCTGCAGCCTGCCTCCGCCTCCGAGCCCACCCAAGGCCGCTTTTTCACAAGTAATCTGACCCCCGAATGTCTTTCCACGCTGCCTTGGTTGCCCTCTGGTCAAGTCTATACAAGCACAGGGGTGCAATTATGCAAATAGCAACTGAATGTCCTGCCGCTAATTCACAAAACAGCAGTTCAGCTAGAATTTGCTGCAGTGGGTCAAAGGTACAGTGCATTTATGTGCGAGGGGTCCGTAGGGTATTATTGTGTAATACATGAATCTGGACTTTTATCCTTGAGAGTGCCTATTTGAAGATCTGAAAGAGATGCTTCTCTCTTTTAACAGACTTTTAACAGACCTTTGTAAGGTGGATGGATGATCAGGAAGCCAAAGCAGATGGCAGAAGAGAGAAGTTCACAGAATGCTGAGTAACAATTACTTACAAGTAGCTGTAATAAGTCTAAACGATGAAGAATAATGACCAAGTACCCAGTAGTCAGTGGGTTCAAGAGGTACAGTTGCAATTTAGCCAAACTGGAACAAAGGAGATAAAGTTGTGTAGTAACAAACAGTCAGCCTTGAAAGCAGACCACACACACACACACACACATACCAGTATCTCTGTTTACCTTGCACTGTGCAACCTGAAGCTAAGAAATCTTCTTATTTAACCGACCTCTGAGGGGTCTGTGTACTACAGAGCCTCTAGCTGTTGTCGTGGAGCATACCTTGCTTAAAAATGGACCGTTAAACTTAAGCTCAGCCTCTGTGGAGCTTTCCTGAGCACCTTTAACAGAAGTTACAAAAATAATGGTTTAAACTCAGCATATTGAATCCAGGAGCACAGACTTCATATGAAACATGACGTTCTGCAATAATTCACATGTATTAACAGTCTTCACACTCACTGTCACAAAATGTAACATTTTTTTTTTTAAATAAATGAAAATCAGCACCTATGCAGTCTAGGCTCTAGGCACTACCAGACCACTCGTGAACTCTGACCCTTCCATTCCATTAAGCCCTGTGCTGGAAGGCCTCACAGAGTGGGTTAAAGGTCATGTATGTCTTTATGGATGAAATGAGTCTGTCTAAGGCAAGGGGTTTATCAGTGTTTATCTGACCTGAGCGAGGATCACCAGCGGACAGGTTCACAGATTGGATAGTTAAAGCAACCCACTGGCAGCAAACCAGCACACGTGCTCTGGGACAATCACATCATCTGTTCAAGTATTGGGCTGCTGAGCTCTTTTAGATACCACCTGCTCTGAAGCTTCCAGATGCACTTTTTGTTTTATGTATTTTTTAAGTTGGCAGAGCTTTGTGTTGTGGAACTGTCAACAGTGTAACATTGTGGGGTTGGAATCAGCACTGCACTGCACTGCACTGCCTCTCAGAAATTCACTCTGAACCAGTTGCTGGTCGGCTGGAGCCCAGGCTGTCATTCTGAGAAGATGTCATTCTTTTTGCCTGATTGCTAGGCATTCTGAGCCACGGCCCGGTGAATAGTGTGCCGGAGCGAGCAGCACCTCGCCTTGAGATCCACCCAGACAGTCCCTCAGGTACTGTAGCATCCTTCCGCCCTGCCAGCTGGAATTAGCGTAACGGCCGGGGCGACGTCAGGAAAGACCCTGCAGTGGCGTTAGATCTGTCAGCCTCCATCCCCCCGTGGACGGGCATGTAAAGAGCAGGAAACACACACACAGGGACAGAGCAGGAAACACACACTCTGGGACAGAGCAGAAATCTGCATGTGTGTCTCCCAAGGAAAGGTGCCCCGCTTTTGTCCGTTTGGCCCAATGTGAACCCAGTTCACAATTCGATTCTCATAATGAGAGTCTTGTTGAGATGCAGGTGCCTGTTACATCACGAAATGCGTTATGTTATTGGACTGACGAGGCTAGAACTGTTCCAAGTAGATCTGTACCTCATGCGTTATGTTGTTGGACTGACGAGGCTAGAACTGTTCCACGTAAATCTGTACCTCATGCGTTATGTTGTTGGACTGACGAGGCTAGAACTGTTCCACGTAAATCTGTACCTCATGCGTTATGTTGTTGGACTGACAAGGCTAGAACTGTTCCACGTAGATCTGTACCTCATGCGTTATGTTGTTGGACTGACAAGGCTAGAACTGTTCCATGTAGCTCTCTACTTCATGCGTTTTGTTATTAGACTGACAAGGCTAGAACTGTTCCATGTAGATCTGTGCCTCATGCCCCTCTTTGTTCCCGATATGTAAATTTGGATGTTTGGTTTTTGAATATTTATTCACATCACAGGAAGACATTAATCATCGGGCACGACAGCACACTAGCATGAATAATGCCAGTTATATTTTATTGCCATGTGATTTATGGAGAGCCTTTACCTCCCTGCCTGTGTGTCTCTCTTTACAGCACTCTAAAGTGTCTGCTGTTGCTTTTACGAGGAAAGAAAATGGTTCGTACAGGTTATGAGATATTACAGGGTTTATGCCGTGATGTAAGTAATGGTGTTGAACTTAGTATATTAGTATTTATAGTATATTAGTGAGTATATTATCAAGAACAGGTATGTGTTTCAACAACTGATTTCTGTATGAATGGGTTGTTTATTCTTCCTTTGTCTTTAATATGGCAGATGTCAGTTAATGATGGTGTGTTTTAGTAGTAGATCTTGCACTGTGATGTCAGGGTATTCCGGCTAGACAGGTGCTTAGAGTTTGTTATCCTCTCCAGGGTATTTGTAAAGATAAAACTGTTTAGGACCATAACCAATAACGTGTCAGTTTGCTGTTTGTCATGTACTTTAAATACACAGAGGTTCTTTGTTGGCAAACACACAAAGTCAATAGATCAGTCTAGAAGAAACAAGGGTACATTGCATTGCCTGCTACAGAAAGCTGAATAAATTAATATGGCAGCTCCTCCATTTCTTGTGGTCATGCTTTTCAAGGTGGCTAAGCATCTTTGACTGAGGCGCTTCAGATATTTCACCAGTGTTGCACACAGTGCTGTTGATGCTTGTCTTTGTACGCCAGTGCTTTTGGCTGGATTTCAGGCTTTCTTGTGAAGGTCTACCCTCTGTCAAGACTGGGAAGGACACTGGCTTTGTTAGCAGTGATTAAATTCCAAGGCTGGTGTTCAGACAGTCATTGCCATGGGTGTCTGCCTAGCTGATAAGATAAAAGCACCTTATGTGACAGGGACCAAGGTACCCATAACAATGGACCACACTGTACGTGTCAGTGTTTTTTCCTCCACATTGAGAAGGAGAGGGCCTTTTCAGTGTTCTACTGCTTTGTCAGATTAGTGTCTGTTATTTAGCTCCCTGTGCTAATCTTTTTTTTTACCAATGCTCTATGCTATTGTGTGGATGTGTTCGGTAAGGTAGACGATGGCAGATTTCTCTGCTGTCAGAACTGCGAGAAGCCTTTTCTTCTCATTGTGATTGATCAGCTGATAGAGAAAACTGTTGATGTCACTTGGCGCTTTTTTCTTTTCTTTTCTACTAAAAACTTTTCAACTTTAAAGGTACTCCGCTGTGCCAAAAACAAAGCATCTGTCTGCTTTAAAGAGGGGTCACATTCCCGTTAACATGTGGCCAGAGTCTCTTCTCGTCCTCTACTGGTTAGTAGAGTGGTTGCCAATACCACAGCAGCAGGAGCAGCAGGAGCAGGACATGTCTTTACAGCCAGCCAGAGCTCTCTGACCAGCCCTCTGTTTCTGGCTCCGGCTCGGCGCGCTCCAGATGGTGCAGACGGTCCCCTTCTACAGTTAGAAAGGAATGACATTTTATTTTCATTGGACCTAAGCACTTGTCTCAGACTATCAGGATGGCCTTTACCTTCCAAGACAAAGTCTGTGCCGACTGTAGCAAGAAACAAAGGCTGGTCAAACAGTAGGAAATCTCTTAAGGTGTTTTCCAGCATGTCTACATCTGTTCATTTTATTAGCCAAAAGAGTATCATTGAGGTCGTTAACGCTGGATGGAGTAGATGCTGCCTCACAGTCCGACCATCTGAGATACTCAGTGCAGACTCGGGTCCCAGCAGCCCTAGGATGGAGGCTGAGGGCAGAGTTCTCCCATGAGAGGGCAGACTGATGGAGATGAGCAGGTGTCAGGGCTGATGAGTCCGTCTGCCAGACACAATGTGTGGCCAGGTGACGCCATGGAAACTGACCTAGAACCTGATGCGTTTTGGCACGGTGATTTAGTAGATAAATTGGCTGCGTACTTAGCCGCATGTAAGTACGGTTAGGATGGTTAATGCCACTAAGCTTAGTTATTATTGCAATTCATGCAGACTTTAAAGTAAAGTTCATCTGACACTTTAACTAGGGTGTGAAAGATTGTTGATACTGTTCATTTCACATCAGTAATAAATAGGGGGAAAAGACATTTCTGAAATGCTTGAAATCTTTAGTTGAGATCAGCTATACAACTTATTATTTCGGGTTGTCTTTATGACCACCACTAGACAGACTGCTTACAACATTGCCTTGCTGTATGAATCATGTTTCTAAGGTTTAGTATTCAAACTGAATTTGGAATATATTCAATTCATAAGGACCGTGCAGCTGTTTGCCTTTGCTGCGGACTCTAGTAGCTGCTGGAGTGGGGAGTGGCCATTGGCTGTTAAGACCGTGGCGCGGGAGGCTCTCTCTCGTCAGAGCAGCGTGCTCGGCTGACGCCCCCTCCTCCTTCTCCTCCTGCTACGCGAGGAGAGCGGCATCTGCAGCCTCCCCGCTCTGCCGTTTGCTGTGCTGCTCCTCTCAGCTCCCGTACGCACGCTCCTGCGCGTGTGTGTGTGTGTGTGCGTGCGTGCGTGTGTGTGTGTGAGAAAGAGAGACAGAGAAGGAGAGAGAGAGAGAGAGAGAGTGAGAGAGAGAGTGGGTGCACCCGCGTGCCATTCGCACTCCAGGCAGGAAAAGGCTGGTCTGACAGAGAGAGGCTGAGAGTGGCCCCAGGTGGAGGCTGAGGAGACAGAACACACAGATAAGGTATGAGAGCGGCTAAGACTGTCGGGTCGTCCTGATTTTGCGCGTTGATGTTGCATGGTACGGTTGCAGTTCTTGCACATGTTGTAATTTGTTGTGTCTGTTAGCACAGTAAAGAAAAGTATCAGCCATATGTTTTTTGAACACACACACACTCACTAAATGGTCTTCATGAGTTGCAGTATGCAAACTAGAGGAGTGTTGCTGTTTGAGATTGTTAGGTATCCAAGCAGCAGAGCCACAGTGGCTTGGCCGCTAGCCTCAATAGCTGCATGCTGTTCAAAGAAGCCTTCCACTGCTGCAGGAAGCTTTAAAAGTGTGTGTCCCCACAGCACACTGGATTCTCTTGTCTTTTTCTCATCTCTTAAAAACAAACCCTGTTGCGTTAAGCTGCTAATCTGCGCATGTGAAGGGCTGCGTGTCTCTTGGCTGTCGAGAGTAATTGTTTGGGTTTGGAAGCGGTGTGTCACTGCTCTTCTCTTCTTGGGCTTTTATCTGCTGCGCCTCCTGCCTAAGTGTGCGCTCCCTGGAGGAGGGTCTCTCTGTTAGCTGGAGGGGAAACGTGGTGCTGTCTCCCCTGACAGAGAGAGAGAGAGAGAAAGAGATAGAGAGAGACAGCGGTTAATAATGGCTGGGAGACAAGGCCAGACTTGGAGGGTGCAAGGATGGTTTGGACTCTTTCATGAGAAGGTTTTGAGGGAATGTTGTTATGGGGAGTTGTCACAGTCGTGACAGTGGAAAGGCTGCAGTATTTTTCCTCTCCAGCCTGTCTTGCTTTTTCTTTAGTAGTCTGTTGTTGTTGTTGTTGTTTGGTGTTTTGATAATGTTGTGTTTCACCGTGACTAATTAGACATATTCAGTTTTGTATGTATTTGTATTGTTCAGAAATCTACTATTTGGGATTCTGTTACAGCATGTGTCCAGAGCATTTGTCCCTGCACTGACTGCGTGCTCCCGAGCTCAAACAAACTCCAAATCAGGATTAAACTGAATTTCATTTTCAATTAACATTAAGACTCACTCCAACAATGGTGCCAGTGGATTTAGAACCAAATAATCTTTAGTGTTCAGTTAGTGTTCACAAAATGGCCAGAGATTTGTTTACATGCACATCAGAATAGTAAATAGCATTCACACGTGTCTAGTAGATTATTCTTTGTTTCAAATAAGTGGTTTATTAAAACAGTCCTTGTTTCCTCCAGTGGATTTCTTCTTTTGTCAATGATAACAGAGTCCCATTCAAATCCTTTGGCAGACATTTATCTATATTCCAGCATTTGTGTGGGTGTTCTCCAAGTCAAGTGGTTGAAATCGGGTTTTTAAAATCTGATGTATTTCTGTTCCTCCTTCTATTTCGGATGCTTCAGTTTAATGAGAGACCTCCTCACCTTACCTGGCGTCGTCTTGCACAGGATTGTATTTTTCCTGTGTATGGCATTTTTGCTGTGTCTGCTCAAATGGAGGCGCTGTATCAAGTTTTAATGCCGCAATTATGTTGTTGCTGTTGGTGGTGCTGTTTTGAGAAGTGTAAGTGTTGATGCAGCACATGCTGATGGAGCTTCTGAAATGACTGATGACTGGAGGAGAACGACACACGCAGCAGTAGTGTTCAGGGGGCTTTGCATTAGTAAGGGGGCTGGTCTGTCCTTGCAGTTAGGCATGTTAGCCAGTGAAGGGCATCTATATTAAAACCGAGCTGAAACCGCCTCTTCTCTGGACCGCTAACGGTCGGGAGTGGTGGTCTTTGCGCCGGACATTTTATGTGATCTATAGATGTTGCGGTGCCTAAGTGCAGAGCTGCAGGGGACAGATGTGCTTTTAGGGGAACGGCCGTCGGGCCCTCTAGACACAGCCAGCCTGTATCGACCGGGTGACCTTGAGACAGGAAGCCAAGCAGCCGTGTGATCAGAGCGCACCGTTTAATCGAGGCGCAGGTATAGATCCACACAGAGTCTCCTCCTCAGCGCCGGTCTGCAGCACCAGGGTGCTGAAGGAAACACGCTGCGCAAGAACAGACTGTCAATGCAGAGCAGATCCGGAGCTGGAGTGTGTTCACTTACCTGTCTGTCTGTGTGTGTGTTTGTTTCAGAGTACGGGCGCTTCGAGGCCAAGATCCATGACCTGCGGGAGCAGATGATGAACCACAGCATGAGCTCCGGGTCCGGGTCCTTGCGAACCAATCAGAAGCGCTCGCTTTACGTCAGGTAGGCCACCGGGAGGGCGCCTTCGTTCGGTTACCACCACAACCAGATGCCCAGATTGCAGACGAGTGTGGGGTCGATGCAGCGCATCCTGGCCAGATGGGAGCCAGAGCTGATCCCTAGTCCACTTCTAGCTCGAGAGCAAGTCTGCAGTCTCTGTCTCTGAGATACTGTGATGGTCAACAAACAAACATGTTACAGTATGGATGTGGATGTGGGGAAAGGTGATGGGGGGGGGGGGGGGGGACTAGCGACAGCTGTGTGTCTCTCTCTCTTCCTCTCCCTCTCTCTCTTTCTCTTCCTCCCTCTCTCTCCCTCTCTCTCTCTCTCTCTCCCTCTCTCCCTCTCTGTGAAGCTCAGTCAGAGGGAATCACCCCTTAGCCCTTGTGCGTGCTAGGGCAGAGGATTTCCCAGACGCTTGTCTGTCAGCTCCAGCCACATCAACCTCCATTTGTCTCCCAGACGCTCACACTGCATTCACCAGCTTACCCCTCCCCTGCACCCCACAGAACACTCACCGTCATCTTTTAGCCCGTGTTCCATTTATGTCCATCTCAAGATATACACAAGACAATGTATTTTTAAGTTGGCTGTGTAATTCTGAACCACATTTTTTCAGATTCTATTTAATTAAGGCACATAAAGTAACAATGTAAAGAGTCTGTTGATAATCTGTTCCATGGGTGGTTGATGATTTAACCCTTTGCGGAGTACAATCACAAATATATGATTATAATGTTGCTAACTGAAGGTTCCATTTGATGATGTAATAATGATCTCAAGCGACCGTGTCAGTTAAGGTTAATTCTAGATCTCTATGGTATAATTCCGGAATGACTTGCAAAAAAAAACCTCACTCCTCAAATGGTTAAATAGGCTTCTCACCATAATACTCATTAGCAAGTGGAGTGGAAAGTAAACAGTGAAGTCTCCTTACAACAATGGCCAAGGACCACATTGATCCCCTATACATGGAAATAGGTCAGCAAATAGACACTGTGGAATACAATGAGTGCGCCCTTCTAGGTGTGTAGAAATGAATGCAATCCATTCAGACCTCCCCTGAAGCTATATTACCCTCCCTGTAATGGCCTGGTCTGACACGAGAAAAATGAGTTTGGTTACTTCTGCAAACAGCGCACGGAGACACAGCAATAGAACAGCACGGCTGCCAACCGGGGGCTGGCCTCAGTAGAGTTGCTCCCCCAGGGGACTCATTTACAGGACGCACCGCATAGGAGCTCCCTCTCAATCCCATCCAGGGGACTCATTTACAGGACGCACCGCATAGGAGCTCCCTCTCAATCCCATCCAGGGGACTCATTTACAGGACGCACCGCAGAGGAGTTCCCTCTTAATCCCATCCAGGGGACTCATTTACAGGACGCACCGCAGAGGAGCTCCCTCTCAATCCCATCCAGGGGACTCATTTACAGGATCGAAGAGCACCATAAGATAACACATGCTTGTGGAGACCAAGCATCCCTCATGGAGTCCCCATGTTTAAGATTGAAACATGGGAAATGGTGTCCATGAATGCTCTCTGATAGAACATGAGAATGGAATAGGAACTTCACCAAGAGGATGAGTCAAGAGATTTGTGCTGACTGAGACCACATTCCAGAAGCTTTTATGGGTGGCATAAAGTTGTAAACCAAAGTTTAAAGAGAGCTTGGGTTGAATAATGTATGAAAACTGAACTTGTCTCCCGTTTTAAATGATTCCTCATGACTCATGACTATCTGTCTGTGGATATAAAAAGTCCAGCCACTCCTACCAATACACTCCCAACATGCATTTCCAAAACCAATGCATACAAAATTTCATTCAGGCACAGGAGTGTTCCTGTGCCGCAGGCTGAGTCAGATATCAAGTGCCTTCGATCAGACTCGGCTCATGTATTTCTCACAGCCATTCAATATCCTGGCATCTGCAAGCACCTCCCAGCAGTCTGGAGTTCTGTTTATTTCTGTTTATTTCTGTTTATTTTTTTTACAGTATCCTCCCATTCATTAGCATGGCCAAGTAACCATGACAACACCCAAAGTCTTTCTCACCGCCTAATGTTCATTTGTGCGTGGAGCGCATCTCCGTTCCTATCCTCAGCAGTGTCTCATTGCAGCCCTGAAACAGTGCAAGCGCTCGCAGGTTGAGATGACGATCTAGTGGAAGTCCCCTTCAGTTGTAGTCTACAGAGGGCCGTCTCCCGCATTGCCTTAAAGGCTACACAGAGTCTCCTCCCAGGAAGGATTTAGGCGTTACGAAATGCCCTCTCAAGATGAGATAACTAAACGCTCTAGTCATGCTAGTTAGACCTTTGATGATGTCAATCTTGGGGGCGTGTTGATTATGAACATCAGGGACATAGGCTTATGGGATATACAGTGGATGTAGATGGCGGAAGGTTAATAGGCAGCATTAAAAATCCCAGGGTTATGTGAAGCTATGAGAAGCCATGCTATAAATATGAGTCCTTAAAATTATCATTATTAAGCCTTTATATGTGCTTCCCTGCTGCTTTTTGGGTAGGAATATATCCTCTCATATAAAATGATGCACTGAATATATGACCTTCTCTGAACAGCACATGCTCTGCACTTCTGCTGCCACGGTAGAAAATTTCCCCGCGTGGCAGAAGGCGTGAGCAGCGGCTGAGTGATCAGGTCGGTAATTTGCCGGGGCTCAGCGTTTCCGCTGTGGAGCAGATGTCCGCCAGGCCAACATTACGTCCAGCGCTCTGCCCCTGATGTGAGGCACCTGTGTTGATTTGGCTGCCCGGAGGCCCTCCGGATACCCCCAGCTGAACGCTACATTACACCCACTCCTAGCGCGCACGCCGCGGCTCAGGGCTCACAGATGAGCTGCCATGGCTGCTGCTGCTGCAGCAGAAGAACACTCCTGTCGGAGCCGTGGCCAATAAATTGCCTGAGCAAGCAAAGTGTCCCTGCTTCAGAAGCTTCAGCATCCTCCGCAGCAGGCGCTGGTGCTGATGAGAGCAGGTTCCGGCCCAGCTGCAGTGAGGCTGCTATAGCCATCAACCTCGTCAATACTATACGAAGAGATTTACTACTTTAATTGAATAAATGGACCCCCAAGCCCTTCTTGCATCCCGAGTTCTGTAAACCATTTAACTTGGTGTTGTAAATCAAATAGTTCAATAACATATACTGTAAGATTGACACCAGTCCTGGAACAAGACGTTGAATTCAGAATCAATATATTTTAATTGCTGAAAATGTAAAGCCTTTAGAAATAATATAGATCGTCAAATTGGGGGAAATTAAGAGATTGTCCTCATTACGCCAGTTTTAGTCAGTTTTAGTGGGGTTTTTTTTCAAGTTACTCAATTATACAGCAGTTCCCAGTTGGTTTGTTTTGGGATGTGCTCCCAATTTGAGTTAAAACATGAACTTCATGGTGATGATTTATGCACATGTTTTGGTTCTGGTCCACTGAGCAGACCGTTCCAATCATGTCAAACCGTCTGTGAAGTTCCTCTGAGTTAACCCAACGGAGCTGCCATGCCCAGCACGTCTCTGCGCTGAAGATGTGCTAATCTCACGCCACACTCCTCATAACTGCAGTGCACTGCCACTCTTCCACACACTCATATGCCTCAAGGGTCTTCAACATATTCAATATTGGGGGGGGGGGGGGGGTTATGTTTACGGAGTATACAAATCATTTTGAACCAATGAAAAAAACACACTGGATAAAGGAGAGCTCTCTGTTTCATTCGCTCTAGTTGATGAGGTTTTTGTTCCCTTGTCAACTGCTGCTATTGTTTCAGTTGTACTGCACCATTTCCAGAGCTTGCACTCAGCATGTAGTTGCCATGCCAACCATAGTTTCATATACATCTCCAGACCCCGCCGATGGTATGCCTGTAGATGCTCCACGGAGGTGACAGCTCAGGAGAGTTAAAAGATACACAGACTAGGGCCCGTACTCACAAAGCATTTTATCTGACTCAACAAGAGTACTCCCAAGTTGCACTAAAAGTTTGTAACTAAAAGTTTTCTCCTAAATCCTCTTCACAAAGCTGCTGAGCCCAGCTTTTATTAAGGAAAAGCGAGAACTTCTAAGATAAGAGAAAAACTCTCTTGCTATGGCTGACGTCAAGTCTCATGCACCAGCTTGCTTTCAAAGACCTCTGTGATTGGCTGATGAGTGACAAGTCTGGGGCGGTGAGTAGGCATGAACTTCATAGCCTACCACACAGAACGGTCAATCAATAAATAAATCAATAAGTATGTGGCAGGCTACACATTAAATAATAACAGAATATGCTATTGCTACCCACAGAGCGAGTATCTTCGCACAGCTTTCAAAATGCATCTATATGATGACTTGATTGTGTAGACAGGAACTAGTTTATTTGTACAATAAAATGTGACATTTAATTAAATTTCACCACTGTGTGGGCTGTTTCGGTTGGTTGGTGACGTAGCCTATTGCATCCCTTACAAGCTCTGTAATTATTCCCTCGGAATTAAGACAGTATCTTTTCACTAATTCTGAATCTCCATTCAAAAACATTGTAATGTGGAATGATACCATTTTCCATTTGTTTGGGAGTTGGTCTTTGTGAGTTAGGAGTCCTCTCGACTACTTCTTAGTTCTCCCAGACTTATGAGGTACTTTTAGTGCAAGGGACTTTGTTTATTACTCTAAGTCATTACTCTTGGAATTCCCAGAAGGATCACTGACACGGCCATTATTTGTAGGCGTTTCTCCTAAATCGGCAAGTTAGGAGCTACTTTTAGCCTAAAGATGCCTTGTGAATAAGGGCCCAGAATGCTTAGTGTTTTGCCTCTCCTCTCTGGCTGTTATTTCTTCTGTCTTTTTTGTATTAAGTCAACAGTGTTTGTGTGACAAATTAACATCAAGTGTCTTAGTAAGGTGTTGGGCCGCCACGAGCCGCCAGAACAGCTTCAGTGCGCCTTTGACATTGATTCTACAAGTCTCTGGAACTCTACTGGAGGAATGGAACACCATTTTTTCAAAAGATGTTCCCTCATTTCCTGCCACCGGATCCCCTCACTGTAGGGGTCAAGCATTCAGCCCTGTGCCCTTCTCTTAGTGGTCCAGCCCCATTTACTGTTCTCATTGAAACTACTTGAGCCAGTTGAGCAGTCTTTGTGACTGAAGCTCCTGCCATCCGTGCCCCAGCTATAAAGGCCCCTTTAAAAGTCACTTAGATCTTTTCCTCTTGCCATCTTCATCCAAAACCATAGCCAACTGGGCCTGCTCAGCATTTTTTCACATGGCACAGAGCGTGATTGGATGCTAATTGCTTAATTGTAGCGTGCAGTGCACCAGAGTGGAAGCATCTGCTCTCGTTATGTTTTTCCACTCATCTATTTAGGTTCTTCCTTTCATTTGTCACCCATCTGTCTATGGGTTTCCATGGAGAAGATTGCATTGTCCATGTCCATTTCATTTTTATTTTATTGCCTCACTAAGGGTATATGCAATCAAAAAACCTTTATAGTACAGGAACCCTACAACCCTACAATCAAACTTCTCAAGTTTAGAAGCAGAATTTTGTGACATTACCATATAATTACCATTATACAGTACTTGAAAATTCCTTATAGCAGTATACCATAACACCATGGCATGTGCATGCGGGCATATGGCCGTATGTACGTTTTAATGCCATTCTTGTTTGTCTGTATGTCCTGCCCAGGGAAATGGTGCACAAACGCTTCTGTGTTAAATGTTACTGGAGAGGAAGAGTGTAAACATTGTCTTTCATCACACACTGGAGTGCACCATTAGATCACATGAGTGGAGGCTCGCCTTGGCAGCAGCGTCCGTGTTGTGGGTCCCCTCTCAGAGCAGACGTTTCTGTTGTCATGGTAATCATTAGAGGCTGGAGTGCAGCCAGGAGATGGATGTGTTGAACTGGTCTCTCATTCATGCCTGAGAGCCAGGTGACTCACTCCACTGTTTGTGAATGTCATTTACGCCAAGCTAGTTAGATAGATGGAGAGAGAGAGAGAGAGAGAGAGAGAGAGAGAGAGAGAGAGAGGGTACTTAATTCATTTCAAGAGGAAATTTCAGTGTTGTAGCAACAATTCACATCAAGGACATAAACACACAACTCACAAAAAAAGACACACACACAGAGAGAGGTAGGTAACCCAAGGTAACAGGTGGAAATGGCCATGGACAAATGCACTTCAAATGACAGGTGCGCTAATGCAGTAGCATGAACTCCTCAGAAGCAGGCTCCAAATGTGGATCTGTAATGTGTAATGGGTTTTTTGTATGTCCTCCACTGATTGTCTTCTTTAAAAGCTTTCTTTAAATTCTTTCTGATGTTTCTAAATGTTTCATCTTAATCATGATGGCGCCCTCACAAAGTGGCTTGGCTTTTGCTCACCACCATTATGCAGCTGTCTTCAGGTTGTGTGTCTGCCTTGTGTCAGCCTTGTGCGTGTTACCTGGCCAATGCATAGGAATCAGGTGACCACTCTGACCTACACACGTGTGTATTCTCCCAGTGTCTCTTCATTTGTATGTTGCATTTTCAGATCCTTGTTGACGTCAATAGTTGTCATAAATGATGTATGAATGATTGTTTTATTGTACTCGTTTCAACTGTATGAATAGTTGTTTAGTTCTACTTCTCTCATCTGTGTGAGATCATCACTTTGGGTGGTAATGTACACAGTGGGCATGTCTGACTGTGGGCAGTAGCACAGTGTGAGAGACCCTGTCGGGAGAGGCATCAGAGTCGCCTCCCTAAAGTTTGGCATAGTGATGATGGCAGAAGGCACTGGGTTACCGTGGAGACTCGTTTGCCGTGCTGCCAACACATTCATTTAGCACGGTCCCCTCAGCGCTGTGATGTCTCCTCTTCCATGTCAACAACACGATTTAAAAGCTTTCCTCTCCACGTCGATCTTGACTTTCTCTTGTGGTCTTACTGCTACGGTTTTCATAACATAATAGAGATATATGTTTATTACATCAGAAAACCACTATATGAGGTTAAATTCCTATGTACTAAGTGGCAGAGAAACCGTAGAATTACATGAGTGTAAAACTGGACTTGTGGGCCGTTATGTCATCACTCATGATGATGTGAAAGGCAAGCATAGTAGCAGCTGCTGTTCAGCACGCAGCATTTCCACACTGGCAGCAACACATGCAGATTTGAGCCCTGTGTGTCGCTCTCTCTCGCTCCTTCTCTGGCAGCGTGGAGCTCAGATGGTGACAGACTGCTGTGGAAAGGAGGGTGCGTGGGCTCACTGTGTGTGTGTGTGTGTGTGTGTGTGTGTGTGTGTGTGTGTGTGTGTGTGTGTGTGTGTGTGTGTGTGTGTGTGTGTGTGTGTGTGTGACTGTGTTTTACCAGGGCTTTGTTTGACTATGAAAAAGCCAAGGATAGCGGTCTGCCCAGCCAAGGCCTGAGCTTCCGTTATGGGGACATCCTCCACGTCATCAATGCCTCGGATGACGAGTGGTGGCAGGCCAGGAGGGCGACGCCTGATGGAGACAGTGAGGAGATGGGCGTCATTCCCAGCAGAAGGCGGTAGGCCTCTACCACGCCATGCCACACCACATTACACCACACACCGCACCACACAACACCACATCACCACACACCAAACCACACCACATTACACCACACACCGCACCACACCACACCACACCACACCACACACACCACACCACACAACACCACATCACCACACACCAAACCACACCACATTACACCACACACCACCCCACCACACCACACCACACCACACCACACCACACCACACGCCATGAGCTTTACTTTACTTTTGTGTGAAGTGAACATGTCAGAAACCACACTGCATTAGTTATAGTATCTGAAAGTGCACTGACATCAGTGCTGTGTTTTGGCTCACCTGTTCAGGGTTATTTGATGATTCGGCCATTTTGTGCTCCTGCAGAGTGGAGAGGAAAGAGAGAGCTCGCCTGAAGACGGTGAAATTTAATGCTAAACCTGGATCTATTGATTCTAAAGGGGTAAGTTGCACAAGTATTCCTCTCAGTCTGTGAAGATTTTTATTTTATTTATAGGCTTGTGTCTTCTGACAACACGACTGTTTTAAATGCCAGACTTTACCTTTGAAGTCAAACAGATCTACTGATTAGCATTTTAGGAGGCTTTTTTTTCTCCCAGGAGGGAAAAAGGGGAACATGCTTTTTCGAAGGTCAGGGCTTCACCTCTCACAGCAGATCTGACTTTAGAACAGGCCAGTCTCCTCAGCAACCCAAGCCCCCGTCTCCCGTCTCCCGCCTCTCTGTGTTTGTTTCCAGTCAGCCACATCCGCCCATCCTTCCCGACACGCAGCCATCAGCGTCGGCAGGAAGCGGCCCCGTAGGCCTGCCACAAGTCATCAGTCCCATTCAATAGCACACGTCTGAGAGCATGAGAATCGCATGCATCACGCTGGAGAGGACAATAGGTCTGCTTGTGATTGCATTTTATTTATTATTTTTTACAGAAATCACAGTTGGCTCGCTTTGACACATCATTTACTTTGAAGTAAATTGTAGCGTGATTGTTTTTTTTGGGGGGGGTGTTTCATATTAAAATCTGTGAGGCAACCATTCTGGCAGCAAAAGCATTGCGATTTGCCCAGTATCCATAGCAACATCCTAAGCAGCTTTTTGCATGTTCTGGGGTTTCCTTAATGAATAATAGCGGCGTTTAAGGCAGGATTATTCAAGCACACATAAGACACTTATACTCATGCTTGGTAGAGTGATAAAGGTTTGCAATAAAGGGTTTAAAAAGAAGGATTATTGTTTGAAAAGCAAGATTTTATTCCAGTGGTAGAAAGGCATTAAACCAGTCAATACATACATGATGTTTACAAACATGCACAAACAAATTATTATTTTCTTTATTTCTTAGCTCAACATCCTGGCATTTCAAATCATGACCAGTGCCAGATGGTCATATTTCTACTTGTGGTCATTGTTACAAAGTTATCATTGTTACAAAGTTATCATTCTTTAAACAGCTTCTTTAGCTACTAGCACGATCACTAGTAAGAGGGAGGGGAAAGCTAGCCTGACAGGAACCAGCCAATCAGGGCACACTCAGCGGACATAGCAGCACTCTCATTATATTTAATGTGTCGACAGGTGACACTAGCCATATTGTTTTGTGCTATGATCAATCAGAGCTATTATTTGCAACAGACAGGTCTGTCTTTAAACACACATATATCCGTTAATATAATAGTATGCCGCACTTAAACATGCCGCAGCCAACATGCACATCAGCTCTCGTCAGTTGTCACGTGACGGATACATCCTGCATGTTTGTTTGAGGAGAGACTTTTCTTTTCGCACACCTCCACTGTGTCGCATCTGGCTTAGCATGGACCTGAGTTTGTTAACTGCATGACCCATGATCTGTTTTTGTTTTGTTTTTAGTGTTTTTTTTTTTTTTATATATATATATATATATATACAGTATATGTTTTACATTTTATTTTTTTACAATTTTAATTATTGTTTTCTACCTTCATGTTCATGCTGCTTATTTTGTTGTGGTTGCTATGTTATGTTTCATTTTGCCCATGTCTGAGAATATCCCAGGCACGTCTGTGGCAAGGGCAACAGCGATGGTGACCGCTCAGGGCTTAGTATTCTAGAAGTGTCTTAATGTTATACATTCTTGTTAAATGATTGAGTGGTATATTTAGTTTGAATCTTTCCTATTGATGATAATCATAACACTATGATGCTTTTGGGAGACTAAGCCCAGATCCTTTTTCTTTCATGGTTTTCTTGGTTGATCACAGAAAGTCAACATCTCCCAACACAAAATAAAAATTGCAGACCACATAGAGAATTACTTCACTGAATGAACATTGATTATTTTACCAAATGATCACCAGTTGACTGGATCTGCCCTCACTGATGTCCCTTCCCACAAGATGTTACAACTTGTCATGTGTGTCAGCATGCGTGTGACCTGTCCCTGTCTGGCCCCGTGCTCTCTCTCCTCTTCACAGTCATTTAGTGAAAAGCGTAAAAAGAGCTTCATCTTTTCACGCAAGTTCCCATTCTACAAGAACAAGGAGCCGGGTGAGCAGGATGGCAGTGACTCCGAACGTAAGTAGCAGCTTTGGAGATTGGCTCAGTGGACACACACACACACACACACACACACACACCATACAGATCATTTTACAACCTGCAGGTTCCCACACATCAGCAGCCGTTCAGCCCACACATACATCCAGCAGGGCACTGGTGCAGGCAGGTGTAGGGCGCTCTTGGGTGTGTGTTCGGCCACGTGATGGGCCGGGGTCTGGAGGACAGACAGAGAGCTGTGTGTGTCCAGGACTGAGCATCAGCAGGCAGTTCTGTGGCTACTATTCAGCTCTGCCTCACTTGATAGTTTTAAGGCTAACTGTATTAGTTAACCACCAATTGGCACAGGGCCTGTGAAGGACATTCCCTGCATTGTAACTTGAAAAATAAGAACTATGGTTTAGTTCTTGTTAAAAAAAAAGAACTGTATTAACGAGTCAGAACTGTGTCAGTGCTCAGTGTGGACGCTTTCAGCTGTCTGTCTCAGACTGGCTGCCGGGCCCAGCGGAGCGGAGCTCTTCGTTGGGCCGGCCAGAACTTCTTCTCCTCTCATTCCATTGACCTCTACCTTCCTGTTCTGCGGCTGTGTCCCCTCCTCTCTCTCTCTTTCTCTCTCTCACTATATCTTTCTATCTCTTTCATGCTCTCGCTCTCTCTCTCTCTCTCTCTCTCTCTCTCTCTCTCTCTCTCTCCCTCCCTCCTTCCCTCGTCTGCGGGACGGCCATGTAGGACATTCCTGGATTAGGTGACGACGGGTATGGGACAAAGACACTGAGTAAGTCCATGCAGGAATGGTCCCATCTGTAGCACGACACCCCCCTGCCCGAACCCAGTCCATCCCATTTTGTGTTGGAGTTTTGAGTTTTCCCCTTTTCTGTTGGTTTGGTTTTCTGTTGGTCTCCCACTGCTGCAGTAACATGTGAAGGGCGGGTGGTGGTGGTGGCATTAGGCCATCGGTGCATGCTGGTTAGGACGTCCGACTCCTGAATGTCTTCAACTCTCACTTAATGCTCCCACTCACCTTGTTTATGCACTGCATTACCCTCCCCTAAATATATGTGTGTATATATACACATGGTCCTTTATGTTGGATAAGGGTTTGTGCTTGATTAACATTGCTTGTTTGAGTGTCTGTGTTATTCCTCTCTGTGCTGTTGCCATGGTGGTTATTTAACTACTGATACATCCTAAACTGTTTGGAGTTTTTGTTTGTGTGCATTCTGGATAAACATGCTACATACAAGTTGAAAGAATTAAAAACAAAATTAACACAAAAACCTTAATTAATTAAAAGTTAAAGGAAAATTAAAAGTGATGTATATGAGTAAAAGGAGTTAAAAACAATAAAACTCTGTGAAATGAACTGTTTTTCATTAAGCTTCTGGAAGCTTTTACCCATCCATAACTTCATATCAAGTCAAAAAGAGGCTGTAAACTGTCATGTCCAGAAATAAATCTTGGTATCATTGGCAATAATAAGAAATGCTTCCCATGCTTCCTGAATATCTGTCAAAGGGGCCATAAATAGAGTGAGAACAGAAGGGGACCTAATACCAATACCCTGGGGAACTCCACGCGAGAGGGGGCCAACATTCGAGAGGACATCAATACTGACCACTAAAGCCCTATCAGATAAATAAGAGGCAAACCACTCTTTTCCCCTTACCCAGGGAAGGTTACTTTTCTACTAGTGCTGTCAAACGATTAAAATATTTAATCGCGATTAATCGCATTTATATCATAGTTAACTCAAAATTAATCGCGATTAATTGCACATTTTTATCTATTCTAAATGTCCCTTCATTTATTTATTTTTTCCATCATTTTATTTTTATTTTAATGCCCTTATCAACATGGAAAAGTGGATTGGCTTGCTTTATGCAAATGTTTTATGTTATTGAAAACCAACATTGCCAAACAGGGCGGTACAAAATAAAATTACAAAGTGCACATTTCAGGTAAACAAGGACTCAGCCTATATTGCAGTTAAACCATGGCTTAATATTTTCTTTTTTCAAGTTTGCTGGGAACATAGCAGTCAGGCCTCTTATTTCAGAAACAATAAACCGTAACAGTTAGGTTACCAATAAAAGGTAAGCCTACTACTTCTTTACTTTCAGCCAGCTGCCTGTTGACATTTTCAAACAGTGAAGCTCGCTTCTTTTGCACAACACAACTTTTAAAAGTAAACTTTCCATTCAGAAGCTTTTTATCATCAATTTCGCCGTATCGCGCTCACCATTCACTCAAACCGTAACGTTAGCCTACTACACAGTTTGCAAGGCCAAAAAGAACGTTAATAAAAAAAGAAAAAAAAAGAATCTCGCGCTAATCTCGCGATAAAAAAATGAACGGCGTTTAAATGGGTTTGCGTTAACGCCGTTAATAACGCGTTAAACTGACAGCACCATTTTCTACATATTCTACATATAAGCTTCAGAGCTTTCTACCAAAAATAATATATTCAGATGTAACCCCTTTGTATTCGCCAACATTTTGATTACTAACTAATTAAATAACATGTATTTTTCTCAGTAACTGTAACGGATTACAATTACATTAATTTTGTAATTAATTACGTGCATTACATGTAACTAATTACGCCCCAACTCTGCCCAACGCAATGCACCAGCTGCTCAAGCACCAACTGCTCGAGCAGCACTCTGTGGTCCACTGTATAGAAGGCAGCAGTCAGATCTTAGAGGACTAACACTGAACAGCCTTTTGAGTCAGTAGTGAGCAGCAGATCGTTTGTGAGTCAGACTCACCCTGATTGGATCCTATTCTTGGTCAGGTAAAATGGACTAAAAGCAGCCTTCTCAAGTATTTTCGATAAAAAATGGAAGCTTGGAGAGGTCTTAGGGGGGAATCTGGATCCAGGTTAGGCATTTTTAGCAAAGGCTGCACCACCGCAGGTTTAAAAAATGAAGGGGCACCTCATGAGACCAATGGTTTGTTTATGATGTTGAAGACATTTCTACCCACAACATAAAACACTTCCTTTAAAAGATGGAAGGGAATAAAATCAGACATCTTCACGGAATATCACACAAATTCTGACAACCAGGGGCTGGCGATCTTATCCCATGAATCAGAGAGTGAAGAAGTTGTGCAACCAGCAAGAGGGTTAAGAAAATGATTGATAGTATTAAACAGTAGGCCTATGGTGGTTCTGCTACACAGGATCTGCCAGGTAGTAATTTCTTGCTCTTTTGTCAGCATTCTGATTATTAATTAAATTATTATATAAATTAAATATTCAGAATTAATAGAGCAGTCATGCATAATGTCCTAAGACATCTGCAATCTATCCCGTTTACATTTGCGTTCAGCCCTTCTCCGTAATTGCCTCGATGTGCGGGTGTTGTCATTAAACCAGGGCTGAAAATGAGCTTCAGGGCTACACTCCCTTTTAGGCGAAATAGTATCAAGTACTTAGGTACATGCTGAGTTGAAAGAACAACTAGCTCATCAACGTCTGGCTGAGAATTAGAGACAGAAAAAGGTATGTAGGAAGCACAAAATTGGCTATGCATAGAGCTCTTTATCTGTCGCTTAGCACTGGAGGGTAAGTGTCTGATGTTTAGGTGCGGCAAGCGCACATAAAAAAAAAAAGTAGTAGCGTGTCTCATTCTGAGGTTCATTTAAGTGTGCTATGACAGCAGTCTCCAATCTGATCATAGACCCAAAACTTCTTAGCTTCAGTGAGTGTTTCTACTGAGCTGTGTCCTCAAAAGAGGAGGTTTTTGAGAAAATGCCAGTCGACCCTCTGGAACCACAGCACACTGCTGAGCATCAGCTTTTGTATGGGTTTTGACAGCCTGGAAAACACAGCACAAAAGCATACCCTACAGAGACAAGCATGCACCATGCCTGGATTTGCCAAGCCAGTGGAACTGAAGGGCTGAAATAATATAGAGTTAATATAGGGGCGTTTGGCCGTTCATAGCTCAGCTGTCTTTACAATAGTGGGCCTTATTTTTAATGAGTGTCCCATATGGGACGGTGCTCAGTTATTTGTCATGTTACACTGAGGAACATTGGGTCTTAGTCACTAATATGGATGCACAAATAATTATACAATGCACGTAGAATAAGCTCTTATGCAGGACCACTACCAGACTTGTGATATGTGCATGAAAAGATGTGTCCATTGTTGATGAATCTGAATGATCTAGACTGCATAATATAGACCCAAATGTTTCTGCGTAGGGACAATTCATTTTTTTTGTCTTTCTTTGTTGTTCTTTATTGAACATGAAACATGAAATGCACAGCGTGAAATTGCTCTGAATGTGGCATGGCATGACATCATACTGATTACATAAGACATGGAATACAAACAAAAAAAAACATCTGCATTAAAATAATCAAAAATGACATCTCCATACCGTGCTGTTTAGTATATACACAGAAAGAAATACTAGTACTTGCCTGAGACTTTTCATTTGGGAGAACACAATCTGCTCTACAGAAAGCATATGTGGGTCATATTGCGTGTAGAGATCCATTATCCCTTAGATTCCTAGTGATGGCAGCACATGTGTTTTCCCCAGAAACAGCATGGACACATTCTCTCTCCTGTTTGTTGTGCTAAAGGCCATTCGGTGCGGTGTGCATGGCTGGTCTGAGTAAGAGCGTTAATGGGCTTGAGAGCACGACTGAGGCATGAATTCAGCATAATGTAAAAAAAAAAAGCTGATTTTGCGACGCTTCCAGAACACTGTGCAGATCAAATGCCAAAAGGGCGGCCATCTCTCTCTCTCTCTTCCTGCCTTTGACACTCTACAATGTACCAAAAACAGTGGCGAGGTGTTGAATTAAAATGGCACAGTGATATTTAAATCACTTTGTTTGGGCGGAGTATGGCGTCGTCTGCTGGCAGATCAGAGTCACCCAGCTACCCCTGTCAAGCTGCGAGAGGAGAAGTGTGTGTGTGTGTGTGTGTGTGTGTGTGTGTGTGTGTCTCCAGAGTGAGGAGTTCAGCCCTTATCCAGGATGGCTCTGGTGATGGATGCGCTGTCTGCCCAGACCTCTGCATCCATCCGTCAAAGGGCTCTTCCACGTCTCAGCGCAGAGCTTGATTGATCTGGCCTAGAAGTTCAGCTGATCCACACTGTGTGGGCCTTTTCTTGCATGAGCACACCCTTCATTCGCAAGAGCACGGAAGCCCGTATCCCGGCAGTTGCCGCGGCACTGAAAGCAAAAACAAAAAAACTCCACTGGGGCTCAGGCAGTAATGAATTCTTGGACTGTCTCCTCGGTTCCCTTAAATATTTGATTCTCCTGAGTTCAAAGTGACGAAGTTTTCATTCATCCTGTGCCTGGAAATAGACTGGGATTATATTTTATATTTCATCCAATCTCTCAGCAAAGCCATCTCTGCATCCATGTCAGAATCTACACAACCATATAATACATTGTCTTACGTATGCATAAGATTTTTCAAAGCTTTTGTTTGTGAATGACCATCATTTCAGAAAATGCCTTTGAACAGCCCAGCCCCATGTATGACTATATTTATGTTCGTCTGTCCACAGGGAGTCAGGAGGATTTGATTCTTTCTTATGAGCCCGTCATGCGGCAAGAAAGTAAGTGTTTCTCTAGTCCACTTTGCATTTAATCAAACTTAGTAACAAAAGCCTCTATATGATGGCACAGGCAGCAACCTTTTTCAACATATTTGTGAATAATAGAAGCTTTCATTAAACCCCAACAGTTAACTATGCCCGACCAATCATCATCCTTGGGCCGATGAAGGACCGAGTCAACGACGACCTGATATCCGAGTTCCCAGAGAAATTTGGCTCGTGTGTGCCACGTGAGTAGAGTCCACAGTGCTAAAGGTGACTAGGGTACAGCTGTGTCCTCCTCGGTTTGTTGCCACGGATACGTAGCCTGTCTGTGATGATGCTGGTAGAGTAGAGTGATGGCAGCAAGGTGAGTAGTGTGGCAGCTGTCATCCATCCCTGGACTAACGCAGCATCATTTGTGTTTGCAGCCACCAAGTGTGTGTGTGTCTGTGTGTTTGTGTTTGTTTGTGTTGCACATTGAGTTTGGTCTTTTGTGATTTTGTTTGTTCATCTCCGCCATCCCTTGTTGTGTTTGTGACTGTCTTTATGTAGAATTTGTGTTGTGTTTTAATTTTTTGTCTTTATGTTTGTATGTTTTTTTATTTACCTGTCTTTTATTCATTTGTTTGAAAACTTAAAAAGCAGCTAACAGTTCAGGGCAATTGGGTAAGTGAGCCAATCAGTCATTAATCTATCAGTCCAGGATATAGTGTAGCAGTATTCTTCTTAGAGTTCCTAAATTTCCCTCAGGATTAATAAAGTATCCATCCATTCAGTGAGCCTTTAGATCCCGTAAAACATCACTGCGCACCACGTCCTTCATAGTCTCAGGAAAACACACTAGATCCTTTTAGAAATGTTTCATTTTTATTTACATTAACTGAAGCCATACATTACATGTTCGGGCATTTTCCAGACTGAAGGGCTACTCTTGTCCTTCTCAATGAATGCTGACACAGATTTGCACCTTTTGATGTGTGTAACATCCTGTCAACAAGTGAACGCATGAATGACTGCCCAAATCGTTTCCTTCCCGTCATCCTGCATCTTGTCATCACTATTCAGACACAACAAGACCAAAGCGGGATTATGAGGTCGACGGGCGAGACTACCACTTCATGACCTCCCGCGAGCAAATGGAGAAAGACATTCAAGAGCACAAGTTCATCGAAGCGGGACAATACAACGACAATCTTTACGGAACCAGTGTACAGTCTGTCAGATATGTGGCCGAGCGGGTGAGAGACGTCACTGTGCTGCCTAACACTAATTAACCGTTATCTGTAAACACCTCTGAATGTTTTGATGGCACTTTGCATTCTGGTGTTTGCTACTGATTGCAGTCATTTTGTGGTGTAACCACTAGCACTAGCCTCGTATTGGCTTCCCACTCCACTCATTTCTGTCGTTTATTCTTGCCTTCTGCTTCACTCCCAGGGGAAACATTGCATATTGGATGTGTCTGGGAACGCCATTAAACGGCTACAAGTAGCACAACTCTACCCAATTGCCATCTTTATAAAGCCCAGGTCCCTAGAATCATTAATGTAAGTAGAGTTGTTCTTCCTTTGGCATTATATGTCGTAAAATGTTTGAGAAATCCTCACTTTTATGTGTGAGAAAATCCAAGTGTTGTCTGGGAAGAGAGGACTAAACCAGCGCTCTGCTCTCAGGGAGGTGAACAAGAGGCTGACCGAGGAGCAGGCCAAGAAGACGTTCGACCGCGCCCTGAAGCTGGAGCAGGAGTTTGGCGAGTTTTTCACAGGTAAGCGAAGCGCAGGGGGAGCAACCTGACAGCTCGTTATGGGGGCTCTCGCTGGAGTTTACGGAGGGGTTGGCGGGGGCCGGCGGGATCCTTTTGCATATTCTAGCTCAGTTGCCTCGGAGGCCAGCAGAGAAAGCCATTACTCTCTATCATGAATGACGGGGGATTTTCAGTGCCCTCTTGAGTGCACAACTTAGTGCAGCACAGTCTTTGTTGTCATGAAATATGTATGAGTTCTGCTCAAGACATACTGTACCTTCACACTAACAAGGCACTTGATCATCGCTCTCCTCACAACATAGCATGTCAATAGCAACCGCAAGCGTGAATACCTGTTCTATGTAGGTTACTTGGCAGAGTCCTGTATGAGAGAAGAAAGAGTTTGCTTAAAATGCCAGTGAGGCCTGATGTTGAATATTATGTGGGTACCATATTCTTTGACTTTGTGACAGACCACTGGAGACAGGTACTGTGCTTAATAAGCAAGCTGAATGAACACTAGAGGAACTGTGAATGCAAAGAGTGGCCTTGCTACCTGCTACCTTTTTCTCTGTGTCTTAACATCTCTCCTCTCCTCTTTTCTCCTTTCCTTTCATCTCCTCTCATCTTTTCTCCTCTCCTTTCCGCTCCTCTTCTCTTTTCTCCTGTCTTCTCCTCTTTTCTCCTGTCTTCTCCTCTCATCTCCTCTCTACTTGTTCTACAGCTCTTGTTCAAGGAGAAACCTTAGAGGACATTTATACCCAGTGCAAAATGGTGATCGAGGAGCAGTCTGGACCATATATCTGGATTCCCTCGAAAGAAAAACTTTAAGGAACAGAGAATCCTGGCAGAAATAATTTGTAATATATGATAAATTATTGCGGCGATGGTAATTGTTAATGATAATGAATAATATTAACTTTTTTTTGTTATGTTTCTTTGTTTTTTCACTTTCAATATGAATGTTCCTGAATGTACACCACAAAGTGTTAGAAACATGGCCTCGAAAAACAGACTGTTTGTACACTTATTAATTAGTACTTTTATTTCAGCAAGGCAAATGAAACACGGTCAACAGTTGAAATAGGCCCATGCAAACAGCAGGAGGAATCTAAAGCGACCGAATGACCTGGATAATCTCACCACCACACAGGCCCCTCCTGTCCAAGCATTAAACCTCAATAAGACGGAAGAGTTCCATGTCACATTAGTGGTCGACATTTTTGGTGAATTTCGCATCTATGCACTCACGTAGCCCCTGGACAATTTATGTTTTAATCCTTCTTCCTGTCACAAGTCAGTTTTTTTATTTTTTTTTAATTCATTACATTTGTCAGATTTTATTTGGAAATGTTCCTTGGGAGATTTCTAGTTTGAAATTGTACATTTGACAACTGTGTTTTAAAAGATGCTTTAAGTAGACAAAGGGAAACAACTAGAAATAGGAAATATGACACTATATTTATATTTTGTATTGATAGAGGGCACAACAGCACAGGAAACTATTTATAATGAAGATATATAACTTTGTTTAAAAAGAACTTCAAATGTATTTTACTTGTACAATGTAGTGGTGGTGTTGTGTAGATGTAGTATTGATGGGGATGTTGTATGACACTGCATAAATACTTAGTGCTCCCCAGTCCGCTGTGGACCAGGGAAAGTTGCTGTGTAACGCCGCACTGTGGTGACCAACACGTTTCCGCCCAACTCCAGAGCTGGACTAGTCTGTCCCCTTGCCTGTTAAAGCTCGCTGGAGGCAGGGGAGATTGGCCCAAGTACCCCCACAGTGCTGAAGGGAGGGAAGATTGGCCCTAGTACCCCCACAGTGCTGAAGGGAGGGTCTGCAGAGAGGGGAGGATCCTGGCCGTGCGCTCCTAACACACCCCAGCTTCCCTGAAGCATATTGAAAGTGTTTACATGAAGTCCTGTTTACCTCAGTTAGCACGCACTGAAGAGACGGAGAACCGTTAAGGGCTCCACATAGGAACGCCCTGTGTGTCTAGCCGTTCCAGCTAGTGTACAGAAATCCTGAGTGACTCGCAATCGGAAAATTGATCGTTTTATTTGTGGCAAATATTTCAGTGTGCACATATGCAGTGCACACATATATTTATTTAATGCTTTATGTATATAGTTGAAAATGTACATGAATTTCCTGTATTTCGTATTGTAGCCCTTGCCATGCTTGGCTGCCACTGGTAGTGGATACCAAACCACAGATGCCAAAAGCAATTGACTAGACTATGTGGAGAAGATTTCTCTCTGTTTTTGCAATACTAGTGTGGCTTCTACAGCCTGGCATCATTCTGTGGTAAGGGACTTTTGACGTATTGGTCACCACTTGCCTTAAGAAGGGGAGGAGTCTCCAACATGGCGGTACTCTACATGAGTGTGTGACATCGTTGTAACCCAGGTGATTATTCAGATGGACGACTTCCAAATGGTACTGTATGACTGAACCTAGGGAGGGGGTTAAAGTGTGTGAGGTAGAAAGGATGCTTTTCAACTGTTTTGTTTTCATGGGAATGGGATAATCCGGTAGCCATCTACTAATCCCCTTCTACAGACAAAAGATACAGGCCATGACACTTTTCTTCCAAAAAGAAAAACTTTCTCTGAATTATAACTATTATTTGTAGCATATCATTCCTTCACATCAGTTATCAAAATAAACAGTATATATTTTAGGCAGAAATGAGGAGTTATTTGTGTTTTTGTCCCCCTATGGTCTTTTCATATACCTAGACTCTGGCATAGATAGAGTATATTTGTGTTTCCTCTGTTGGATGCAATGGCCAGTGTGGTAGTCAGCAGCCAGTTGAAGTGGTAACTATTGTGGTGAGAACAGTGACCAGACGCTGTTGCACTGGGAGTGAAACGGGCGAGTGGTGCTCAGCGTGTAGTGCTCTTTAAAGGGGCATTGAACACGAGCAGCGCAGTAGCAGTGGTTCGAAATGAATAAATGGGTTTTAGTTTTCTCAGGGTTGCCAGATAGGGCATTGCGACCACTCAAATTGAACTCCGCGATCTACGCATGTGCAGCAGTTATCAGAAGAACTTGAACATCGAGCATTTTTCCCTTAAATTTGGCATCTAGACGTGGAGTCGGCTGTCCTCTGTTGGTTTCGTTAGGTGTTATGCTGTGGCGGATGGTTTAACTTTGCTCTTCGTAGGACGTTGGTTTGAGGTCTGTAACTTCTTCACTTCTTCACTGTCCACCAAATGCCATTGCATTCAAGAGGCTCATCTCGAGTTCTGTTGGTTGAGTCATCGTTGATGGTGTGCTGTGTTGTACGTACAATATCGGTTGGCACTCCATTGACGGAAAAAGATGCACTCATTGTTTTTAAAAATACCGTCTCACTCCCTGTCTTCAAGTCTTAAAGAGGTCATGGCGGCACTTTACAGAGTCAGCTACTCATCTGAAGATTTACTATTTCAAATTTGACACTACAGTTATTTCAGCTGTAATTTCACTTGAGGTATGAGGTATAGTGTACACACGATTGGCCCAAGTTCATAAGCCCTGTTTTGAGTATATAATATGTATTATTTCCTTTTGTTTAATTGGTATAGAAATGCCATAAGCACACTTAACACAAATGTGACTGTATAGTTACCATCACTTATCTGTAACAGAATAATTGTTTTATTTCTGTCTTTGTTTGCTTTTTTTATTTTCTAAGAAAAATGAAGAAAAAAGAAAACGAAATGTGTCCTTTGCATCATGTTAAAAGTATATACTCCCGATTGCTTTGAAGAATCACTTCAAATACATTGCTTTAGGTATACATGAAGGAGCTCTACTCAGCATCCGTCTTGAAAAACAATGTAAATTAAAGGTTTGGTGAGACTTTTAAATGAAAATGGTCTCCTTTTTTTCCCGTTTTATGGTCGTGGTTATCATTTGCTGTCCCCTTCATCTAAATTCCTTCCATTTATGGTGAATTGGGAACAGCCCTTTCTTGCATTTGCTGAAGGCAAGAGATTCTTCTTTTTGATATTTTGACAACCTTAGTCATGTTATTTCTCATAGGTAGGAGTCACTTTTCAGACCCCATGCTGGCAAATGTTGATTGCTGTCCTTAATAAAACGCCGCTCAAAAGAGGGCAGCAAGAGCAATTATTTCCAAACACAGCAGATAGCCCTGGCATTGTTTGGGTGTGTAGAATGGACCAGTCACACCTGTGCTGAATGTCATGTTCATGTTCATGTCCATGTGGTCTACTGTTAGAGTTAAATTACTCTGTCGTGTTGTTTTGGAGAGGAACCACCATACGAAGCAATTTGTTGTAACAAGGTTGAGTTTTACTGGTAGGTACTGACACAATACAACTTGCCCAACAGACAGTCAAGTCCAGTCAAGCAAGCCGGAGAATGCGCATTCTAAAGTCTAAACAGAGGATGCTTGCACTTTTAAGGCCTAAATCTGTGATGTCACTTCTGGCCCCCTGCGCCGCCCACCTACACTGTCTTCCACTCTGCACTTGGTTATAACACATGATTCTTGTGCTATTCTACTTCTGCTTTTCAAACTGCTGACACATGTACGTCTGGACACTTTCCTTTGTGCCCCAGACTTGACCACTTAAGATTTATCCTTTTGCTGCCCTTTCTCCTCTCTGGGCCTTTGTGCCAGTTTTAGCCTACTCTTTCCTGTCCGACTCTGCTTTACATTTCCCATGTATATGTTACTTGCTGTTTTCTGACTGCCCTTTTCCTGTGATTATACTTCATTGATACATTTGATTAAATATGATATGATTAGATAAATTTGATAATTCAAATTTATCTTACACTACTAATGGACCAGTTACACCTGTGCTGAATGTCATGTTCATGTTCATGTGGTCTGCTAATGGACCAGTTACACCTGTGCTGAATGTCATGTTCATGTTCATGTCCATGTCCATGTGGTCTACTAATGGCCTGTGATCTACTGGTCAAATATCACAAGGATGGGATGTGAAGATCTGAACATTTAAAAGTTTGAAAGTCCAAATTGTCCGCAGATGTGTTATCCATATGTGAAATAATATATGAGTTCAGATACAATTTTTAACTTGAGCAGGATGTAATAATTAAGCCCTTTATAGGTAGTGTCTATAATTCTGGCTAAAGGTTGTTATTTGATCTCAACGGCCAATCATATTACACTACCTCCTTCCATGCTGCCTTCCATTTTTTTTTTTTTTTTTTTTAGTGCACACACAGAATGGACAGCTAGAGGACTGTGAGGAGCAATTAGCTGAATCGTGAACTCAACCTTTAATAGCTAGGGCTTATCGTGGACTCAAACTTTAATAGCTAGGGCTCAACAAGATGGAAAGTAACAGTATGGTTTCCAGCAACGCAGACTGGTTCAGTCCAATGGACCTCAAATGTTCGAGAATGAGGTCCAATGTCTCTTGGTTTTGAACTCGACTATGCTCAAAGGAAACAATCTCCCTAACCAAATGTCCAAATGGCTTCAGTGAATGCTGTCTGCGATCAATTTGATTGGTGCCTGCAAGCAATACAAAGAACATAATACAAGGACCCAACCTGCTAATGAATGTTTTCTGTGCCAGTACTAATGTATAGTGTCCCTGAAAACAGTATCCACAATATTTACCACCAAAAAAAGCAATCAGGTATTCATATATTATATATTGTATTGAAAACAGTATTTCAACGAAATATGCATCATTGTAGTCAGTAACTTGTAGGAATTAAGAAATAGTCTATGCTGGTCAGTATGTGCTTTTAAGTTTCCTTCATTTGAAGCTGACAGCTCTGATCATCAGTCTCAGCTTGAGTCCAAAACGTCATGTATCACCAAGTATTCCAACATCAGGAAGTTCTGTTCTTGTGTCGCAGGCTATAAAAGAGACATGCCAAAGAAGATACATCCTGGTGAAGATGAGGCTAAATAACCCTGCAGCTCTGCACAGGGAAATGCTAATGTGTTACTTCACTTGGTAAAAACAATGCTCGGAAGGCCCAAGCCATTACAGTTTAGCTTTAGACTAAGATGACTTGGTTATGTAAGGGAGGGCACTACCACGTCGAACGTCCATTACTTTCTGCTACCAGAACGTCGTGTCATCCATTAATCTTTACATATCTTCTCTTTTACATGCAGCTATTTACATTCAAACCCAAGTCAGAACGATAAGAAAGTTTATCGTATGGAGTGTACACTGAATAGTCTTCACCAGTGAGAAAATTACGCCTGAAGAACACTTACGTTGTCGAGGCTCTGCAACATCAAAGGCCTTTGTTGGACGCGCTCCATCATCTCAGCCAGCTGAACCTGGTACTCGGCGCAGTGCGCTCTCATTTCCCTCCTATCACAGAAGTCGGTGGTAAAAAAAATGTTTTATCTGTATGTAGTAATTTAACATAAAGCCATGTGTTATAATCCAGAAAGTTTAAAATTCCCTGTTGTAACACAATGAGTCCCATCATAGTGAAAGTGTCTGTTGGCGTGCTCTGAACGTATGTCCCTGTATGATCTTAGGGAGGCCGCTACACAACGCTATTTAAATCATTCAAATGTGAACAACTGCCTCAGTTCATCAAACCTGTAATACTGTTTCCTCTTTTCAGTTGCAGAACTCCGCCACTTCTGAGCAGAAATCCACATTCCAACCTCTTTATGGAGCCTGATCCGTTTATCTGACTTATGCTTTTCATACTCCATTTTTTTGGCTGCCTCAGTTGATAGTTTCTTCCTATTGAGATATAACTCTAATTACATTTGCATAATCATTGCGACTAAATGTCTGAGCAACAGGTCCCTGTTTTCTGTGAACTTAAATTATGCAGGCTATTTAAAAACAGTTCTATACCATTACAAAAAATTTACCTCTGGAGTTCACAAATGTACACTAGTGAAATAAGGGGCTCTGCCAAATCTATCAAGGTATTTAAGCTTGTCCTTATAGGTGAATCGATAAGTAGCCTAAGCCTACAGATTTTCTTTTTGAACCCTGAAAGATGCTATGTAGATCCTTCATGGTAAATGGTGTCCCATAGAAGGTGCAGACGCATTCTCACCTCACGGTCTCCTCTCTCAGCAGAGCTGACTTGGTAGGCCTCGGTGGTCCGGCCTTTGCCTTTATAGATACCGATTTCTTAGAGTCACCTTGCCACTTAATGCTCTTTAATGGCCTCTTGGTGGTGCTGGTCACCTGGTCACTAACTTGGAAACTAAATGGCTGAGGTACAGTGGGTTGCCTTTTCTGCCTGATGTTCTTGAGTCGGTCCTCAAACATGTGATGCAGCTTTGGAGAGTCTGGCACTTTGGTGTTTATGAGTGGTCTGAACGTTGACTTCTCCGTGGTTGGCTCAATGAATTTCTCTTCTGCTGGCTTTGCGTCTCCAGCACTGAAAGGACGCTGTAGGGCCAGGAGAAATTTCTTTCGTTTGTCGTGACGAATCTCGCGCTGTTTCTCGCACTCCTGGAGACTTTTCTGGTAGACACAGAGGCGAGACTTCAAAGGGATAGGGTTAGCCTTAAACTGTGGAGGTTTCTGAGGCTCAACGCTCACTACCATGCTGGCCTGCCTGGGTTTCAGCCGCCTCTCCTCCTCTCTCAAGGTCATCTGAAATGGCTCCGGTACTGTCACTCTCGGTTTGCTCTCAACTGCCTTCGGAATTAACGTTTTATAATTTGGCTTAGGGCTGTAGTCATCTACAATGAAATTTTCCCACATCCACGCCAGTGTATCAGTCTTGATATCTCCATCTGTGGTTTGTGTGTCCACCGCACGGTCTTCTCCGTCCTCATCATTCCACTTCTCTTCAGTAGAGACTACTTTTTCCTGACTCTCTGTTGTGGTTTCACTGCAGGACAGAGCCATCGAAACACTGGCGTGATTCATCTGACTAACCTGAGTCATTATAGCTACTGACTTCTCTTTAAGACCATCTATATACAGTATGTCTGTGGTGTGTGAGGTTTAGTGTGTACAACAATAACCAAAGCTTTCAAACACTGAGTGTATTAAAGAGTATTAAGGCCAAATATTCTACATGTTTACATGTCGTCACCACATCTGTTTTATTATTCTGGAGGCTATTTATGATATGTAACAAACAGACAAACAAACGTACCCTTTGGTGTCCTGTGATGCTTCATAGCTGTCAGAAAGGTCGGATGTTATATGTTTCAAAGGGTGTGTTGGCTGGAAGAGATACCATTACTACATTAGCTAAATCACACAAATTACACTAAAGGATAGATTATAATCCTAATGCTCAGGCTTCAAAGACCATACGTCAAACATGTAATTTCAATCTAAACCAATTCGTTTAAACAGCTTCCCATTTACTTCTCACCTTTCGATAATCCACAAAACAAGGGCTTTTCAGACACAGGTAATACACATCTTGCGGGCCAGGTGGCAGCGTTTTACGGTTAGCTGCATATCTTTCATTGTCGTCTTTTATTGGAGATTGTAAACAATTATGTCTTATGACAGCATTACGGTGGGGCAACCACATTTCTCGTTCTATAATTCCTATCTTTGCATAATTCCAGACACCGATAGACCTTTTAGTACCTAGTCTTTGGTAGTATACCTCTGTAAACAAGTCGAAAAGAAAATTCTGTTCTATTTCAGGCCTGCCTCCTATTATGTCACAATACACTTCACGCAAAATTCTGTTGATCTAAATGCCTTGAAGGCTGGCGGACAAAAATATAGCATCCCAAATTTGGGATTTGTATATTTACTGTGCTTGTAATGCAACGCAAACCCGGAGAGGGTTGATGTTATAGAGACAACCACATTCTTATAAAGAAAGACAATACTTTTAGAGCAATACTGCCCTCTCGTGGACATATCGACGTTATTTTGTCTTCAAAGCTGAAAGTGCACTAAACATTCTAAACACTAACTAACACTAAACATGTTCTGGAAACATTCATTTTACTACTATATTCTCGTTGTTTTCTAATTCTCATGTAAAGTAGTATTTATTGTTACACCATGCTTTTTATTGCTCTTAGCTTGACTGTTCTCTCCCTTGTACGTCGCTTTGGACAAAAGCGTCTGCTAAATGACAATGTAAATGTAAAAATTTAAGTCGGGAAGTTCGGTCTGGCGTCGCTCCATTGAGGAGAAATTATCTGCGAACAGAACTGGTCTGACCAATGTGTGTGATCGCCCTATCATTCATGTGGTATGTTTGCCTGAGAACCCACCTGTGCAGTGCACCTTATGCCTCCCCGCGGGGAAAATACTGTCGATATCCAAATATAATGAAGCATTTAAAGGTAAGACCAACACTGCTAACGTCTACACAGACATCCGGTTAGCTAAGGTTAACTTATATTTAGCCAAACTTGCTTGCACAGATGTTACTGCTGAAACTTCGGTCAGAGGCTTGTGTTTTATCCACATACGATCATCCCAGTTATCAGTCCCCCTTTTTCATTACGTTAGTAGGCAAGCAATAATAACAGGTTAGCTAACCAACTTTAAATGCGCACCGTTACCACGACTATCACTTAAACAACATTCAAACAGCATTTGTAAACTATAATACTATGCTATACTACTCTGTAGGTCCACCCTATAATTTATTTTTAAAACTTGGTTTCCTCATTTTCTTCTCATGTTGACTTACAGAATACACTTAAGTAAAAGCCATCTTATTGATGTTTTTCTCATCTGTTGCTCTTTTCTGTTGTCTTCATTTGCACATTTGACATTGAGGTAATCCAAAAATAATGGAAAGTAATCAAGTTACATTACTTTATTATTGTGATACTTGGATTAGATTACTGAATACAATTTTTAATAGGTAATTAGTAATTGTAACAGAATACATTTTTAAAGTAACCTTCCCAACCCTGGACATTATTCAACATAATAAGAAGAAAAGGGCTCAATACGTGAAACCATGTAGAACTGATTTTATTTTTTTTTTCTCCTGAATAAAGACACATATGTGATATGGAGAGGACTGTTTAGTCCAGAATTGTCAAAAATAAAATCTAAAACTTCATAGTCTTGTTGGTACAGTACATGAGCCAAGCATCCTCCACCACTACGAACAGTTGTGAAGTGATAACTTGCAGAGCAGGGAGGGAGGGAGAGAGAGAGAGAGCGCGCACTTCACCACTGCAATACATTTTTAATACAAGTGCTTAGTTAATGTTTCTTGAATCATGACCTAAACAAGGAGGTATGTGTCAGCTCATCTTTTTTTTAGTTGGTATGTGCATTGGGATAGAGTAGGGGAGGGGAGGTTGACATGGAGGGGTGTCTCTTTACAAGTCGCTCTCTCCATAAAGGGCACTGGAGAAAGAGATATAGTCCAGGGCGCCAGGTGGAGCTTCGCCGCCGATGAACTTGGTCATGCGGCTGATGCAGTAATCGGCCTGGTCCGGGGGCAGCTCCCGCCTCAGCTCGTCCACCGTGATGTAGGTCTGCAACAGGGCCAAGTACAGCACAGTCAGAGTCAGGGCTAAGGCCTGGGGGCCAGTCCAGTGGCTTCACAATGTTTACACTGACAGCCAAGTTCAAGTTCAAGTTCAATTCCTCCACCAGAGGAGATGGGCAACTGGCATCCCCTCAGTCAGCCACGGGGCGCTCATTTCAAATAAACACCAAACCCAGTACGGTCTTGGAACTACGTCTGACAAAGTAGCACCACAAAAATATTGTGCTACCATGAACCAACCTAATACAGATCAGTTATTCTTGATGTACTTCGCAAACTTTTGTTTTTATTCTGCAAGATATCCAGATTTCTTACATAGACTTCACTACTTTGTATTTTACATTTCAACACGGTGATGAGAAGCGATGCAAGCAGATCGACTCACCTTATCAGATGCCAGGATCCTGAAGGAGGCCACGACTTGTTCAGCTGTGTCAGTCTCAGCAGTCTCTCTAGTCATGAAGTCAATGAAGGCCTGGAACGTGACCACGCTTGTGTTGTTGGAGTCTACCAGAGTCATGATGCGGGCAAATTCAACCTCACCCTGTGAACGGGAAAAGAGGCAGGATTAGAATCTTAGTCTTTCCAAATGAGAACATTTTACAATTTTTTGTTTTTAACGTACCAGATCATAGCCCATTGAGATAAGACAAGCACGGAAGTCATCTGGATCCATCATGCCATTCCTCTTCTACAAAACAAGGAGAAAAAGAGAGGCCACTCAGTACATTTACATTACTCAAGTGGGTACATTTTCGGAGCTAAGCTTTTCTCTGTGGTTTATTTAATCTTTGGGGAAATGGCTCATCTCACCCTGTCGAAGTGGTTGAAGGAGGCACACACACACACTCACTCACCCTGTCGAAGTGGTTGAAGGAGGCATACACACACACACACACACACACACACTCTCTCTCTCTCTCCCTGTCGAAGTGGTTGAAGGAGGCATACACACACTCTCACTCACCCTGTCGAAGTGGTTGAAGGAGGCACACACACACACACACACACTCTTTCTCTCTCTCACTCACCCTGTCGAAGTGGTTGAAGGAGGCATACACACACACACACACTCTCTCTTTCTCTCTCTCACTCACCCTGTCGAAGTGGGTGAAGGAGGCATACACACACACACTATCTCTCTCTCTCACTCACTCACTCACTCACTCACTCACTCACTCACTCACTCACTCACTCACTCACTCACTCACTCACTCACTCACTCACTCACTCACTCACTCACTCACTCACTCACTCACTCACTCACTCACTCACTCACTCACTCACTCACCCTGTCGAAGTGGTTGAAGGAGGCCCTGAACTCGTTGAGCTGCTCCTGGCTGATGCCCTTGGCGTCGCGGGTCAGGATCTGGTTCTCCACCTCGTTGATGGTGCGGGCGATGGTGGTGAGGAGCTGCTCCCAGCCCACACGGATGTGCTGTGTGAGGAAACATGGGATTGGTGAGGGTGAGGGACACACAGAGAAACACGCAGCAACATTCCTAAATACACCAACATTTTATGTCAATTGTATTGATTTTTTTATTTCACCACTAACAACCGACATGTCTCAAAGCACCTCACAGAGCCCAAGGCCTAAACCTCCTACAGAAAACACAAGGCAACAGCGGCTAGGAAAAACTCCCTTTTAGATCCAGTTACGCTCTTAGAAAGAAAGTATTCTATGGCTTGTTCTCACAGAAGAAACCTTAAGGTGGAAAAGAATTAAGAGGAATAATTCACCACAGCACACAAACCTTTATTTTTTAACGTCCTGACAAGCAGAGAGTTGAGGAAAACTGTCCTAGAATAAGTAGGTCTAAAGATGAATGCCATCAATAAACTGCTGAATCAGTCTTACCTCCATGGTGTAGTTGGTGTGTTTGTTGTCAAAGATGAGTCCTTCCTGGCTGAGCTGGTGGTCTCCCTCCAGCTTGTCAATGTTACATTTGTAGTTCACAATGTTCTGCTCATACTGCTTGAGGTTGCTCATCTGGTCTTCCAGAGAGCCAGCAATGTCAATGGAGACATGGCTGATTTCCTGTACATGAGCAGAGGGATGGGTTGGTTTATAGTTCTCCAAAAGTGGGATTTCTTTATAACATCACCACAACAAAAAGTGACATAAAACCACTGCTGCTTGAAGGTGCAGCAGTGAATAGCAGAAAAAGTGCTTTTTATTTAGTTCAACATCTATTTTCATGATTACTGCCGAAGCATAGCATAGTCATTTGACACATGCCTCCATCTTGGTTTGAATCCAGGGTCCAATGATGTTAGCCTGGGCAGCAAACGCGCGCCTGAGTCTCTCGTTAGACTGCTGCCTGGCAACCTCCTCCTGCAACATCTGATCCCTCATTGGCACCAGCTGCTTCACCTGGGGGAAAAGGACACTGATGAGTAAGGAAGTCATCCCATTTTTTTTCAATCTTTTCTCAATTTATCTTACAGTAACTTTTTCCTTTTCTGTATCTGTAGAACATATGTATATTGGAGGTGCTATATTTATTTCATGAAAATGTAAATACAGTAATTTACTCAAAACTTTCTGTAATTTTGAAAGAAAGCATCAGCAACACAGCCAGAAGGCAAGCAGGGGTATGAAATATGTATGGCTTTTCGCTAACATTTTCCCATTTGTTGTTGATGTCCTGGACAGAGAGACTGGTGTAAGGGTTCTCAGCAATCAGCTTGATGCCGTAGGTCTGGGCGATCTTCAGGACCTCGGTGTGAATGCCCAGGGTTGCCATGCGCTCCTTGTCTGCCTCTGGCAGCGTGGCCTTGAACTGATCGTGGGCTGTGATCAAACTCTGCACACATGAAACGGGAGAGAAGAGGGACGAGAGACGGGAGTCAAAATCATTACAAATAAAGTTTCCTAATTACGGTGGAGTATCCTAAATAACATAATATCACTAATGGTCAGTACATTACAATTATGAAAATAAAAGTTTGAAGAAGGTGCTGTCTAATTTCCTTGATGATGAAAAAGAACACAGAGTAGAACCGCAGGTTGACATGTCCATCAGCGATGTGCAGCCGAGCTGTTGAAGTGTTCACACGATCTGCTTTTCCTCACCTGGATCTCCTCAATGCTGTGCACAATAAACATGTCCTGCAGGTCCTCCATAGCTCCATCCATCCAGTTGTTGAAGGGTGCGGCCCTCTTGGCGTACTCCAGGTACAACTGGTCAATGGTCTCCCACAGTTTCTCTACACGCTAGGGTGCACAAGACAACAATAAACACACAATCACCACAAGAGAATATCAAACTCTTTAATTACACGACTACTTGGTTAAATATCAAGTCAGGTGTGCATTACAATTTCTGTAAGTGAGTTTCTGTAGTTTGCGCTACCTCCAGTGAATCTCTCCTCTTCTGGGTCAGCGTGCCCAGGTTGTCCCACTGGTCACAAATTGCTTGGCAACGGGCATTAATTGTGACTGAATCAAAGAAATCCAGCTCACTTGTAAAAGAAAAGAAAAAAAGACATATGTCAAATGTCTCAGTTGAGAGAGACCAATCAGCAGCTTTATCCGTCTCCAATGTCTTTATTTCTCTGCTTACTTGAGCTCCTGGGCAATGGCAGCAATCTGCTCCACTCTGTCCTGGTGGGCGGCCAGGTCACTCTCAAAGGCCTCATGCTTCCTCATCAGAGCACGGACCTCCATCAGAGAGGCCGACTCGTAGTCCTTCTGCACCAGCAACTCCTCTTTTCCTGTGGGGAACAGAATAACAAAAAGATAGTTCCTTTGGCATACAAACATGCAAACATTTCTCGTGTGAAGAGTATAGTTCACCACCTAGGGTCCCTTGTGTTTAAACTTCCACAAGACCACAATGGGGTGTTTCGTGTGTTTTTGTAAAAGCAATATCATATGTGGAAGTTAGGGTTCATTTTGATTTTGGGATATCAGGATATTGGGATAAACTGGTTAATATGATTGACTATGGGGTCAAAGCACTCAATGTGACTGACACTGTGTCTTTGTTTGATCAGCATGTGATAAAATAGCAAGTGCTCCTCTGCTGCAGACCTGAGGTCCATGTCTCGTGGAGGGTGCATTTCTGCTTGAACTTCTCGGCCAAGTGATCCACTCTCTCCAGACGGCGGATCTCGATCAGCAGCCACTCCTCGTAGCCCTTCTCCACCTGCTCCAGACCCTTCCAGGCATTGGCAATGTCCTACAGGAGACACACGGGCAGGAAGATGAATGCATGTCAAAGACAGATCACACCGATCAGTGTGTAGAGCAAAGTCAAGCACACTGGTAATGAAACTCTCAAGTGGCGGTGGGGTGGAGGGCTCTTACCGAGACCATCTTGCCCTCGGAGGGCATGAAGGCGGGGCGGTTGCTGAGGCGCAGCTTGGTCTGCAGGGTGTTGAAGTTGATCTCCAGCTGGCACTTCTCCTGCACCTTGGGGGGCTTGTGCACGCGGCGGTAGTCGCGGAAGTCCTCCAGCTTGGCCTGCATGGCGTGCATGGTCTGCTCCGCCACGCGGTTCTCCAGCCAGGGCATGGTTCTGCGGATCCACTCCAGCAGCTAAGGGGAGAACCAGGCACGTCAAGAGTACGGTCAGCAAGTAGTCTTCGGTTGAACCCTAACGGGCCAACGGATGCTATAATTTTCACTGTAAAAGGGGGGCTCACCTCGCTAGCCAGTTTCTCATACTCCTCCATCAACTTCTCGTTCTCCTGGTTCACAGCCAAAACTTTGCAGATCCTGTTGGCTGCTGTCTCCGCCTGTGACACAACCGCAGACCAGACATTAATAACTCAGATTAGGTTGGCAGAAGACTCACGATCAATGAGGCTTTGTTTTAATGGAAACAGTTCCTCACCTGCTCAGCTCCAGCAAAGGCATGGTAGAAGCATGACACATAGGTCATGATAGCTTTCTCATCAGGCTTTGGTGTGTTCACAATGTCTGCAACCAAGAAAATGGCAAAAACCATCAGCTACTGCAAGTATTATCACTGTCTATTCATTAATAGACTAATCAAAAGCAAGTGTTAGCACAGCTGATGTGTGTATATTTTGTCATTGTGAGTGGAAACTGTGCCCCCATCTTCAGTGCTGTGAGCACCTCCCTCTATTACATCTCTCTATGATATGTCAAAGCACAAATGAAGACGTTTGTTCTCATATATACAGTACCTTCAGCATCAAGCATTTTTGGAATATCCAGGAATTTCTCGGCTACCTCAAAAGCAGTGTTGAGATTGCCAATAGGGTCGTCCTGCAACAGAGAAGACACAAGCAGGCATCACGGAAGAGAACACGGAAGTGTGGCAGTCTGTAAAGTGGCGATCGGGCACATTCCAATTTTTAACACGACTGAGAAAGTAAATCAATGGAGGAGAAAGACCATCCACACAGTGTGTTGTTGCTCAGGGCGTGTCCGTGATGCAAACCCACTTTTACTCAGTCAGTCAAGTCAAAACTAAATCAAACCAGAACCAGTTAAATATCAAAATTGCACTATAATCATCAAACATCATGCAAGTGAATCAAGTGTGTTTTGTTTTTTTTCAATTGCCATTATTCAATTGCCAATAGTCTAATTTCTCTTGGTTGGCCATGCGGGTGCGTTGAGGTTGTAGTGTGGTTGTTTGCCAGTGTGACTACTTCTTCTGGAGGCTTATTTTAGTGCCTCTATGACAAATTCAAGTTGGCAATTTCAAATACATGGTAATAAGAGTGCTGTATAATTAACAATCTCTAATATAATCAATCAGATTGATTTGTGTGCATGTTTATTGTTTACTGAATCTAAGTAGCTCCATAAGAGGTTGTGCAAAGTATTACGTTATTATTAATATATTATTATTAAGTATTTAATAAGTCACGGCTTTCTCTGCCAGACTTTACAGGGAAAGGGACATCTCCATGATTTATACATTTTTACACATTTATTTGATGTCACAGCACTCTTGTCTTAAATGTCTTATAGCTTATATTTTCTGGAAAATACAGTCAGCTAAGGATATTTAAATGTCCCTCTTAAACCATAACATGCCACAAGACACAGTACAATGTCAACATTCTTCAGTATACATAGCTTCAGAGCTATGTCAGATACTGTTGCAGTCTACATCATTATGACCAAAGACAAACAATAAGTGCATCTGCTAGCAGCAAGCTATCCCTCACATGCTTTAGTAAAGCTGTCAGTAACAGCAACAAAGGGTAAAACAACCACATCAGAGGGGACCCGAGTGATAGGAGCTCAAGCTGGGGATGATATGGAGGCAAGGGACTATAGAGGTGAAAGCAAGGTCAGAGGTGAGGCAAACGCAAGGTCAGAGGTCAGCACCTTGCGCAGTTTGGCGTAGTCAATGAGGTCAGGTCTGTGTCTGTGGATGAGGGCACACAGAGCCAGGCCATCCTTCCAGCTGAGACACAGACCAGAGAGGAAACAAGAGGTGGAGGGATAATGTGGAAGAACGCAGGAGGGAGGGAGAGAGAGAAGAAAAGAGATGTGGATGAGCAAAGGATGATGAAGAAACTGTCCAATGTCCTGGACAAGCTCTTTTTTTTTTTTAAGAGTGGATGAAGACCCACAAGTGTGCAAACAGTGTTTACTGAAACGGAGTAGTGATAACTGAGGAATGGTGAACATGGTGTGGGAGCAGCTCTGCAAAAAGGTGAACACTTCTCACTGTGTGAGTGAGGAGAGGCAGTCACCTGATGTGGAAGTTCTGCACATTGACATTCCTGTAGGGGGCAGTCTTTCTCTGGCACCAAAGCAGCAGGCCCTCTTTAGCAGATGTCTCTGAGGGAAAAAAAACAACAAAAATAAAGATTTATGAGACAATATATACTAGTTAGCTATAAACTGATATCACACTACTATACAACTATTCAACACAGACAATACAGAAATCGTTCAGTATTTTACCTTCAACAGAGATGTCCTGGATAGCAAAACGCAGAATGATGGTCCAGATCATACCCAGGGTCATCTTCACATTACCATCCGTAATCTCTGAAGATACGTGGTGATGGGGCACAATCAGCACATGTGAAAAAGCACACATCGTGAGGCAAGGGAGGGTTGAGGACACAGACAACAAACTCAAGCTGACGCTGCCCCCTATAGGTGCAACTGAACTGGTACGTTGTTATCTATTTTGACGTAATTAGAGACTTCAGAGAATTTTATTCAAAGCACTTTGCAGTACAGGGAATGTAAACGTTTAATGGAGTACTCCAGTTTATCAGTATGCATGCTTATCTCACTGGTGCATGTGTGAGTGTATGGGGAGGTCTGGAGTTAATCCTGTAGGTGTGGTGTGACTTCTGTCTGCATTGGTTTTATAGGCTCACCCTCAGCACCAATGGACACCAGCTTGACTCCCTTGCTGCAGATGAAGTCCAGGGCCTTGTTCACGTTGGCAATCTTGTGGAAGCGCATTTTGCCTTTGTCGGGCTTGGGGAGCCGCTCACCTGCCAAAGCACACAGACACCAATGGCTACTGTCAACAGTTCAATGGCTACTGTCAACAGTTCAATGGCTACTGCTGCTGATGCACAGGTGTATGCAGCTGGCAAAGCATTGCAGGCCTACCAATCACACTCAATCACTCTATTGTGGTGCTGCCATCAAAATGTTATCACATTAGAGATGTATTGCTAGGTCATTTGTGCAGATTTGTCCCCTCCAATGCCAATGCCACCTCAAAAGTCAAGAGTAAAGAGTCTTTCTGATATCTACATTGGCCACAGCTTCTTTGTCAACAGTTCAATGGCTGATTTGAAAAATGTGAACCCAATGATATACACTGGACATACACTAGTGAATATGTGAACCCAATGATATAAACTGGACATGCACTTGAGAATAGGCTACTTTTACAGGCCCATAACAGGATTAAAAATAACACTCCTTACAATGAGATGTTATACATTATGTGTTACGTGTGTGTGTGTGTGTGTCCCTCTCTTACCTGAGATCACCTCCAACAGAAGCATGAGTTTAAGTCCATTTCTGAAGTCCTCCTCAATATTCTCGATCTGTGTGCCTGCTTTGCGCAGATGTGAGTTGCACCAGGCGGTGAAGGTCTTTGGAAACAAAAGATAGGAAATGATTAAGTTAGTTATGAGTCAAGTTAATGAAATGGGTTTGCATGCCATCGTCCCGTTCTACTCTTCACTAGGCCTGCCTGCATCCTCATGGAATTAATGATCAGCACTGATATTCATTCAGTCACATGCGTTTCTCTTGTGGTGTGACTGTGCATTACAACTCCAGTCCGTTTCTGATTCTAGCTTCATGTTGCTCTTTCCCTGTATTTCTTGCTGAACGATTAACCCATTTCCAGACCAACAGCAATGGCATACATAAAAAAAAAACATGTTTTTGTTAGCCCTGCTAAAGATGTAACCTTCTTAGTGACAGTTCTCAGAAAGCTGTGTGACATGGCTGCTGCATAGAGCTGTAGGCTGTGTTTGTGTTTGTAAGGCCCTGCCACTATAGCTTAAGGGGAAAAGCAGCGAGTCCTGTCTTTGAGCATATACGTCAGTGAGGTTAAGGGCCAGCTCCGGAAATGTCACTTCACTGTATGGATTGTGAGCGCATACTGAGCAAGGGGGAGGGAGAGGGAGAGGGAGAGGGAGAGGGAGAGAGCAGTAAAGAGGGAAGGAGAGCGCTGAAGAATGCTCAGGGGCTATGTAATTTGATGTAAGCTTGGAAGAGGAGCCTCTTCGACAGCAGGTGGCCACCCCTCAAATCACCTCCTCCTGCCACAGATTGCCAAATTTAGCCCGCTTCCAGAGGGAGGGGGGACAGAGGAGACCTCAGGCAGGGAGCGCAGGAGGCTATATCGGGGGGCCATGGGACACCAGCAGACAGCTGAGGGCATGGCATTCCTGAAACTGCCACTCACAACTCACATGGAAAGCAAAATGCTGAGAATCAGAGAATCACTGATTAGGGACATCAGCTCCTAAAGCATATTATGACCATGTTAATCATATCCTCAGTTTCCCATCTATCCTTAGTGCAATGCACTTAATATGCCCTATGTAAACAGACAAAGCAGAGACTCACCCTCTCAAGCACAGATTATGTAGATGGTGTGTAAATATGTTATGTGTTGCCCCAAATCCATTCTAACACGTACGAAAATAAGCACATTGTGGCAGTATAGGTCACAGGCAGGGTAAAGCTCAACTCAATAACCAATACAAGTGCCACAGACTACAAAATGCAATCGTTTGCAATGTCCTCATCTGGTTGGTGTTTACTGGGGGCAGGGATCAGGGTTGCACTGGTCCTGGGGGTAGCATGCTGTGTGGAGCGGGCCTGGGGGGTCTGGGGGCTCGGGGGGGGTCTGGGGAGTGTGTGGGCCAGGGGGCACGCTGCCAGGGATCTGCAGGGATTATCACTCCTCCACAGGCACGCAGCGTGGCATTACTGGGTCATCAAGCTGGAGCCCAACCTGCTCAGTGCTGATCATTGTTGTTAGTGGAGGAGATTCAGGAGCTATGATCAGCTACTGCCAATGCTGCTGGATGATTTGTGTCTTGGATATATGTGTGTGTGTGTGTGTGTGTTTCACAAACTTTAAAACAAGTTATAAACATATTCCTGCACAAACATAAAGGCATTGAATCTGATTTGGCACATGAAAAACTATTATGTACTAACTATTATATATATATATATATATATTAAAAAAAAATCAAATTCTACTATTCTAATAAAACTATTACTTATATGTTACTACACTAATTACAAACAGACTTATTTGACAGTAATTAACTGCTAAACCAAATCAACATTCTGTATATGTACATGTACATACAAAGGCATCTAAGGACCTCATAGCTGAACAATGCTATGCTATGTGAATGTGTACACACTGAAACAGGTAGAATATATATTTGAACCGCTATCATATAGTGTTTACCTCTACATCTGAATGCAACAGTTCAGATGATATTTAAAAATAGCTAACTATCCATACTGACTAAGCATACTAGTTGAACTGAATCATTCAGAATGCACATATTTCTTGCCCAACAAGTCATAATTTTAAACAGATGGTTAGTTAATCACAAACACAGGGTGATAGAAGAACACCAGTGAATCTACACACCTAAACTACTTTCTCTTGATATAGAAGTAACCATTATCATAGAAGTCATAACCAACAAGTTGGCCGTCCACAGCGTGTTAACAGCCTAGGTGACTGCAGTATGCTTCATAGGCAGCCTAGGTGACTGCGGTATGCTTCATAGGCAGCCTAGGTGACTGCGGTATGCTTCATAGGCTGCTACTGACAGGCCTATCCCCCTGCCTACACACTTGCCATGTCTTGGCAAGAAAAACCTGAATGATGGTCCTTGACCTTACTGTTTAGATGTTAGTGGTCCTTTTTTTTTACTTTACTAAATAACATCTGGACAGACGCCATGTAGCCACAATGACCTAATTTTTCTACCAGAATATATGATGTATTGATCTTTGATTGATGGTGATAATGAATTGGTAGATGTTGCCAAATGACGCAAACAGTGTTCAGATGCGCAACACCACATT
>NC_045159.1:16042924-16068228 GCF_900700415.2 Clupea harengus | reverse complement strand
ATTGCCTTACCATACGTTTGGATACCTGATATAGCAGACTATTATGCTATGTGTTTACCCACTAGCTTACACCTTGAATTACCTTCTAAATTATTTCTCCTTCCCCAGTCTTGCAATTGATGCTCTTAGAGAGGCAGATCCTACTCGTAAGTGTTATCGGTTGATTGGGGGTGTCCTTGTGGAGAGAACGGTGCAGGAGGTCCTTCCTGCACTTGAGAGCAATAAAGAACAGGTAATAGGTCACAGTGCGCCATTCTTGTAGGTTATTGTAGCCCAAAAGTAATAAATATCAGGTAAAGCTAAACACAGATACTGAGCTTGATTTCTGTCAACACACACATGCCGATTGGTTAGTTAATTTTAGCTGATCAGTTTGCTAATGTGTTAAGATACACTTACTTGATTGGGAATGATACCAATGCCAAAATACCAGTGGCGGCGCCAGAGATTTTTTTCTGCAGGTGCTATGGGGGTGCTCGGCGTTTTACCGAGGGTGCTATGAAATTAGGGTGATAGCATATGTGTCACATGGTTCTCTACTACAACACCTCCCCACCATATCGTCATATCTGTTTACATGTTTGCTCTCTGAAGCGTCTTTGTAGTCCATGAAAAGCGCCTTACAAATCGATCGTATTATTATTATCATTAGGCTGCTTCCGACGGACGCGCACATAGCCGTGTTCCTCTGCGACGGTCACTGACAAAATGCATGCAGCATGTTATAGATTCCGCAATCCCAAATACTTCACTTACTTCAGTGGGGGTTAAAGTTGGCGCCAGATGACTACCAGGTCACCACTACCATGTCTAACAAATTAAACTAAACATAAATAGTTCAATACATTCTAAACTAAAGAGGATAAATTAGAATAGCAGATAGAATTAACTAAAACAGTCAAAGAGTCAGAAATGCTTTCAAAAAGTATATATTATTTCAGGTCACAATCAATAAAAACATAGAAGCTTATACCTGGCTAGCACAGACAGACTGCTCGTCCTAGGCTAGAATCTGATTTTTTAAGGCGGATCCAGAAAAATCCCAAAAAGAGACCGCATTCATTAATGTTACACATCTAACAAGACCGTTCCACCTTAAATCTTAAACGGTGTAAAGATGCAGGCCCCTTTTAAAAGTGAATGAAACAAAACGGTAGGCACTCAAAACCACAATAATCAGAGCTTGATCATTGTATCATTGTACAATACAACTCTTAAAGAACAGGCAAAAATGCAAACAAAACTATGCTGGAAAAGCCATAAGCAAAACCAAAATCCGGCCAAGCCAGCAGACCAGGTGTAGCATGGCTAGCACCCTCAGTAGAGGTGTAGGGTTGATCTCTTTGACCACGACGTTCCTCTTCTTCTAAATCAGATTCAGATACCCCTTGCATTTCTTCTTCTTCTTCAACGTCACATGATTCTTCTACTCGTGGAATTGTGGGTATCAAAAACCGATCCATTATTGTGAATTTGTTGATACTTCAACAACGACTTTGACAGTGCACTAGCTCTCTTTCTCCTTCAATCGTCAGGAAACGTTAACGTTCACGCATGCGAGTGCGACGTGTCTGTGTCATGCTACGTGAACAATCTGTTCATTTCAATCTGTTATTATTTTCTTTTGTGATTGAAATATTATTATCACACAATAAATTAAATTGAGAACGCAGAATTAAATTAAATAACAATAATAAATAAACCATTATTTTCTTGGGGGTGCTATGGGGGTGCTATGGCTAATCCAGGGGGAGCTATAGCACCCCCTAGCCCCCCCCTGGCGCCGCCCCTGCTCTAATATGAAGGTAAACTATTTTCCTTTTCTGGAGAGTTCCATTAAAAATACTTTTCAAAGTCAAAAATGAATAAATCGCTTGTTTTACCACAGTATAACAAAATGAAAGTTATATTGAACTTGTATGTTTATGAGTAAAACATTTAACATGACCAAATGTGAGCATAAGTGCAAGCAGTGTTAAGATATTTCATTCTAAATCAGAAGAATACCTCAAATATAATGTGCAAGCAGAAAATGGGGTGTGGGTACAAATTCCTAGGAAATCATTCCTAAAAACTGCTGGGAGAATCTACTGGGAATCTACAGAGAATAATGCAAAACACAGTGGGTACAGGGGACCGAATAGGCATTACGGGGACAAGGGCACTAGGTAGGATTAGTGCACTCCCTCAGAAATATTAAATGGTGACAGTATTTTGCAGGGGCGGCGCCAGGGGGGGGCTAGGGGGTGCTATAGCTCCCCCTGGATTAGCCATAGCACCCCCATAGCACCCCCATAGGTGGGGAGGTGTTGTAGTAGAGAACCATGTGACACATATGCTATCACCCTAATTTCATAGCACCCTCGGTAAAACGCCGAGCACCCCCATAGCACCTGCAGAAAAAAATCTCTGGCACCGCCACTGTATTAGAGGATTAACTTTTCAGGCTACTGGCTTTCTGCAAATAAAAAAAAAGTCATCAGGAACCTTTGACTAAGTTGTCATGGCACTGGTACTCATATTCTATGTCTAAACAGGTGATTTGTGTTCTCAGGAGGATATATTCATCAAACTTTAATATCTATGAACGAGCATGCGTATCGTTCTCTCTGTCTAGATCTCCGAAATAGTTGAATCACTCAGCACTCAGATGCAAACAAGAGGGCAGGAGCTGAATGAATATCGGGAACACTTCAATATCCGGATCGTTGGAGAGCAAGAGGCACCAAACAAAGCAACAGCCAGTGAGGGGAGTGAAGGCGTTGGAACCAAGGGAGGCACTGGGGTGCTGGTGTCCTAGTTCCAACTAATGGAGAAGGTCCTCTAGTTTATTCTATACTCTTGAACACTTTATAAGATACACATTTTGTAAATGATCAAAGTAATGATAAGGTAAAATGTGTATTGTTAAATAAAGAGTTCCCAATGTGTTTATTGCTTAGGGTTTCTGTTATAAGGTTATAGTTTGGAGTTATGTATGTTTAAGAGTGTTTACTGTTTAGATGTAACACATTCTAGCCACTTCCCTGTATTTAGGGTGTGTACAAAGACTGTGTGTCCATAGCTATGTGAAGTCTAAATTAACAATAAACTATTTGGCAATACATTCTGTTTCTGGTAAGCCTTTCGTATAGCATGCTCTCTAGCATTTTGTATAGCACAGCAACTTTTGGTCACAGAAAAGAAGAATGTCCGTGAAAGACATATTGGGCCTATGTTATTGAGTAAACACACTGTTCTTAAGATGAACACATCCACGGCTTTAAAAATCCATTATCTCATGAATATCACGTTCATCCCACTGAGATCCTTGTACTAGCCTGATCCAGAACAGACGTAATCTCTGTGCCATTGAGTAGGAAAGAGGCAGGCCCAAGAGGAGCATTAACCTCACATTCCCTGTGGCTCAGCACCGGCAGGGTCAATGGGAATGAGGCCACCCGTCCCCTGCTGCTGTCCTTGGGCTTACCAGGCCTTCGCAGGTTGTTGATGTGTCCAGAACGCCAGTGCGCTGACGTTTGTGAGTGATGATTGCCAATGCACGTCTCACCATCTGCACAGAGATGATGATATAAAAAGATCAGACAAGAACCAGCATTTCACCATGCAATAAATGTTGTGCTTTATTTGAACTATTTTACCTCTGTTTCTCTGCCATGTGGGGTATGGATATGAGGTGGGTCGTCTACTGTTTGGAGGATGGTCGTGCTGCGAGGACTGAATGGGTGTCATTTTCTGTATAAACAATAGGAGAAGACTTAGACAACTCATGAAGTCAATAAAAGTATTTGCTGGTCTTATGTTCATGTAATGACTCACTGCTTTCTGGTAACACTGGGGATTCTGTGTAGGGTATTCTTGTGGTGCGTCAAATTCCTGTTTAACAATAGTCCTCAGAGTACTCCAGACAAGCCACGGATTTCCACTGTCTCTGATTTTGAATCAAAGAGTCATGCAACATAAGAAATTGCACAATACAAGTACACATTTCAGAAGTAGAACGTTCTGTTCCAGTGACAAGTTAATTTTTTCATAACCTTTCACATTATTAGCACTCTCTGTGGTGAGGGGTGTTTGAACACTTCTACAGAATAGTCAGGGACAGAGAGATGCATTTACAAACAAAGAAAGTATCTTTTTAAAAATATATATATATTTAAACTATATAAACAAGTACAGTACCTCTGTGTGAGACTGTTGCCAGTTTTGCAAATCCTGTGCCTCTGTGTCCAGGATGAGTTGCACTGAGGTTGCTCCTGGCAGCCGTGGAAGATTGCCACAGGGTTAGAGGAACACAAAACACATTCTGAAGCATGTGGCATTCCCTCATCCTGATAATGGTGAACATTCAGGACATTCCCAGATAGGCCACAGTCTTTACTTGACTCTTGTCTTTCCCTTGGATAGTCCAGCATGGGAAAAAGGAGAGAGTCTTCTCCATCCATGGAAGCCAGAGCACCCAAATCTCCATCCCACTTTTCCTGATGAGAAAGCTGGATTCAATTAATCGGAATAGTTCTAGGAATCAAACAAAGCTGAACTTTCAGTGGAGATCAGCACATTTCAAAACAAAGCAATACTCACACATGAAACTGATGTTTTCTCACAAATATTTCTGTTGAATACTGCAGAGCTGTCAGTTAACCAGGTGTGGCCAGTAGTATCTAAAGTAAATGGTAAACGACAGGTTGACGTGTATTTTCTTTTCACTGCTGAGATGTTAGTCTTAGACGATCCGAGATTTGTTTGTTTGTACGATCCCCTTACTGGCGAGCAGAGCTGATTCGTTGGCTTGGCTTCCTGTCTTCTGGCCAGCTATGTCTGCAAGTAGAGGAGACAGCGTTGTTTCAACGCAAAGTCTATGAGGCTTGAGGGAATGTTGTAGCTGCTCCAGAGAAAACACCAGGTCTGATAGCTCTGCATCACTGTAGCCACACAGAGGAAAAGTGGTCAGAGAAATGAGGGGGGAGGAATATGCTCTTATGATAATTCCTTTGTTTTCATCCATTGAAAAGTCAAATGCCAAATATACTGTAGATGCGCATCCACTGTATGAAAATGAGAGTAATTGTTGTAACACAGTTTTTAATTAACTTCATATCAGGTAGGAAAATATTTAACACAACCTAATTTGAGCTTGATAAAATTATATTGCATTTTAAATCGAAAGAATACCTCAAATATAATTTGCAGGTAGAAAAATGGAAAAGCGGTCAGAGAAGTGAGGGGGTAGAAATATGCTGTTGTGATATTTCTCTGTTTTAAAACCTTTGAAAATTAAAATGACAAAAACACATGCACGTGTTAATTGCAAATGCCAAGTTCAACTTTCCATGACCTCATATATGTTATAGGCGTGTTGATATAGAGACTGTGATCCTTCATAAAAATCAGACCTTTCAGATCAATAGACCAAAATTAGAAAGCGTAATTAATAATGTGTAGCCTATTATGCATGTTTACTTCAGAGGCCTCTCACCTTAGGACATAGTTGATACAGAAGATGTTCTGTGGCTGTCTGGTTTGGTTGTTGTACACCACAGTTGCTTCCGTCTGGGCCCAAACATATCCGCCATGCTTAAGGAGCAATCGGTACTTCCCAGTGGTCACCTGTCCTTTTGAAAGCACTGTCGTACACAGATGAGCACAAAGCCTTAGAAAGACAGGGTAGTTCTAATGACTTGGTTTTTAATTTTAATTGAATCTGGTAAACAAAATGAATGCTCCAACTTCACATTGATAGATTAACGTAAAGATGCTTGTGCATACATGTAAATACAACTGAAACTCATGTCATGTTGCAATGTTTATGTAATCAACAACTTTGTGATTTTTTCTTGACAAAATGTACTTCAAAAATAAAAAAGGAATTTTTATGACTCACAGCAGATGTGTGCCTGGAAAAGTTTCAAGCAGTCTGATGTATGGTAGTACTTATAGACAGAATGTCCAAACAGTTCTGTATCCAGGAAACCAGTCAACTCCCAAACTCTGCACATAGCAAGGCTCTTAGATATCAATATTGTTCTCAGTGTAGATAACAACGATTATTCATTCGAAAAATTCACAAACCTGGAGTCACAGTAAGTGAATCTCATATCTGGGCTGTGAATACTCAGAAAACTTGTATGGTTCAGGCTAGCAGGAATATCTTCAATGCCTTGGACTGGCAGAGGTCGGCATAGCAGCAAAAGGCAATGTGAGGCCAGGGGGAGGAATGGCTTCTTAACCCCAGTGCAGTGCAACATCTGTGGTGAAGAAAGATGGAGTCTGAGGAGTGAAGGTCATGGAGACCTAACCTTTGGCTTTGAGAGTCACAGGAGGAGGGCGGTTAGAGTGCATGTAAGTGATGGTACTGACCTTCCAGGGCACTGGCCTCAGGTTTATTGTGTTCATAGTTCTCCAGAAAATGCTGCAGTTCTGCCTCCCTTCATTTCCTAGTTTGAGCAGAATGCAAACATGTATGCCACACCACCAAGTACTTACACTGTCAATTCAGTAGAACATAATGCCATGCCAGTGTGTGCGGTAATGTTTACCTGCCAATTTTGCAAGAACTTGTTTGACCTCCTTCTGGTCAAATGGGTGCATTATGTCAAACAGGCTGCGGCCAATAAGGTATATCTATAATTATGAAGGATGGTGCATCAGTTGAACTATTATAAAAATTCCACCAAACACCTTAATAATAACATAATAAATGAGACCTAACACCTCAAACACATTTGCAATGAAAAGAGTCAGATTTGAACCTGGTTGATGCCAATGTATTTGTTGACATTCTCTGTGGTGAAGATAACTTGGCCATCAAGGAAGGTCACAAGAAGAAATCCTCCGAGGGCTAAGTCCAGAAGTCTCTCCTCAAGACAAATAGTTGGAATGGCTTAAAATAATAGTGTCAGCATATTTGTCCCATGATAATGTTTAATTTTGCTATCATTATTGCTTTTTTTAAAAAAAATTTTTTACTTATCCTATTATTGGAGTTTTGAGTGTCTTATTAGAGCCTTACTAGAGCGGTTCTTACCTGTCATGAAATGGGGATGAATGGACCTGAGGGAAAATGGTCTTGCTACATCTATGATGTCTTCAGTGTTTTGTGTTTGTTGGAAGTTTGAAGTTTGATCTGCAAGGGCCCTCACATGCAGGTAACCAGCTGTAAGCCTGATGATGGAGGCCTTTTTCAACTGAGCTCCAATGTTTGGGGGTAAAGGGAGCAGGTCAGCCAACTCCTTGAAGAGCTGTCTCTCTCTTTGCCTCCGACCCCGTGCTGCTATGCGAAACCGGGCTCTTTTCAATGCTGTGCTCTGTCTATGAAAGGTTAACAGAGATGGCCATCCATAGAGTCATTCCTCTACTTTGTCTGAAACACCACAGTCTTTAGGCTGTCAAATGCCGTAAGTATACATATAACAATACATACTGAGTGACTAAATGATTCCACACTCTGTACCCTCACATTATATTCCTTCCTAATTTTGTATGTGAGAGGTCTTGTGTATGTGATAAAATGCGTATATGGAATGAGACAAGGGGGAGGCAGAGGGTGAGTCAGGGACTGACAAGGAAAGAGCTTGTTGCAAAATAAAGGGGGATCCAAAAGGTCAAGGGTGTCCTCAAGTGAACTTGACGGGCAAAAGATTACATAACAAACTCACCAGGCACCAAAGATATAAGTACGACAAATAAAGGCACGTCATCAGTCTACCTAAATTTACGACAAGACAGCGCATCATTGATGGCTGGAGCATCATGATTGTGTCATGACAGCTTATCTGCCACTGGCTGAGGGGTCTGCTCTCTGAGATATCACGAGAACCTGCTTTCCTCATTCAAACCGCAGAAATTTGTATTCTGAATGGGTAAGGGTTTAAAACCATTTAATGAGGATGAAGGTTGATCCATGGCTTGTATTAAGACTAATATATTAAATGATTATATTAAAGAATACAGACCTCGCCTTTGCAAGCAAGTGAATTACTAAACATCTCCAATACACTAGTAATATAGACCCCAGGAGGTTAAAATCGTTTTGCTAGTAACTAGGAATTTAACTTTTTAATTTAAACTTTAGACTTTATACATTCAAATGAGATATGAGATGAGATAATTTGAGACATTATAAACCTATAATATTTATTTAAATATAGACTTAATTCCAATTACAACATTTAACTCACTCTGTTGAACTATAACCAAATGTGATTGTTTTGCAGGACATTTCACTGTCCTAAACATTTTAAGATACTGATTGTTCACTGCCTCTTTTGATTTGGATAAATGATACAGTTCACTCATTCACATTTATGAACAAAAAATGTTTCAGACATACCTCTGTTTCTTCAGTCCATTATCTTTCTCTGTGTCTCCTTTCTCCTTGTCGTGCTCTGTGTTTAAATGATCACTCAGAGCAGCTTCAATATGATCTTCAATCATTATGGTCTCAAAACCATGCAGTCACAGACACATCCTCATCCTTACTCTACACATGGTCCTTGTCGAGAACAACACATGTAGACTACAACCCAGTTTCAAACCAAATGGCCACACCTTTTGGTTCGCCCCATTGAGCGTCAACCAAACAATCTCAATGCTATAAGCAACTGTACCACAAGGCCAGGAGAAATGTATTTCTGTGTCTCACAAAAATATCTACGATATGAACATATATCTTATATATAGATACACACATACATTACTGCCTCCCAAGTGACTCAACTGATTGTGTCATAATGATTGATGAAACTTCTTCATGTTGTTCTGTAAGCTATCAAGGACTTTGCTTAACCTAGTGAATTCTGTAAGTTGTAGAATAGTTGTAAATGAGGCAACACAGACACAGCCCTTATAGAAAATGGTATGGAAACTATAACTGGGTCCCTTTTTTGTCAGATAGTGTTTGTGCTCCAGAAATCACACATGTAAACTAACCAAGTACTCAAATAAAGCCTGTCCTTTGCCCCATGGGCATAATTACTGAGGGAATACAGATTGCAGTTAGGCTTTCAGCCTAATGATGATTCTACTCTTGAAAACATCTCCCCATTTACAACAGGACAGTGTTGTTAGCACTATTAATTTAGGCCATCAAGAAATAGATCATTCTTTTATGTTAATTTAAGTTTAATCAAAAATTATTTTAATCAATATATAATTTTGGGTAACACTCAATTTTAAATAAAAAAATATTACGTTATATCAGACAATTGTCGAATATTACGGGGGGAAAAACAGATGAAGTTGAACTTATAATATATGTCTACTACAATTGGTTGACATGCAAGTCAGTTATATTGTCTGTACACAATTGGTCAAGAGGAGGGACTTGGCTTTGAATGAACAGAGGAAGTGTCTGAAGCGTGAGACTGCAAATCGAAAGAAACCGGCAGAAACAAGGTAGCTACCTAGAAAGTGTATTTCATAGAGACTTTGAGCTATCTGTTGTAAAAGAGTATTAGTAGCACATTATTGAGACTGTACTCTCGGGGCTCGTTCGTTTGCTAGCGGAACAATAATCTCTGAGGCTACTAACATACTTAGCTTGACAGTGTGTAGCTACGTGAGCTAGCCAGCTAGTAGAAACCATCTGTGATGAACTGGTGAAGTTGTTCAAAACATTACTACAAATGTAACATTAGCCCATCAGTTAAATTACCCTGTCGATTTACTTGGACTCAGACAGTACCTGATTAGAACATCATGTAGTAGCAAACACAAAAAATACAATTAAAAAATCACGATTTGAACTCGCTTGCTAATCTAATTGCCTGATGGCTAAGGTGAAAACTTGCTGCACCCAGTCAGGGTGACGATTTGTTTCGGTTTTTCTATCAGGCATGCCTTTCCTGTCACATTTGCCATTATAGTGTCAAAATACCACTTGTCTAAAAGTCTTTCTTAAATGTTGTTCTTTCTTATGCTGACTGAATAATTTGATTGAGTGCAATTCTTCCTGCAGGTGACTCATTCCATAAAACGAAAGCACACCTCCTAAAACTCAATATGGTGGACTCCCAGTACTACCTTCCAAATAGCATTTGCATCTCCAAGCTGGACTGCAAGGAGGCTTTTGAACTGTTATCTTCGAAGGAGAAACTTTATGCCCACTACCTCTCTCGGGCAGCATGGTATGGTGGTCTGGTGGTTTTGCTGCAGACCTCCCCTGAGTCACCCGAAATTTACGTGCTTCTGCAGAAGCTTTTCCGCAAGCAGACCCCGGCCGAGTTGGAGAAAGTGGCCAGTGAAGCTGGACTAACTTCTGAGGAGTACAAGGTCAGCATTACTGTCATCATGAATTCTCACAGCACATTCCCACTCAAAACCATGCATCAGAGCACAGTGCACCTGATTGAAATCAGTGTAACTGTAATGGTCCTGATTAGTTAGATAAGTTGTTTTGCAAATCAGGTGCACAGCTGATGAGTTCGGCCAGGGGACGATGCACGCCAGGGGGTACTTGCGAGCTGGATTGAGAACCTATGAACTAGATGAATGCATGATCAAAATAATATTCTTCTCCACAATGTGAATCACATTCTTAGTGTATGTGTCTTTTAAATTGATGTCATGTTCTATTGTTATGCAAGCTTATGTGTAAACATTTCTTTGCCATCTGGCCAGGCGGTCCTGGTATATGCTGCAGGGTTCTATGCCAACATGGGTAACTACAAATCATTTGGAGACACCAAATTTATCCCCAACTTACCAAAGGTAAGGACCTTGTGTAAAACAATACAATATCTGTTGTTTGAAATAATTTCACAACTGTATTTCACATTGCATTTCACCTGATTGGAAGACAAGCTGTAACACTGTTGACTTGCGAAGTAAAGAGATTATGCTTAAAAGTCCATGCCTAAATATATACACCTTTTTAACTCCAACTGCGCAGGAGAAGCTGAAAGCTTTGGTGTGGAAGAGTAAGGCCTTCCAGGAAAACTCCGTGGAGATGGAGTCACTCTGGAAGAGCTGCTCCCAGCTCCTCTTCTCACTGGAGGACCGGCAGAAGCAACTTGGACTGGGGCAGGATGTGAGGCTTTGCATTTCCAAATGATTCAGTTGCACGAGAATCAATGTTTTTAAATCAATTAGAAATAAATGACACCAGTTCAGGGCAGATGTAGCCTGTTGGAGCATGCATATCCCGATGCGTCCGCAATATGACTATGTATATTGTCTGTGCATGTCTAAGTGGCCTTTGTTATATCCTCAGGGGATCACCACGTACTTCTCAGGGAATTGCTGTTTAGAGGATGCAAAGTTGGCCCAGAAATTCCTAGATTCTCAGGTACATCCTTCTGCTATCTGTTTGCAAAGAGGTGGCTCCTAATTATGTTTCTGTTCTTACCTGAGCTCATGTCAGTAGTCCTCCTACCAACCCCCCATCTTGTTTTAAAATTGGTGTACAGACTAACATAATCTCACACTTGACTTTAATACTATACTAAAACCACTAGTCGAGTCCATGTTATACTATCATGCAAATTTCATATGGAAATGACATTTAAATGTACATGTGTATCAATGACTCTGACATATCTGTGGGTAGTGTCGCACTGTGGGCAAGGCTTATATCTTCTGCTTTTCTGTATAGAATCTGAGTGCCTACAACACAAGACTGTTTAAGAGGGAGCCGGAGGCAGGAAAACAGGTTTATGAGGTTAGATTGGCCTCCGCAATGAAGACGGGTGAGGACTGCTCTCTGTCATTTGTGGCTTGGCGTACAAAAACATGGTAATCCTGGAAAAGTCATGGAATTTTAAAATCCCTTTTTCCAGGCCTGGAATGAAATTGTCATGAAATTGAGTAGATTCATTGATCGTTTTGGAAAAGTCATGAAATTAGATTTGACCATGTGTTGGTCTGATGTGCAAATTATAATTTTGTGCAAATTTTGATTATGAGCATGATAGAGTTTCCACTTGAAATGATATAGCATAACTAACCTATTAAAAAAAGAATGGAAAAGGTTGTTGTCTAATTTTTATTCTATAATTAGGCCAATTAAATGAAAATGGGGGGGGGGGGTGTACCTTATGTCTTTTAAGTTGGCACAGTTTACCAAGCATGGTGTCCTGTTTTCCTCTGCTGTAGATTGTGCTGGTGACGGTGAGGGCCAGACACGCTGTGGCCGGTATGATTTCGAAGACGCCGTGTTCACGGTTCGTAGGGGTGACTACGCTCCCCTTATGGAAAAAGTCACCAAAAATTTGGAGAAAGCCAAGGTGAGTCGGCAAAGCCTCAACGTACTTTCTCTGAACTTTCCACCCCTGTTAAAAGTCCATTTTCACGAATGGGTAGAAAGTTACACTGTCAGCTGGTATCCTCCCTTTATTTACATGTCTAACAGCTTTTAACAAGATTTGTGGAATGTGGGGAATTAAAAGCATGAAATAAACTAGTCATGTCGCAGCCTGTTCTTGGGGTAGTAGGGTTAAGGATATAATGTTTTCTGTGATAGGCTTCACATAAGCCACTATGACCAATGACGTTGGGATAATTGCAGGTCATTCATGGATTTTATGTTTGGTGATTCTCATTAATCTATCAGTAGGTTATTTTGTTTATTTTTTTTTAAACAAATTCATGTGTTGAATGTCTACTTTTTTCCAACTCTCTATGTATGGTTAAAGGCATGGTGTATTATTACACTCCATGTATAACACATGCAGTATTATCTTGCTTGTCATCAGAGGAATCAGGTAAAGGCCCCATATCAAATTGCCCCGATAGTTTGGAAATAAACGTTCTTTCTATGCTTTTTTTGTTCAAAATGATTCAAAATGATTCCACGCTGAATACAGTGGGACCACGTGCAGTGTAACCAACTCAATGCAGTGGCTACTGTTTTTCCACTCTAGATATCATGAGATTTCATGTTCCTCTTGCAGACTTTTGCATCCAATGAGAACGAAGTACGAATGCTGGAGGAGTATGCAAAAAGCTTTTCCTCTGGCTCATTGGATGCTCACAAAGAAGGTTCCCGCTTCTGGATAAAGGACAAGGGCCCTATTGTAGAGAGGTGATACTACCTTATAATACTGTGTATACTTACATATAGATCCTGAATTGCCTATTTTCTTCAGGTTCGACTGCAAGTACTTAATATAGCGTAAATCCTTGCCTTCATTGATGTGTGTATTGCCTTAAAGGTAGTGTCCACAATTCGGTTTTGTGAAAAGTTGATATTTGAGCTCAACAGCCAATCAAATTGAGCTCCCTTCTGTGCTCCTAAAGTACCGTGTTGATTGGCTGGGATTGTATATGGTTCGGTCACTGTGTTCGCTTTTCATTTACAGAGCCAGGACTGTACGAAGGCCTGTGTTTTATTGAGCACAAACACTGCACAGACAGCTAGAGCGCAGTGACGAGCAATACGCTGAATTTGACAAAAAGTATATCGAAGTAGAATCACGGACTGCACTGAAACACACGTGTGCTCCTGATCTCAGTAAATGTTGTGAAAGTCTATGAGCCGGTCATGCTAACTGTTTATTGTTTGTTCTGTGTTTAGTTACATTGGTTTCATCGAGAGCTACAGAGATCCCTTTGGATCCCGAGGGGAGTTTGAAGGTAAAGGACTGAAATACACTCTGGTAGGGATGCACCGATACCACTTTTTTACAAACCGATACGAGTACGAGTATTTTTATTTGTGTACTTGCCGATACCGAGTACCGATACCGATACTTCTTAGATTTGGTCTCCATGAAAGTGCAATTCATTTGGAGGCAGATTTTATTTTATCCTCTGCAGATTATGTCAAGCCTATAGTACAAAATTAACAGAAGGCTATCCCAAGCCAAAAATAAACGGAGCTTTCTGGTTTTAACACACAAAAAAAGCCTTCAAACAGACAATATCATCACATTAGACAAAATGCAAATATAACCAGATAAAGGCAATTCAATTTGCTGCATAGTTAACAACACAGTCTGCTTAACAAAAAGTGAACAGAACTATTACTGGATTAGCACAAGAGCACATTTCAGTTACAAAAGGATCAGAAGAATCTCCTGCTCAAGTACACAAACAATCACTTAACCTATGTGGCACAGTCTTTCTCTCTACCTCTCTCTCTCTCTCTGTGTGTGCGTGCGCGCGTTTTTTTCTTTTGCAAGGCGTCAGTTAAGATTGGTTGCTTCGGTCTTGCGCCACTAGCATCAGTGAACTCTGTGTACTTAGCACTATGGTGCGTCTTCAGATGTTTAATCAAATTGCTTGTGTTAAACAGAGTACTTTCCTTACCGCCCCTCGACACCGTAGCAGTGCAGATCTTACACTGTGCCTTACTCCTGTCGTCGTCATTTATCTTAAAATGAGCCCAAATCGCCGTTAAGGCAGCACAACGGAATTGCTAATCGCTAACGAGATGCTAGCAGCTAAATTTAGCGAAACCTGTATACTGAAATACTTTGACACTATGACAAACTTTCCTAACACAGTCAAACATCAAGCAAATGCAACACAAGACGGCAAATAAGCTACTTACTAGTCTGACAGAGAGTGGTAGGACAATACATCACATTTTGTGTCAGCATAGCCCGGCCAGTTTGATGCAGTGAAATACTGATGAGTGGTATCGGTGCTTGGTATCGGCAATTCAACTACGAGTACGAGTATTTTAACGAAGTATCGGCACCGATACTGGTATCGGTATCGGTGCATCCCTACACTCTGGGTCTCCCCTCTGTCAGAAACCTAACAATGCTCCAGCCAGTCTGGGTGGTAGTCTTGAAGTCATTGTTTCCTTCAAGTGGATGCTTACTGTGTGGGCAGGGTTTGTTGCGGTGGTGAACAAGGCGATGAGCGCCCGCTTTACCCAGCTGGTGAGCATGGCCGAGGTGCTGCTGCCAGAGCTGCCGTGGCCGGCTGCCTTCGAGAAGGACCACTTCCTGCGGCCCGACTTCACCTCTCTGGACGTGCTGACGTTCGCTGGCAGTGGCATCCCATCTGGCATCAACATCCCTAACTGTGAGACGCCTTAAGTCATATTTTATTTCATATGATCCATGTGTCTTCCATTACCAGCTCCATCTTTACTTGTGTTTCTGTGCCCTGGCTACTTCATGGTCAATGTCTGTCTTTATGTCTGTTTCATTGCCAGATGATGACATCAGACAGACGGAAGGGTTTAAAAATGTGTCTCTGGGAAACGTGTTAGCCGTAGGCAGTGTCACTCGTAAGGAGGACCTAACTTTCCTTGAGGAGGACATCAAGGTATTCTTCTGCACTTTTCCTTACAATAAGATGTTGGCTTGAATTTGGTTGATGACTGAATTTATTGGATTTATTGGATGGCTGATAACTCTTCTGTGTGCAATTCTGTATTCCCCCTGAAGGATTTGTACCTAAAACTGGTGGGGCCCGCCTTTGAGGTACAGGTGGGGCTACATGAGCTACTGGGTCACGGCAGTGGAAAGCTCTTTGTTCAGGTGAGCACAACTTCTGTTGTCGCTTAAAGGTGCGGACTGTAACTTTAAAATGCCATGTTGTGCTTTTGGATACTGTGCACAGCGAGGGTCTGGTTTGGACTTTGTGATGCCATTAGCAATCAAATAATTTGTTTGCCATTAGGATTCAAAGGGAAACTTCAACTTCGATAAGGGCAGTGTTATCATTCCACATACTGGAGAGGTGGTGAGTTCTCAACAGCCCTTATGGTTTTACCTTTTGTATGTGTGTGTGTCTGTCTATTGTCTTAGACACACACGCACAGACGCACACACGCGCAGACACACACACAGACACAGTCACAGTCTTACTGAACTAGATTGACTTGTTTCGGCTGTATGTGTGTTATTATTTCACATTAATGTAGCCTTCCTATACTGTAGATCTCAAGCTGGTACAAGGAGAGTGAGACTTGGGACAGCAAGTTCTCCACTATAGCCTCCAGCTATGAGGAATGCAGGGCAGAATGTGTGGGCATCTACATGTGTCTCAACAAGGAAGTGCTCAGGTGAGAGTGCATACCAGGTTACTCAGAACAACAACGTTAACATTCAGTGTACTAGTTTAAGATACTGTCAGTAATATTGAATTGAATTTCTTTGTAATTATCAATCTCCATCGGTAAATATTGGTGTCAGTTCAAAATATTTGGCAGACAGACATGCCCATCTCTGACAAGCTGTCTTCAATTTTTAGTTGCTAATGGCAGAACCCAGGAGAAAGCCCCAAAGATTTTGTGTGATCAGATAGTAAAGTCATCAGTCATTTTAAGGTCTCCAATGAAGTATCGCTACAGGTGCTTTTAGAGGCAGTCTGTTAATCTATAGTCCCTGTGGCTCTGTTCTGCTGCAGCATCTTTGGGCATGAAAACGAGGATGCTGAGGATGTGATGTACATCAACTGGCTGAACATGGTGCGTGCCGGCCTGCTCGGACTTGAGTTCTACACCCCAGAATCCAAAACCTGGAGGCAGGTGAGGAGGTCTTTGCGCTCAAGTTACCAAATAGAGAATACTGTATGTAATCGATACAATAATCTCAGATAACACGACAAGAAAATAATCTGCCAGGAGATGCCTTCCGTTACCTTTATACAGGCAATTTGCACATTGAGGTGGATATTTTTTTTATAATTATTATATTGTATACATTTTTCAGAATTCATTTTATGTCTTTGTAGTAACAGGAGAATTTATGATCGGTAAATCCTACTTGGCACCAGAACCCACCAGTTGGCATATTGGCAAGCTTTTAATCAGTGCCATCAGAGTTGATTGCAAGGTCTTTGTATGCCTTTTAGGTAGTTAGCTTGCTAGTGTCCGACTCAACTCCTTACTGCTGCTGTAAGTATTTGCAGTGTGTGTGTTTAACCGCCCTGTGTGTGTGTCAGGCCCACATGCGCGGCCGCTTTGTCATCCTGCGAGTGCTCCTCGAGGCTGGAGAGGGGCTGGTGACTCTCAAGGAGACCACTGGTGCTGACGGCCGACCAGACATGGTCATCTCACTGGACCGTACCAAGATCAAAACTGTGGGCAAAAATGCCATCGAGAAATTCTTGTGCAAACTTCAGGTATGTTGATGTTGGTGTGTTAAAAAATATATGTATTTGTATATCTAAATGCCTGTAGTGTTTCCAACATAAGCCCATGTACATTAGTGTTTGTGAGACATGCTATTCAGACATTTATATAAGACATTTAAAAAAAAAAAAACGAAAACATTTCAGTGTCTGATGGTAGTCAGTTGCCACCTTGTTATATTTTTGAGCACTGTGTGTTAAATTAATTAGTGTTAAGTGTGCCAATACCCATCTTGTGATTTAAAATGACTGGCAGGTTTACAAGTCCATTGCGGATGTGGAAGGTGGTCGTGCTCTGTATGACGGCTATTCTGAGGCGACCTCAGACAGCCCTCATGACTTCCTGCGCATCCGAGAGACAGTCCTGCTCCGGAAGGTGGCTCGGAAGCTGTTCGTCCAGGCCAACACCACAGTCAAAGGTTAGTGTGGTCAGCATAACATTTTCTTGTGGAAATCAAATTCCATTTTGTGGGATGCAAGCAGTTCGTCACGGACTGATACAGAATAATGGACAAGAGGGGTACTTAAAAATCCATCAGGCAAACCGCGTAACTACTTACTGAAGTAGTGCTGAAAAGTTTTTTCCGTCATTTACCTCACCTTGGTCGGAGCGGGTTTGGTAATGACACAGCTGCACCATGTCTATTCTCTCTATTCCTATCGTTTATAGTTTAGGTGTTTAGCAGACGCGTTTGCCCAAAGTAACTTACAAAACATTAAAAAACAAATAAGAGTTAAAACAACGAGAAATTAGACAATTGGGCAGTAAGCATAATACAACACCATGTGTATAATAATTTTAAGTATCATGTTTAAGTAAAACCATCAATTATTACTAATCTAATAAGAATAATATTCCTGTAGCAGGGGAGAAGGTGGAGTTGGTGGAGTATGAGAGCACAGCCGCAGGACTGGTCCAGTCCAACACTGACCGCTTCCAGGAGGAAGCAGAAGAGCTGGAGCGCCACCTGGTGGAGCTGAGCTCTCAGGACGTCTCCTGCTGGTGCTAAGGGAGACGCAGGAAATTGGAGCCAAATAGTTGTCAGCCAATCCTGTTGCCCTTCTCAAGTATTTCTTTTTTGATTGATCTTTTTTTCTATTTCGTGTGAGTCAGAGGAACAGTTGACGTTAAATATACTGTAATGTGTACCAAGGGAACCAAGGGTTTAGCAGTGCTAAAACATAAATGTGATTTCTAATTTTTACAACCAACAAACCATAATTGTCTGTAAATAATGGTTACATGGTAACAGTGGGCACCATACATTTTTCAGATTTTATGAATAACCTTGCATAATAATAATTACCTCTGCGCATCTCGAACAAAATGGGCCTTGAGTGAAGTGTGTTATGAGAGGGGCTATTCTGAGCTTTGCTGTGAAATCAAACTGATCGGCTTTCAAGAATAAATAGTGATAATTGGAGAAGCCCCACCTGCTGGTTGTTATCCTCTGCCAAACCTACCAAATTGGGAATGTTTCTCAAAAGTGTCTGTACATCTTGAAATAAACTAAAATGGAGACAAAGTGATAAAGTCGGGTGTGAAACTTTTTTTCATGAATCACATAACGTTATTGGCATGTATAGAGCTGAATATTTATTTCACTGAACAAGAACAAGATTAGAACTCGCCAACATTGGTGAGAACTGGACAGAGAGAAGAACTGAAGTTATTCCAAGAACAAAGCAAGAAGGAAAAAACTCAAATAATCTCACAGGCGCAATGCCTGCCAGTTGCTGTGTGTTCTTGTGGGTCTCTGACCGTGCCAGGAATAGTTAAAAGTTAGAACTTGTTACAGTGATTTATAAAATCTGGATTTAGTTCTCTACTACTAAACAGCCATAAGCAACTGTCCAAGGAAATGTTCCTAATGTTCGACAATCAGTAAGATTTCAAATAGAGTTCAGGAGTTCATTGCCTGTAAGTTAACTCACCTAAATCTTGAAACAATACTAACATGTTAATGAAAGAACACAGCAGATATCAACTCCAGGCAAATGTCTTCAGAATGTTGAAGATCCTTAAGCTGCAGTGGAATGATCTCATAAGACTTACAAAGACCTAATGCATTTAGCTGTATCATATAAAAGTGACTGTTCTGTGATCCATGTGTACCTGCACATTCTAAAAACATCATCTGAATTCATGATTAGGTGCTTTGGATGTAAGTGTATATCAACCTTACTGGGCCAGATTTACATTTACATCATCCACCTAGGGACAACCATGGGAGAATTTTGCCTTAATATGGGAGGAAGCCATTAGAGGATTACCTGTCTATCTTATGGAGACAGCTCAAAAGTAGCAGCAACTATTATTATAAGTCAGTTGTGCTCTCATCAAATTAAGGTGGATTTTAAAAGGACAGCCAGCCTTGTTTGTGCTGGTTTTGACCGCAGTCCACTTCTGGAAAGGAAACAGGTTTTCCCCAGATGTAGTCATAAGTCCCATGGGTGGAAGAGGGTATAAAATAAATATGGCTCATGTTCCCATTTATACATATAATACAGTCAGGCCAAAAGAAAGAACTTAAATATATAATCCTAATGTAATATTTGAAATTACTTTCTATTATTTACAGTTGACATTTTCCACCACTATTTATATTCATAACAGTTTAGGTACTAACCAATATTTTACTTAAATGTGTATATAGACACCCCTGAAAACACTGATCTAAATCAATGCAAATCAGTGCTATCAAATATATAAGTGCATGGAACACTGCTACTCAACACGTCCCACCAAGGCTAAAATATACGACTGACTAAAATTACTATCAATGAATAAAACTGAAAGGTGTTTTTGGCCAGACCGAAATTCCATTAGGACTCCACCAGGTCTACCGCACCTTTTCTGGTCAGTTTCCGTGACTGGGCATCAGGGCTCTGGAGCTGGTAGATCAGGGGAGATCCACTGCCGCCCAAGGCCAGAAAGTCCTCCATTTTGGAATCAGGGGGAAGAGGCTCAGCCTCCCCTTCCTTTCTCCAGAAGAGAGCGTAGTCGTCTGGCTCACTGGTGCCAAATTTGGCGGCACAAAGTTGAGCTAAGTCCTCCACACTAACCCCGTTATTCCACTGAAGAGTCTTTACCGAGCAGCTCTCCTCATTCTGGAAGAGTACCTTCACAAACCTCTGCAACACAGAAAAAGATGGATGGGTGTCTCGATATGTGACTATTACCTGCTCTGGTATCTACAAATGCATATTGTTGGTAGCGATATGGACTGCTCTGCACAACCATTGTGCACTGTGGAATTATTTATCGACGGCATTCAACAGTCACCATACGTACAGGACTTTGACGTTTATCGTTTTTAGTGTCTTATGTTTATGTATAATAGTGCAGATTTTTATACAGGCAAGGGTTATAACCCTAACCCTAAGTTTGTATTGTGTGGATTTGCTAAATTTGACTGTGTCGTATTAGGATACTGGTGCCTAAATTTCCTTCGGGATCAATAAAGTGTCTGTCTCAAACTATGGCGAGGACGATCATTTAGTGTGTCGAGTCTGACCTGGTGCTTCCTGGATCTTCCTCTCTTGGAGTCATTGCTTCGGCGGTGACTCCACTCCCTCAGGGACTCTCGGGCCTCGCGGGTCAACCCGCTGGTTGGAGGAGTACTGGGCTGACTCTGGATCAGGCATAAGCTGGCGTAGACGCTGGTCAGATAGTACCCACCTTTAAAATAAGAGAGTCAATGTGAGAATGAGAGGGGGCACCTGGGCAACAACACAATTGGTACGGTACGTAATAACGTAAATTCTACAGCACAGAATTAAACGGCAAGACAAAGGGAACCCCAGCAAGCGTCTTGTGAAATGTCTTTATAAAAACTGAATCTAAGAAAGGAAGATAAAAAAAAAACGGGCAAAGACGTCACATACCCTCTCCAGTGAGCCACGGGGTGTCTAACAGTTCCATCATGTACTCAACTTCGAACAGAAGCTCTGGCATGTTACACTGTACAATCACATAGGAGAGGACTGGCAAGAAGTCATCTGCACCAAACTCCTTCCCTAAAATAACATTAAATACACAGACACACAAACATTTATGCCAACGTGAAAGCTTTGCTGTTAGCTGCAAGACTTTCAAAAATTCTTTCAGACAGAGCTGCACTTTGGGAACACTTACGTTTGTCTTTATTCATGGCTTTGTAGATGAGTTTGCACACCTGCAGTATCAGCAGGACTTTGTCGATGGGGGAATAGGCGCGTTGTAGCATGCTTAGCTTCTGCCGTACCTTCTCTATGCCCTGGGTGTCGGGAACGTTTACCTGCACCCCAAAAAGCTCCAGAGGTGACCTCTCCCTTGCCCTTTGGAGGCTCTCCGCCATACGCTGAGAAGACCCATCTCGGTCATGGAGGGTACTGAGGGCTCCATCAACCTGGGCCTTCAGTGGCTTCAACACACAGCGGAACATGGCCTTCTCCAGAGCCTGCTCTGTGGGTGAAGGGTTGGCCATGAAAAAGAATTAAAGAACTTGACTTAACCTGAAAGTGATGCCTTAACCTCTGTGTGGAGTCTAGAACTGCTGACGGCCACAGTGGCGCTGCTATTTTAACCAAGCTGCCCTTCCACACACTCTCAGTTCTGCAAATGCGTTATTTTTGTGCATTGAAAAGTGAAAACCCACTTCTGTTGCCAACAGCTATTGCTGCCTATGGAATGCAAAAGTACTGGCACACACATAAGTCACCACATCGGCCTCAGGAATTTCAGCCAAAGACCCTCCACAGTACCTTTTATATCCTCTGGCAGCAGGGTCTCGATGGGGGGCTCAAGTTCCCCACAGTCCAGGAGGAATGTCTTGGCCTGGGAGAGGAACTGGCGAATGCCCTGCAGCATCTCCATGGCAGAGGTCAGCTTAAGCAGCTTCAGGGCCTCCCGCTGCTGGCGGAGGAAGTCTTGCACGAGGCCACCGAACGCCAGGCGCCGGTCGTGGGACAGCTCCTCCACCATCCGCGCCACACGCTTCTCTGGCATGAAGAAGGAGACGAAGGCGGCGCTCATCTTGCGCAGGGCAGAGACGGGCTGGGGTGGGGGTGAGGGACTGGGGGCGGCCGGGGCGCTGGTCCCCCGGGAGAGGGGCGGGCGCTCTGGGCTCTCGTCCGGCTCGTCCAGGCTGCTGATGGAGCTGCTGCTCTCCAGTTCACTGAGGGACGGAGCGCGCCTCTGCTCTAACACCAGCCCTGCGTCTTCATCTTCACCCATGTCTTCCTCTTCCTTCTCTTCCTCTCCTCTCTGACCACAGCTCTGTGCATGCAGAACCCAATTTGAGCATTAGAAATACTGTATATAGAACGGTACATGTGTCACCATCTCAAAGAAGACATACATCACTTTCCATGATTCTTTAGAGAAACGAAACTTCCTGCATGAGCACGCTCTAGTTTTCTTAGTAACTGGGTCACAACAGGTGCAAATGACCACTCTGTTAGTCATAAACGCAGGTGTGCATCAGAACATCAGCTAGAAAGACAACAACCTTATTCAGATGGTGACAGACAATATTCAAAAAGTCTGATGCTTGAGCACTGCTTATAACTAGAAACATACAGATCAATGTATATCCTTTTAGAATACAGCTTATATTAATCTGGTTAAACTGGGGGATGTATCAGCTGTTATACCCGGAATAGAGCTTTTGGCATCTGATAGTCGTCCTCCTCTGCTGTCGGTGAGAGAGCGGGGGACACCAGAGTGCGTGTCTTCTTTGGTAGAGCCACACTGGGCTGCAGGTAGTCTGAGACCTCCTGTGGTGCTGCTGTGGTATCCTGCGTGGCGTCTCTGGCTTCCTCTGCCTCAGCGGCCCTCTGTCTCACACCCTTGCCCTGCTTCTTGGCTTTGGCCAGCAGCGGCGGCGGGGGGGGCGGAGCGACCGGAGGTGAGAGGGGGCTGGAGTTCTCGGTGGAGACGCGCACTTTGATGCTGCGCTTGAAATGATGACGTCTGTGCAGTGCGCTGCGAATGGGCTGGTCCTGCAGGAAGAGGGGGTTGATGAAGCACAGAGCTCCTTGGCCGGTGCCGATGTCCAGCTCTCTGGGGCTCCGTGTGCGGATGGGACAGAACTCCTCAAACAGGGTGGGGTTTTCTATGGGTGTGGCGCAGTCTTCCGGCGTGAGAGCTGGGGGCGGCGGCGCCTCGGCGACTGGAGGAGGACCATTACGAGGGCCCCTGAAGTTCAGCTGCGAGCTCCAGAACTCTGTGAGTAAAGTGGATAAATGAGCTACCAGAATCTCTGGCTTTGCACCGTTCACATTCAAAATGGTTTAAATTGACATAACTGTTGGCGTGTTAAATATTAGGGAGTATCATTTCCTGACAATGCTGACAAGAGTTGTTCAGGAATGTAAAAGGTTGAATTGGAGCCCATGAACATTTAAGGCATTGACATCCCAAAAGAATGGCAAAAATGAACAATTGAGTTCATTGCAAGAACCCTATAGTCTATTTCCTGAGGAGGTTGAAAAGTTGTGTTTGAAATGTTTCAGATGTTTGTTGTTTTTGTGTTTTTTTTTAAGGCATATATAACAACATATGTACAATTTTGGAGGGCTTTATTTGCTTTTGGTCCAGTTTACTAAGGTTATGTTAATTGCCACTTGTGGCTTTACACTTCACATAAATGATCTGATTCAGAAATAATTTGTTGGGCAAATAACAAAACGTCTTTTTGACCATTGCCTTATAAATCAGTAACAACTATATATCCTGAAGGTGGTTGACACAAGGAGATAATTTCTTTTGGACAAAATAATGAGTATTAAAAGAAAACAAAGGAGAGGGTTAAGATTTGGTTTTGGGTTCAGATTACAGACAGACTGGTTAATATTTTTAACAACTGGTCAACACACACCTCAAGATGGTAGCAGGTCAAATACGAATATCATATTATCATTACGTTATGATATGCATGTTATGTTCATATATCTACCAGCAGCCTGTGAAGCAGCAGTTGCCTGCATACATACCTACACCCATGTGAGAGATAGACTCAAGTTGCTTGTGTGATGAAGCTCTGGCTATGGCCTCTGGCAGTTCCAGAGTGAATGGCAGGACATCCCTAAAACAAACAGGTTTCACAGTTACACACCTAAAAAAAAATTTGGGATCTGGGGAAATCATCACAGTAGTCAGGGACCGTAAGTGGGTTTGAGTCAAATATAAGGGTTAAGGGTTGTAATGCAATTAGGGTCCAATGTTATTACATACAGGTTACAACCCCGAACTCTGCCCCTAACCCCAACACTATCCTTATCTAACAGGCTTCAGGTATGAAAAACACACTGTCACACTTAAGCAATAAATTAAATAGTACCTCTGGCTACTTAAAACAAAGGGTCATATCATACCGGCTGACACAGTAGAAGGCAATGAGACGGCAAAGATCAGGGAAGCGTATGGCTGAGCTCTCCAAGAAGAACGCTGAGGGAAGGAGAGCAGAGGAAACATGAACCCTGGGATGTAACATCAGCATCTCAACACGGTTATGAATAAAAACACAATACACATAATCTCCTCAAATGTATCATCAGTATCTCAACACGGTTATGGATAACAACACAATACACATAATCTCCTCAGATGTAACACTAGTATCTCAAGTATCTTTGATTTAGAGGTCATTTTTATTTTTCAAAAATGAAACTCACTGGAGTCCGCCTCACGAATGACAAATTGCTTCACAAAAGAGGGCACGCTGTCATCGGCCAGCCTGACGCAGAGTACTTTCTTCTGGGATGTGCTGGACTTGCGAACCAGGAATGTCTGCAAGCATCATTTTGAAAAAGCTTAAATTATGTTTAATTTCATCAATGGGATAGGGCAGGGGTTTTCAACCAGGGGTCCATGGCGGCATTGCAGGGGGTCCGCAACATGAGCCTATGTTGATCAGTTCACCATTGACTTTTTTTATTTTTATAAATATACCTGGGCCCGTCAACATATTTATGTCTGAATAGCCAAGTCGCATTGCCCAAAATACTGATGTAGACCCATATTCAGCGAAGAAATTACACTGACAAGAATTATAGGCAGAATATGTGTGCGGGGGGAGGGGGCGTGGCGGGGGCGGTTACAAACATGAAAAAGAAGGGTACGGCACTGTAAACTGTTTTGGGAATCACTGGCACATCAGTGGGCCGCGGATTACTTTCTGGTCAGAATGGTGGTCCGTGGGACAAAACCAGTTGAAAACCCATGGGATAGGGAAACTATTCTTTCCCCTGGAACACAAAAGAAATGTCTAACTGCTGGAGACTGCACA
>NC_045159.1:16015924-16042706 GCF_900700415.2 Clupea harengus | reverse complement strand
GTTGGGTTTGGCATTGAGATAACCGCTACATTTAACGTAACGTTAAGTTATTGATCTCAGGGTCACAGAAAAGGGTTAGCCACCTTTCCGATTTAGCAGCTTCATTTAGATAAGTTATCGTTAGATAACACTACAGTGGTAGTTAACGGCAAGATGAGTCAAATTAGTTCACCAGGACCTCAGTTAGCACAAAAAATGCTTTATTCGGAAATTTGAAGAACAAACTTGGGCAAAAAGTGGTGCCAATGTAGTTAGCTAGAAAACTAGGTTAATTGTTAAATAGCTATGATTAGCTTGCTAAAAATGTCTAGCTATGGTAAAATAAGGTTAGCGACAGCTGAGAGATTCTAACGTTAGTCCCCGGATCATCATGGCTTGCAGTTTGTTGTGTTTTAAAGAAATGGTGTTCACAATGCATTCTACGGGGGTGTACGTAGTGCACGGGAAGTCTAATTATTAGTCATCACCAAGTTGGAGTAAGTCATTTGTGCATGGACCCCAGTCAATGTCTTATGTGCCGCCAGGGAGGTAATAACGCTGGACACACTGTGGTGGTGGACTCGGTGGAGTACGACTTCCACCTGCTGCCCAGCGGAGTGCTGAACAAAAAGGCCTTGTCCTTTATTGGTACGTGATAAAAATATGACTTCACCATAATACCCTGTACAAACGACGAACTATCTGTAACTATTAAGATGACTATCACAGACTGCTCCTATCAGCTCCACTGTATCAATGTCTTTAATCTGTGTCAATTACAAGGTGTTTTTCTTCATAGGCAACGGGGTTGTGATACATCTGCCTGGGTTGTTTGATGAGGCTGAAAAGAACCTTCAGAAAGGAAAAGGTGATTAGTCTGATTAACATGTCCCGTTATAAACCAAAGTCTTCAGATTTAGTTTGCATTTTTTAAATGTTCTCCTCTATCTGTATAGGACTTCAAGGATGGGAGGAGAGGCTGAAGATTTCTGATCGTGCGCACCTGGGTAAGAGTCTTCTCATTAGTGTTCCACTCACATATTTGTCTCAACAGGGAACTGAAAGTGTGTTTTGCCAGTTGCATAGTTATTCACTTTCTTTGGCCTTTTTTTTGCAGTGTTTCGTTGTGTTCGCAACTCTGTGGTATGTACAATGTAACTTCTAGTGGCGGTGATATCTGGAGTAAAATGTCCCATCTCTTGTATCCTGACAGTGTTCAACTTTCACCAAGCTGTTGATGGAATACAGGAGCAACAGAGACAACAGCAGGCCGGGAAAAAGTGAGTGTGTGTAGTTGTGTAATGATTGTGTGATGTTTGTGAAGGCATGCAGGATATCCCTTCCTTCACTGCAGACCATGGTGTCATAAACAAATCAGTTGGTCTGTATCAGTTATTTAGTGACAACGCAACATCCCTTTTCATAAGCATCCTTCTCCATCTCCAATGTATTCAGTAGTTCACTTGTTGAATTAGTTCGTTACCATAGTTTCTCTCTGTTAACAAAGGTCATATATTTCATGACATTCTGGAAAATGCACCCTGTAGTCTTTGTTAGGTGTATTGGTTGGTTATGTAGGGCCAATGATTTTCCGCGATAACGGAAAACGGACGGAATTCGCGGAATGAACACTTTGAAACGGAATTGCACCTTTGAAACGGAAACATCATTTTGTTCATACAAATCGCCCAAATTCCCCTGTATTTTGGGCTGCAAGGCTATATTTCTTTCAAATAAACACAACAACGATTGCAACGATGAACAAACATTAATTAAAGAACAAAACCACTGAGAAAATGTCACGTCTGCGCTGAACTCTGCTCCGGCCACGCCCCCCTTTTCAACGGTTGACCCACAGATCTCCGCTAAAGCCACATTCAGTCACATTCACGCGCTCGTCTTCCCAATCGCATTTAAAACAAAAATTTTTTAGTCTTCTGTTCTGTTGATGGCTGGCAAACAACAATCTAAGAAGGGCACATATTATTCACTCATTTTAAGCCATCAATCTACCTCAGGGTGAACAAAATGAGCTGAAACGGAAAAAAAACGGAATTCACCAAATGTGAAACGAAAAATGCATTTTTTTTAAACGGAAAATCATTGGCTCTAGTTATGTTGTGAAAAGTTACATTTGCCCTGTATCTCTACCATCTTTCATGCTGTGGGTGTTTTGTTGACAAGCACAGTATGCTAATTGGAAGTCGAGATTGCATTCTCAAGGTATATCATTTAACTAAGGGCGCTTATATGGTACTCCGTACTACACGTTTACGGACACATGGGAAGGGCCTACACATAGATGGAACGCCCTGGAACGCCCTGGAACGCCCTCTCCGTCGTCGCCGGGGCCCTCGGAGAGCTCTCCCGTGCACCGTTGAAATTCCTGTCGATCCGTCATGACGTGCTGTACAGCGACGGATACCCCTTGGCCGTGATTGGCCCGCTACGACATCATTTCCAAACAACATCATGTCCAGAATCTCACATTTCTGGACCTCGCGTTTCCTGTTTCATTCCCTATCACAATACCGCCATATTTAAAACCCACATGAGCGCCAGCATCTGACAGAGTAGTGCCAGAGCCCGGCAGGAGCAGACAGCAATTAAAATATTTTGTCCAAACAACCTTTGGACATATTCATTCATATCATATCATGGGACATATCCAACAGCCTCATTAGAATCTGCATCGACTATGATGCCATCTGACAGAAATATCTCCATACAGTTCATTTCTTTTAAACTTGCTTTATGATGCATTTGCCGCCTGTAATCGCGTTGTCCCAGCTAGGACACAAACAAATTCCCGCAACAGGAAGAAGGCTGTTATCCTAAATGTGAAGTTATTTTATTCTCAAAAACGCCAGACCGAGCCCGACAGCAAGTAAAATATTTAGTCGCTCACACAAACAAGCCCCGTTAAACGCACAAGAGGGAGATAAGCATATTGAAATTAAATTATTCACATTGCAAGAACGGAATGAAATGGCCTACACATTACACACGCTAGGCATCTGTATATGCCTAAATAAAACTCACGTTATATGCTACACCAGAAGAGGCAGTCTTACCATTGAAGATCATTTTTTTTTTTCTTGAAAAATGTAAGTACACGGCCACGTTCGTTATAAAACTATCTACATAGTCCAACCATCGAGGTTTAATCCATGATGTTGTGGAGAAAGAGGATGGCATCAATCATATTTCATTAAAGCTTCACACTTCTTACATTGGACATATCAAACAGCCTCAATAGAATCCGCATGGACTATGATGCCATCCGACAGAAATATCTCTACAGTACATTTCCCCTCATTAAGTGTCGTTTTAAACTCTCCAGATGACAGTTTCTTTTAAAAAAAAAAAAACGTTAAGTGCACAAAGTGATTTAATTTACTCTCAAAAACGAACTTCTGCATTATATGAAGCAAACATGTTCCAGTGTTGGGAAAGTTCACTTTCTACATGAACTAGTTCAGTTCATAGTTCACAAATTTTAAAATGAACTAGTTCAGTTCATAGTTTATAATTCAACATTCTGAACTAAGTTCACAGCTCCAAAAAATGGAGTTCTTTTTTTCAATATGTTGCAGCTATAATTTTTCTGCAATGCCGCTCTCGGCCTCTACGCAAGTCGGCGCACACACATTGTATTTGCTTAAAACACACAGAAAACACAGCTGTCACTTGGCTATTACCGGACCAATACCTTTCAAACTCGGTGATAATATTCACAACTCATTTGTCCTTCATTCTATCAAATACGATTAAAAGGCATATGGTATTGCACCCGTGAGGCAAGCGAGTAGAGTTTTGTTCAGTTATCTCTCTAGACTGATTACTGACCAACCTTCCACCTTTGAATAATGTAACTTATAAACACTGCGTTTTAAAGCGCTGTGGCCGTCCTTAAAAGATGTGTCAATAAACGAACTTCTCCATCATGTGAAGCAGACACGTTGACTTCACTACTTATTAAGATGTTTTAAATATGGAATGCTTTATGGCGCAGGCCACAGTCTCTCAATTTGCCAAGATGCTGATTATGGATTATCCGTGTGCTCTGCCCTGCTATTGTTTCTAACAATACAATATTTCTTTGTTTGAGTGTGGTTGTTTAGTGCGATGGGGGTATATTATCGTTACTGTCTATAAAGCAAGGCATTGCAATGGGAAAAATCTCCTGCTCATCTCCATTTGCGCCCCACCTGTCACGTCTCTGCGACCCACCAGTTGGGCTCTCCCCACACTTCGAGAAACGCTGCGGTAGGGGAAAATTGACAGGGTGGTTAAAATAATAATAAAAAAATATTATTATTTTAGGAATTGATACACATGAAGTGCAGTTTAAGGCAAAGGGTAGTGATGGATAAAGTTTTCTATAAAAAACAAGTGAAGTCTTTCATTCTCACTTTCCACTCTAAAACTATGAACAGAACTGGTTCAGAATTTAAATGGTGAACTATGAACGTGAACTATTCATGTTTACTTGTATGAATTGAACTTTGAACTGCTTCATGAGAGGTGTGAACTTGTACAACACTGTCAGCTTGTCGGTCTTGACGTTCAGATGCTGTGCCTAAACTAGCTATACCATCGTCTCCTCACATGATCAAATAGAGACTTAACATTGGACCACAACATACATATTACCCAGCAATCATCATTGCAAATCTGAATATGACAAAAATACCAAAGAAAATAAGAACGTATTCATTTCATGGAATCGTTTTTTAATAGTTTCTATAGTGTGTATATATGATAAGGATATCATTTTGTTATAGAGTGCTACTATTTTCCCCACAAATAATACCTACCATGATAAAGATAAGTTTGCCCTTTCAGGTGGTTATATAGCATTAGACACACTCTTAAGTATAATATCATGTGACTACACCTGCTGCACTTATCGTCTGACTGGTGACAGCTGGTAGGAGGGTCTCACGTGTGTTGAGAGGTGGGAGGAGGGAGATAAACAACGACGATTTCTAACTTACAAAGACGCTACAAAGCAACGTGTCTTCGACAAAAAAACACTTCTTCACCTACTGTTCTGGCGGTGAATTGTTTTCAGCACCCCAGCCTTCGGAGAACCATAAAGGCAACAGAAATGCTAATTAGTCCGTCCTATCCGTCCACCCGCCCATCCGTAACGGAGTCTGAGTACCATACTGGCACCTTAAGGCAACTGGTGTTGTTGGTGTGCCAATACCTAGGCGAGCTGCTGGGTGATTAGGATGCTCTCAGTGACTGCCATTATTGACTTAGTTTCATGGTGGACAGAAATGAAAGGAAGTGAATGGGCAAGCTCTCTAGGGGTCTGGGTCTAGTCTTAGGAATAGTTGGGTTCAAGTTAGCAGTGCCATGTGTTCCCACCACTCAAAATATGGCCCCTCATGTTTGTCATCTCTCAACAATGTGAAAATAAGCGTAAACAGTTTGACTCTAGCCTTTTTTTGTTTTGTTTTTGGTGTCTAGTTTGGGCACTACCAAAAAAGGCATCGGCCCGGCATACTCTTCTAAGGCTGCCCGTAATGGACTGAGGGTGTGTGATTTGGTGTCTGATTTCTCAGTCTTCGAGGAGAAGTGAGTATTCAACCTTTCAGCTATTGATTCATAACAAGCTGTTTTCGCCGATTGCTATCTATTTATATATGTTTATATTTATATAACACCTGTACCATATGTGTATATGGCTATACATTAGAAATATCCTATGGGATGTTGGGAGGTAAATAAGGACAATTGTTGGTTTAATTCATTTAAATAATTGGTGGTTGTGTGTTGTAGGTTCCGTGTTCTGGCAGGGCATTTTCAGACAATGTATCCTAACCTCAACATTGATGTTGATGCTGAACTACACCAGCTCAAGGTGAGTTCTTCTGAATGTATTGTTTGGTACGTCGCACAGCATCGGGTATATGAAACCACTAGCCAATATGGGTTTGATCTTTGGTTTAGACCATTTGAATCATGTATTTGCTGCCTTGTTTTGTAAATATGATGTATACTATTCTTCTCCTAGGAATACTCTAAGAGGTTGTGTGCGCCTTGTTTTGTAAATACAATGTATACCATTCTTCTCCTAGGAATATGCGGAGAGGCTGCGTGCCTTGGTGACTGATGGAGTGTATTTCATGCACAAAGCCTTGAATGGACCAAGTAAGAAGATTCTCGTGGAGGGCGCTAATGCCGCTCTCTTGGATATTGATTTCGGTGAGTATTACAGGGATTAAAGTATTCCGGCACCGTGCCGGATTTCCGGCGTCCGGCATTTGGCTGCGAAAAAAAATCTTATATAAAAAAAAAAAAAAAAAAAAAAAAACACACGTCTCGATATCATCACTTTCGAGTTTATGAGTTCGTCTGCCAATGAAATGAAAGGAGCACAACTCTCCCGCTCTCAAAATAACATTATTAACCAATCAGAAGTAGATTGGGGCGGGTCTTGGGAAAATGTGCTTCAAAGACCGACTTTTCTCTGTCGCTCTGCCTAGCATAGATGCCTGAGTAGAGAGACATCACACCAAAGGAGAGTAGGATGGAAAGTAAGTTCATGAAAATAAATGGCGCTGGGCATGGATAGAAGAGATGGGAAGGGAAAGACAGTAAGCCTTTTGGTAGCTGTGTAAGAAGTTAAGAGAAGCAGGTGCTTGCTTCTGCACTTTGTGCTCGAGAAAGCTAATATATGGAACTAGCTATCCAACACACAACGCCTTTACCGGGAGCAACATCCTCAGCTGATGTACCGGCATCAATAACTGACCGTGTGTGTGACGTGTGTTTGACTAAACTGTCAATATCCAATCAGCATGTCGCTATTTTAACACACACGGCATAACACCAGAGTTTAAAAGACGTATTTCGGAAAAGCTAAAAAAAAAAAAAAACGGCATGTTTTCCTTAAATGTCGACGAAGCCACCAACAAGTACATGGACAAAGTCCTGTTTTGTATTTATTTCCCAACAATAGTTACCAGTTCTTGTAACATTTTAATGTTTTGTTTGTTATTTATTTTATCGATATATTTTCTATTAATTTCCTAGTATTTAATTTACGATTATTTCTTTTGAACAAAGCAATTATGGAAATGTTGCAATATAAAACTACATTATTATCTACAGTTCACTGTTGCACTTTAACAGTTTAAAAAGTAAATCGCTGTCCTTTTTCATATATCCTCAATTAAATGGTTGCAAATCAACTCTTCTTCCACTGACATACCCTTATTACATGTCACCTTGTGATTGTAGGTCATCTTGTAACCTTTCAGGGACAAAGCTTAGCAGCTACACTTGATATCAAAAGAAATCGTAAATGCTACATGTGTTAGTACCATATTGTAGTGAGGTGGAGTACTATTGCTGACCTTTCTTGGGATTGCAGTTTCAAAAGTCTCACCATAATCTACAATCATGAATTTCTAAATGTTTGTTTGTTTGTTTTTTTGACCCTGCAAATGTGTCCATGCCACGGGACGACACCCCCCCTCCCACACACAAAAAAAAGTTCAGGCTCAGGATTTTTTTTTGCTTTAACCCCTGGTATTAGCAAGGACCGTCCGCTTTCCATGGCTGTGACCTCAGTTTGATGGAGGGACAAAAAAGTATTTATAACCTGCAGGAGGCTTTCCTTGTTGTAAATGTTTATTTTTTCTTTATTTTTTTCTTTTCTTTAAGGAACCTACCCCTTTGTGACATCATCCAACTGTACAGTCGGAGGTGTGTGCACAGGGCTGGGAGTGCCACCTTCCCATGTGGGTCGCGTTTACGGCGTAGTGAAGGCCTACACCACCAGGGTGGGAGTGGGAGCTTTCCCAACAGAGCAGGACAATGTATGGCTTCCTCCGTCTGCGTCAGTAGAACGTACTGGGTAGTCACTTTTACCCTGAGAACATAGGTTCCTGTCTGCTGGTGTGTTTGCACTTGTGTACTGATTGCAGGGTTGTGGTTTGTGTGTGCACACAGGACGTTGGCTCTCTGCTGCAGTCCCGGGGGAGGGAGTTTGGGGTCACCACCGGCAGACGGCGTCGCTGTGGCTGGCTGGACCTAGTTCTCGTCAGATATGCTCACATGATCAATGGCTTCACCGCGTAAGGACAGGCTTCCTCTCTCTGCAGTCATCTAGATGTTTGTGTTTTTGTCATGTGTTCATGTCATTTATCATTTCCCCTTTTAGCATTGCCCTGACCAAACTGGACATCCTGGATACTCTGACTGAGATCAAAATAGGTGTTGCGTACACCGTCGATGGAAAAGACCTCCCCAGCTTCCCTGGTAACACACTATTGTTTTTGGAGGTTTTTGCCTACCAGTCTGTTCTCAGGCTGTTTCTTACTGTTTTGCTGACGTTTAAAGGTGCGCTTCTTTCTTAACCTGGCTTTCTGCGTTGCGCAGCGAATATGGATGTGTTGACGCGGGTGTCGGTGAAGTACGAGACCCTGCCCGGCTGGGAATGCAGCACTGAAGCGGTGCGCTGTTTTGACGACCTGCCTTCTCAAGCACAGGCCTACATCCACTTCATCGAGAACTTCCTACAAGTGCCAGGTACTTTTGTCTTGGTTTGGCATGGGTCTTAGGGGAGCATGTGGAGTGGCAATGTAAGTTCACTGAAAAGGGTTAAAGATATGACACACCCACACCCATCTGTAAAAGTGGCTGTAACTTCATAAACAGTTACCCCATGGCTCTAATATTTGTAGATTTCTTCATTCTTCATTCATCTTCCACTAGAAAAACTAGGTGGGGAAGTTTTAAAATACTGGGTGAATTGACATGGAATAGCACTATTGTCAGTTGGCTCGCTAATTTTAACCGTTTTACATTCTCTCCTTTCTTTTATAGTGAAATGGGTTGGAGTCGGCAAGTCACGGGAAAGCATGATCAAACTGTTTTGATCCCATGTGGCACTCGGTAACTCAAGTGTGTAGAACTTGAGTTTTATTTTGTGGATCAATGCAAAGATTATGTTAAATATTGGACTTAGAACCCACATAATGTCCCTGTCAAACATCAACACCAGCAGCTGTATGAGACCACAGGTTCGGTGTAACCTGACCCATATAACCTTTAAGTGGTTCACCAGACCAGTTGCCACATACATTCCATACATTTTTTTTAATCATATAAATTCTTCAGCACTTGAAGAAACTGACCATGACTTGGTGTGATTGAATGTGGGCATTCTGTTTCAACTGGGGATTTGAAGGAGTCTTACTACTACTTGTCATTTTTTTTTTTCTTCTTTTTCACACTGTTAATGTCATGATTGTTTTGGGAAAGAACTTTGATTTGTAGTGTGTTTTTAATTTGAAGGTTGATTATTAAGTGAACATCCTTGCAGCATAACTGTAAAAATGCTTTCAATTAGTCATTATTTTCATTCACTGACGTTTGTGCTGAACTTTGTGACCTCGAAATGACTTGATGTGGGTCCTTTGATTAATCTGCAGCAGTTTGACATCCTCTATGCAGCTAGCTAGCTAACAACAACACAGGCCAGCTGGAGCTCAAAGGTATACCTCTAAGCAATAGCCTGTTTGAACCCAGGGAGATGAAAGTATATTGAAATATTAGACTATTGTAATATCTCAAATCTTCTACATCTACCCATGTATAACCTTAATTATGAGTCCTCTGCTTACAGTAGGGGGGCAAAGTGCTGTGTATCTGACTCTACGGAAACTGACAAATCCAGACTAACCTGTCATATAAAAAGTACTTTCATAATGGGTGTTCACTTATTGGTAAGGTGTGGCTTTCTGCAAATAGCTCAAATCAAAAGAGGAAGGGAATATGGCAAAAAAAAAAAATAATCGCTTAATGACTAAGAACCACAAGCAAGTGTTCTAGGACTCTTAACTTTTCAGTCTGTCCCAAACATGACTGAACTGTATTTTAAATAAATAATGTTAAATTCTTAACTTTGAAAAGCCATTCCAAATATACATGTAACATTCTATCAGTATCTCACTGAATCATTTTGTTGAATCTTAAAACATTCCTCTTATTTTTCTTTGCCATATAATTTATATTATACCCCTGTAAAAAAAAAAAAAAAAGGTTGAAATCGTATACCCAAACACCTGCACTGTAGTCTAATTATCAACCAGTGCCACTATGCAGTCATGTGCTCTTGGTGCAAGGTACCCATTGCATTGAGACTGGGTGTTCAAGTTAAGAGTTATATAATGAGAATCTGTGTAAGGGCTTTCATGGATCTAACCTGTGATTTGTTTCCTTTGAAATTTCTAGTGAATTAGTGTAAATAAGGAACTGCAACAGCTGCTGAATTAAAGGTTGTAGTCAGTGACAACGCTTAAAGATAACGATCCTTTTTTTTCGTGGAACGTTTTCTTTGAATAGCAAAGAATAATGTCTTAAACACAAATGACTACAAACCGAAATTTGTATGTTAAAATCACCAAAGCTCACTGGCATTTCTATGCATATGTTAAAACGCTTTGATTCATTACCTGCTCTTTCAGAACAATAAAATGGCTGAGCTGCATGTTGACTGTTCACTCAGACTTTTTAAACCAAGGTGTTCTTTCTGGCTTTAACTAGGGAACATGGTTTAGATTAGGAAAATATGTTTAAGACTGTGATAATAGGTGCATGGGTTATTTTCTCAGGTAAAATAAGGTTCATTATTTGCAGTGAAATTACAAAAGTTTGGAATGACCCAGAATACTCATATTTTTAGATTTGTCTGTCTATAACATATATTTTCAGTAATCTTCCACCTAGTTTCTGTTTTCTTTTTACCCATGTTAGTCTAGTCCTTTTATAGGGCAATCTCAGATATGGCTTTTTCTTCGAAACTCTGCCAAGAAGGCCTGCATTCCAGTTTCTCAAACTAGAGGTTCTGATATTCCTGCACAGTTGTGTACCGGGGCACCCTGCTGCTCTTTGTGTCCTGGTTAGAGCCAGTTTCCACTGCTCTGTGAATGATGTGGTGCACACACCCTGGTGAGATGTCTTCAGTTTCTTGCACGGAATAAGCCTAGTTTCTAAGACAAATAATAGACTGATATGTTTTTGAAGAAAGGCTTTTTTCCTGACCCTATTTAGAGCATAAATCAATTCCACAAGTGCTGATAATCCCAAGTAGCCCAAAGAGGGCTGGTTTTATTGCTTCTCTTTAACGACGGGTTTCAGCTGCACAAATGCAATTGCAAAAGGGTTTTCTAATGATGATTTGCACATGGTAATTTAGGATTAGTCAACATAATGTGCCATTGAGGGATGGTGGCTGAAAATGAGCCCTTCATGCCTATGCAGATATTCCGAATCAATTGAAAAAAGTGTGATTGTCTTTCAAAAACAAGTACATTTCTCAGCGAACCCAAGCCTTTGAATGGTAGTGCACATTTCAGGACACAATCTACATAAATTCTTGGAACAACAATGAATATTCTCACTGAAATAAAGAAAAAGGAACTGTCACACGATGTTCCACATATACAGACCTACTCTGATGTCCACACATTAATAGAGCCAAAAGCCCCCATGCATGACATGTGATATGATGTTCGATATTTAGGCAGTGCCAACATTAGATAGGTCAAACCATGTTTTTGTTCTTCGACACCTTTCTCTTCTAAATCTGGTTTCTGCCTTGAAGTTCAATGCAAATCTGGATAATTAACATTTATGTGTGGTCACTGTACAACAAGGAATGTAGACGCTAGTGAACACCACCTTCTGCATTAATCATTTGCAAGAAAGATGCAGCTGTTTAGATAAATATTACCTTGTTCCAAATTGATTTATTAGATGAAAGATGGCCATGCTATGTCTGGGAGCTTTCTCCTGCTGGTTCGAGTTATTGGCCTCCTTCCACAACCTGAGAGAAAATGCAGACCTATGTAATGATTGATTGTTTTCTCTTCCCACCAATATTGGGTGTTAATTACACATGCTTATTTTGAGTATAGTATACATTGTCTGTAGTGTGTAAATGGTACACATTTAATTTCAAATCCATGTCAATAAAACATTAGAAAATGAATTCCAGCGTAAGTAAGAACGCCATGCACATTAAGGTGAGCCTATGATTCGAATCCAGTATGCTTTTCGTCAAATTCAGCAAATTGCTCCTCGCGGGTGTTCTGGCACAGAACTGCCACCCTGTGTTAATTCGTGGGCATTGCAGCAGATGAAATATTTGACGTACACGCAGATGTCGACGTGGCAATGATGTCATGTGTACGACAAGGACCCGGATCAAAATACACGACGAAACCAACAGGAGGTAATTCCGGTATGTAACGACTTCATCTTATTCTCTATGTTGGAGATATTGAGACATGGATGGCATGCTAAAATGGATGATACAACTACTATTTCACTTACATTCTTCGTTTCCTCTCCTTAACATTAGTTAAGTATAGCACAGCCTAGCCGGTAGCGTTAGCTAAGTCAGAAGCTAGATAGCTAAGTTAGCCAATGTAACACCTCATTAATGAACTAGCTCAGGCTCTGGTTTTAACAGTTTTTATCTGTTGACTAGAGCCCACTGTATTGGAATATCATGACGTTGTGTACACTGATTTTCAGTGAAGCGTCAGTCTATGACAAGCTAACCGCTGATGTTGTTTAATAAGTTCTGGTAGTTGGTTAGATGGACCAATGGGAAGTAAGAATCAGTCATTGCGTAAAACGTCTCTGTGTGAAATCGAAGAGCCTGATGAGAGGAATAAGTTATTGCAGCAGTCCTCGTAAGATCAGTGTTTGGCATAGTCATATCGCCCAAGACTGCAGCCTGTAAACAGTACCATCATTTAATAACATTGATATAAAAACCCCGTACCTACGCTCATTAAGTCTGCACGAATGGGAGGTGTGTCATCTGTCAAACACTTTCACACAGAGCACAGCTGATGTATCATTAGACAATCCCCAATCAAAAACAACTTTTTTGAGAATGTCCCCAGATGTACGACACACTGTAATATAATACACAGCACAGTATATTACACAGCCTCTTTTCCATCTGTTCTCAAAGGTGATGTGTGAGAGGCCTCATGAATACTCGCCGCCGCCACGGAACTAGGAATAATGAAGACGGGGTGTATCATGGGCCGTCTCTGACCCAGCCACAGCTCCTCCAACAGGCTGATGCCCCGCTCTCTACCTCTCTGCCCCTTGCCCCCCCGGTTGATCTCGGTGGGGCATCCTGCCGGGACCGTACCACTGAGTTCCAGTCTGTGTTGCGATCCCTGCTGGCACGACAGGTGAGCCTTCTGGGATCAGATGTCCAGTCACAGAATATACGGTCTGAGAAATGTTGTTTGTTAGTGTAGAGGCCACCAGGAATCATTTGTAGTTTGTCAATACTTTGGTGCAACTACACTGTTATGTGCATGTTTTAACGTTTGGATGAGAACAGTTTTAGTAATTGATGTTGCGCATCGTTGTCATGGTTTCTCAGAATGGCATCCAGACCAGTAAACCAGCCCTCAGTGCAGTCAGACAACGCAGTGACTTCACTCTTATGGCAAAGTGAGTGTCTGGAACGAGCCCTTTCATCCATTTCTGTTGTTTAATATGTTTGGTTTGGTTTTGTTTTGTTAACGTGCAGCACAGTATGTTATTTTGTTGGCCTCACTTAATTCTCTTTCTTCATAGGCGTATTGGGAGAGACTTGAGTAATACTTTTGCTAAGCTTGAAAAGCTGACAATACGTAAGAGCTTTCTTTTCAAACATACATGTCCTTCATTGACCTATTATTTTCAAATAGACAGTGCATGATGTTTTGCCTTTTCTGTGCAGTTGCCCAAAGGAAATCTCTTTTTGATGATAAGGCTCCCGAAATTGACGAGTTAACTTATATTGTGAAACAGGTAAGAAAAACAGCTTCGTTGTATCACATATAACTGGAGCACATTTGACGGTAAACTTTGAATTTATAACATATCAACACTGCGCGCCGATTGCCTCCCTTAGGACATCAACAGTCTAAATAAGCAGATAGCCCAACTGCAGGAGCTGGTGCGCTCAAGAAGTCGTCAGAATAGTCGACACCTGCAGACGCATTCCAACACAATTGTTGTGTCATTACAGGTAAAGTTCACTCACACCACAAATACTCGAAAGACTGCCTCACTCCTTTATGAGGCTAAGTACATTCACCCTAGATGTCATCTCTCGAAGAGGAAAGAGACACGTCCATTCTCTTTTTATCGTCTCAGTCCAGCAGCGTGGTTACATTGGAGATCTTGCCTATAGTCAGTGATTGGGATTGTTAGACCGGTGATGCTGCAAACAATCAAATGTCTCTTTGACAATCCTGTCTGTGGCAAAGTAGTGCTTTAAAATTGGGTTTTAAAATAGTGCTTTAAAGTAGTGATTTTAAATAGTGCTTTAAAATAGTGCTATATTGCCTTTTGTTTTCTTTATTCTAGTCAAAGCTGGCAGCCATGTCAAATGACTTCAGGTCGGTATTGGAGGTCAGAACAGAGGTAAGAGCTCTGAAAACACACTTGCATATTAAATGTCTCATGGAAAATAAATGATTTAGCTGATTGTCGAGTTGATGAGTTTCACTTCTTCCTCTTGTTCTTCAGAATCTGAAAGAGCAGCACAGTCGCAGAGAGCAATTCTCTCCGGCCCCAGCTCACTACTCGCCCAACACATCCTCACCTCTGCAGGGCAACAACTTCAGTAAGGGCAGACCCACCAGCTCTCCTTAAAGCCTGGCCTTTACCTCTGATGGTGTTAGACTGGGATCTATGTGAAGATGCAAAACAAAGGTGTAAAGCAGGGGATCTGAGGCTTTCTTTCGCATGAAACTGCAGATCCTGTGAAGTCAGAATCTCAGCTGACAGCAAAGCACTGGAACTGTTCATGACTGGTGTGGATTGTATTTGTGTGTTTCTGGAGCTCAATGGGTAGAGCTAGGTGCTAATTACACAAAGATCACGGGTTCCATACCCAGAGAAGAAGCATACTGGTGGAAATGTATATCTGTACTGTACTGCAAGTCACTTTGGATGAAAGTGTCTGCTAAATGAATACATATACAGTGGGGAAAATAAGTATTTGAACCCCTGCCGATTTCGCAAGTTTGGCCACTTGCAAAGAAATGTGTGATCTATAATTGTAATAGTAGGTGTATTTTAACAGTGAGAAACAGAATATCAACAAAAAAATCCAGAAAACTGCATTTTATAACATTTATGACTTAATTTGCATTTGATACAGAAAATAAGTATTTGAACCCCTAGCAAAACATGACTTAGTACTTGGTGGAATAACCCTTGTTGGCAAGCACAGACGTCAGACTTTTCTTGTAGTTGGTCACCAGGTTTACACACATCTCAGGAGGGATTTTGGTTCACTCCTCTTTGCAGATCCTCTCCAAATCCTTAAGGTTGCGTTTTCAATGGGAGGGAATGAGGTTCAAGCCCAATATTCCACGTTACATGGCCCCATCCATAGTCCCCTCGATGCAGTGGGGTCGTCCTGTACCCTTGGCAGAGAAACAGCCCCAAAGCATAATGTTTCCACCTCCATGCTTGACGGTAGGGATGGTGTTCTTGGGGCATATTCAGCATTCTTCCCCCTCCAAACGCGGCAAGTCGAGTTTATGCCAAAGAGCTTGATTTTGGTCTCATCTGACCACATCCTGTCTCCCAATCCTCCTTAGAATCATTCAAGTGTTCATTGGCAAACTTCAGACGGCCCTGTACATGTGCTTCCTTGAGCAGGGGGACCTTGCGAGTGCTGCAGTACTTCAAACCATTACGGCGTAGTGTGTTGCCGATGATTTTCTTGGTGACTGTGGTCCCAGCTGCCTTGAGATCATTCACAAGCTCCCCCTGTGTAGTTCTGGGGTTATTCTGCACCTTTCGGATGATCACCGATACCGCACGAGGGGATATCTTGCATGGAGCCCCAGACCTAGAGCGATTGACAGTTGTTTGGTGTTGCTTCCATTTACGAATAATCGCACCAATAGTTGTCTGCTTCTCACCAAGCTGCTTGCCGATGGTTTTGTAACCCATTCCAGCCTTGTGCAGGTCTACAATCTTATCTCTGACGTCCTTGGTCAACTCTTTGGTCTTGCCCATGGTGGTGAGGTTGAAGGTGTGAAGTATGATTCTTTGGACAGGTTTCTTTTATACACGTCACCAGTTGAGATCAGGTGTACCTTGTTAGGCCTAATGAGGACTAATCTGTGTGCTTCTTGGGCACATAACTGGTCATTGGGAGCCAGAATTCTTGCTGTTTGCTTGGGGGTTCAAATACTTATTTTCTGCATCAAATACAAATAAAGTATAAAATAGAATACAACTACCATTACAATTATAGATCACACATTTCTTTGCAAGTGGCCAAACTTGCGAAATTGGCAGGGGTTCAAATACATATTTTCCCCACTGTACATGTAAGACGTTTGATTTCATTTCTCTTTTTTTCAGATGCAGGAAACTCCTTACTAATGCAAGATGACTCCAAGAGGCCAGGCGATGTGTCTATAGACATGGACTTCCGTGCTAGTCAACAGATGCAGCTTGTAAATGAACAGGTAGGTTGGTAGGCTAAGAGCTCAGAAGTATCCATCGTAGTGACATGTGCGTTGGTAATATCCTAGGCCAGTGGTTCCCAAATTTTTACAGTCCCGTACCCCTTCAGACATTCAATCTCCAGCTACGTGTGTTTATTAGAAAGAAATACAGCCTTGCAGGGCAAGTACCCCAGTTTGGGAACCGAGGTCCTAGGCGACTGCAGGGACTGTAATGATGTTGTTGTGTGCCTCTTCAGACCTCCTACATTCAGAGTCGGGCAGACACCATGCAGAACATCGAGACGACCATCGTGGAGCTGGGCTCCATCTTTCAGCAGCTGGCCCACATGGTGAAGGAGCAAGAGGAGGTGGTGCAGAGGTGAGGCAGAGTGATGGAGGGTGATGGAGGGCCAGAGAGTGTGACATGTGTGACATGCAGGCCAAAGTGGTTTCCCCTCTTGATTAACCTGAAACACATAACACTGTTTCATGTGGATTACAATGATGAATGTTATGGGGATGTTTTTACTAGGCCACTGTCCTTTTGTAATAAATATCCTTGTCTAATACATTTCCCCTTGTCCTCTCCTCAGGATTGATGCCCACGTCGAAGATACCCAGTTCAACGTGGAGGCTGCACACACGGAGATCCTTAAGTACTTCCAGTCGGTGTCTGCCAACCGCTGGCTTCTCATCAAAATCTTCCTCATCCTTATCATTTTCTTTATCGTCTTTGTTGTCTTCTTAGGCTGAAGGTTTGGAATGATTTTGATATATGATGAGGATAAGGGCTGGAAAAAAGGGACGATGAGAGGAAGAGGGAGATGATGAAAGGACAGAGCAGGAGGGGTGGGATTGGCAGAGGATCTGTCCAAGTTTCTGTCTAACCTCCTCTGCCATCACACCCTCACCAGGTGAAATGCTCACCTGGTTCTGCTTAGCTGTCCGGTGCTGTCCTGTGCATTCACACAGATCTGAATGATTTTGATAATCTAAAAGCGATTCTCAGTTTTGATTTGGTTTAATTCTTCTTTCCGGTCGTACTGTTTACCGTCTAAAGTTGGACCACGGAAAGTACAGTGTGGGTAATGTAGTTTGAACAGAACAGAGAGTGTGTGGGTAATGTAGTTTGAACAGAACAGGGAGTGTGTGGGTAATGTAGTTTGAACAGAACAGGGAGTGTGTGGGTAATGTAGTTTGAACAGAGAGTGTGTGGATAATGAGTAATCAGCCTGCACTAGCCATGTCATTTATCTTGATTTGGCATTATTATGAAATATTTCAGATCTGGCTCTCGGACTTTAGTTTATTTTTACCGAACATCATTAGTCCTCCATTATAAATATATATTTAACAGTTTTCATGTCTTCACTGGGTTCAGTTCTAATTCAGGGCCATTTTTGTTGGTTTGGAAAAGAAGATTTCTGAGTTTTTTTTTTTTTTTTTTTTTTTTTTTTTTTTTCCTGAGGGAGCAGTATTGGATTTGAGAATCACAACCCTATTTCTTCACTCTTTGGATCTTTGTTCAGCCAGCACTTTGATTACACCATCTGAGATAGGATTGCACATTGCCTAAACCCTGGGTTAATTCATTTTCTTTTTTTCTTTTTCTTTTTGATCACCACCTCAATTTCAGAATAATGATAAAAGAGGCCGGTGCTCTAAATAGGACTATCATGGTTTAACAGTACGGCTGTTACTGATCCCTCTGTATTATCTCTGAGTCATGCACACCCACTGTCAGCAGGATTAAGGTTATTAGGGCGCAGATAAAAACTTTTGGTAGATTACAGTGTGGGAAAAGTTTGTAAACAGTGTGGCCGGCCAGGCTCCATGTATTTGCCAAGCATTTGGCTGTGTGTTTATAACGGTAATTAAAAGCTGATTTGCTGAGTGGCACACCAGACTCCTCCTCCCTGTCCTCCTGGGAGAGCTGATGTCAGGAGGATGGTTTGATGTAATTTCTGTAGACGAATCAAATGTTGAGTGTGTGTATGTATTTGTATGTATGTGTTTAGTCAATACAATCACGTTAGTCAAGTTAGTCGAGTTCCCATTCCTATAATGTTTTCTGGCGCTTTCTACAGTGGAGAGCAAATGTAATTGTCATCCTCTGTTGTTATGACCAGGTAATAAGAGAATCGGTCAGTTCCTTCTATGTTTTCTCATTGGAAAGAGTGTGTGTATAATGAATGTGTCAGAAGAGAACCATGAACGTTTTTTTTATTAAATCCAACTTTACATATTGTAAATGATATATTGAATAAGTGAAATCATGCTTAATTTTAAAATGTGAACCTGTTCTTACTTCTGATATCATAATTAAGCAGTCAGATGCACAAAGCAGTATACTGCCAGGATATTTGAAACCAAATAAAGATATTGCTGTAAAAAAGAAACCACGAGTACTCAAAATGATTCAACACACAAGGAAAAAAAAACTCCAAACCTTGTATGACGCATTCGTAGAAACGCATACTGAGAGTCTTTCTGTTGTCTCAACCACTGTATGTGTGTGTGCGTGTGTGTGCATATATACATTGTGTGTGTGTGTGTTTATATACATTGTGTGTGTGTGTGTGTGTGTGTGCATATATACATTGTGTGTGTGTATGTGTGTACATATAAACATTGTGTGTGTGTGTGCATCCACAGTTCTTTTTCCTGCATCCTCATGTGTTTCTTCCCCAGTCTTAAGGTGGTGCCCTGTGCTCCTCTATATTGATCTGAGGCAAACTCCTTGCTCTCAGGGACCTCCCTGCGCCTCCTCCTCCGTCCTCCACTCCCTCGTCCACTCCGTCGTCCCTGGTTCTGGGGTTCCAGAGCGGGTGGATGCGGAGGCAGGAGTGCAGGTTGATGAGGGACATGCTCCTGCTGCGCCTCTTTCTCCAGCGCTGGGCTAGCTCCCTCAAGCTGAGCCCCTCCTTTCCGCCATCTTCCTCCTCCTCCTCCTCGTCCAGGCAGGCGCACAGCACTGAGCGGAAGAGGTGTGAGACTTCACCCACCTCCGGCTCAAACTCAGTCACCAGATTTCGCACCCTGTGCACCGCGAGAAGGACTTTGGTATACCTCAACATCCAGCAACATTGTCTATTAACTATTTTTTTAAAGAATTAGCCAGTTTGCCCTGAAAAGGAACCCTTAATGGGGACCCTTATAGGGAAGGTTCTGAAGGCTTTTTAAGAAAGTTGTTGTTAAAACCTCATCATAGAAAAATAATGACAAGTTTCAGCCCTAAAATAGTTCCATGTGCTGAAAAGGTATTTAAAGGTTCAGTCTGCGATTCTAATCAAATACACTTTTTGTTAAATTGTGCTCCTCGTGGTCCTCTAGCTGTATTGTGTTTGCGCTCAAACACATTAGTGTTCAGACACAGTCCTGGCTCTGTAAATGGGGGAAAAAAGGGCCAGGCCAGAGCCATACACTGTTCCAAGCAAATTATCACATTGCATCAGGTGCACCGAAGGTGTCATTTGATTGGCTGTTGAGCTGAAATATCACCAGAACCTTTCACCCGAATCGCAGACTACACCTTTAAAGAACCTTGAAAAAGTACCTATTTTATCAGTTCTTCTAGTTTACACTTTCTGGCTGTAAGCCCACTGCTGTGCACTAATCTACCTACCTCAGAATGACAGGTCCACACTGGGAAGGAGGGATCCTGGCACAAAGCTCCTCCAGCTCCAGGGACTCGCTGGTGGGGAGCTGGTAGGACGGCCTCCGCGGGGTGGCCAGCCAGGTGTAGTCCACGCAGGAGCTGCGTCGGCGCTGCGCCACGGCCCGGTCCTGCTGCAGCCTCTCGGTGTGCTTGAGCAGCGCCGCCAGCTCCTGCATGAGCGTCCGCGTCACCATCTCCTCCGGGGGGTGCCGGTCAGGGACCAGCTGCTCCATGGAGAACACAGACGACCAGGGGAACATCTGACAGAGCACAGCCAACACGTCAGATGTGGACACACTGCATTCTCAGCATCAGGAAAGGATTCATGACTGTTCATGAAAGATGTTTTGGGAGTTAAAAGTGACTCCAAAAAGTGACTTTTTAAGCACAAATGGCCTTTTATTGTTGGCCAAGGTTTAGGATGAATTTGCAAGGAATGTTTATTAACATTTTATATTACATAGCCTGTGTTATATTATAACTATACCATTAAAATCAATGTGAAGAAGCACAATGCACAAACACAAAGCACCGTTTCTGTAACTGCATAATTCTAACCTTAACCCTTAAGTGCATAGCATCATAGTATCAATATAGGCAACTCAGTGTGTTACATTGTATTTAATAATAGTCACAGGGTAATAATGACAATGTAAAATAGAACCTAAGATCAAATGTGACAAAATGCTCACCTTGGGCTGTGCAGGAGTGGAGTGTGTGTCGTGTTTACCTTCTTTGTCATGGAACGAAGCTACAGGTACGGTACTGTGTGGCTGCCAGAACAAACATATCTCCAAACTCACAATGAAGGTGCTAACTGACCCTGTCTGCCTAGTGTCTGGATGTGCATGGGGAGGGCATGGGGATGAGTGTTAATCTGTTGTAAATATAGATGGCCCTCATACATATTACACACACACACGCACAACACAACCACAACTATTAAAATGATATTCATTAGTAATAATGAATTGATCGGAGAATTGTACACAGAGGAATACACAAAATAGTTTGAGTCAGCTTGAAAGTAACAGGTTTTCATCAAAGAATGCTAAATTAATGAGGAATATTAGGTAGTTTCCTCTTAAAGTTACATAAAATCATCTGCAGTGCACTATTACCATTACACCGTTGAAAAATATTGCTATCTGCTCAAATCCAGCACATCATTTTCTGTCTAAATAACCATATGGATTAACAGTGGATGATGTAACATTAGACCATGATTCACCATGTCCGTTCAAAACCTTAGTCACAGGACAGAAGTTTTAATCGTACTGATAATACTCAGTTTCCTGAGTTTGAGATTGTGCTCCCGAAACTCATCAGAGTTGTACACGGGATGACACTAACGAATTATAAAGCCCATTATTCACTTTAGCAGCTTTATTCTTCTCTCTTTATTTCTCAAAGTCTCCTTAAAAGGTCCTGGAAGTGGTTTGGATTAGATTAATGTGTAATGGAAGAGCAGTCTTGTGTATTGATCAGATGTGGAAGCTGCTACTTTGCAGGTGTGTTTTAGTCTGCTGAGCACAGAGCCTCAGGGGCGAAAGGCCTCCGCCTCCCTTTCTCTTCATCCACCAACCATTCCATGAGGTACTTGCTGAAACCAGGAAGTGAAGAAGCTGATCTATACTGTGACGGTAATCCGTGGAACTGAACCACTTTCAAATAGCTTATCCACATCAGTGTGCTGTCAAATACATGAAACCATAATGTAGCAGATCAAACCACTGGACTGGGTGTGTCCATGTGCATGTCTGTGAGGCAATCCACATATATTACAATTTGATTTTGAATAGAGGTTTTAACATCACGGGCACATAAAAGCATTATAAGGACTTTGCTTCTTTCACTCTCTTTCAAATTCAAAGACAGTATCTCAATGATGCTTCAGTAACCCAAAATATGCTGTCTGGTGTTTATAGAAGATGCTGTTTTATAGCTCTGAGCTCTTCTTTGCTCTGGTGGTGGCCTTCTGGTCTTTGACTAAATGGGACAAAATTGCAGACGTTTGCTTGGTAATCAATTTCCTGACCCAGAAACACATGCATCATCAAAAAGGCCTAATTGAAAAAGCGCTGTTGATGGACCAGAAGTTATCAACGGTGACTTTTTTTTATCTCGCGCGCACACATCTTCCTGTTCCCCAGCCCTTTGTTGACATCTTACTCTCTTGAAAACAAGCTGTTCCTGGTAATTCCACCCATCAGTGCAATCAATTTCATGTTTTAGAAGAGTGCAGCCCTTTTTGACCCATTAAACATCACTTCACTCATGTTGTTTCCTCATGTCTTGCCTCTCTCCTCACGCTGTCTTTGGTCTTTCAATCTGAAATTCGATTGGCTCACTGGAATGTAAAGACCACGGGAAATGTCTTAAGGAATTAGAAGAGGGGAAATACAGAAGATTTGACAAACAAAACACAAGGACCTCCAAAACCCAACAAGTAAGTGCTGCCAGTTTGACAGGAATGTTTGGTGGTATCTTCATGACTACCCATTGAAGGCAGTTGTCCATCACTGCAGCATCACTTGTTAAACCATGAAAAGATATGTAACAGCTGCAATAAACCAGGCATTTAATGTAGTGGTTTTGGGAGTTAATAGAATCACTACACTGCACTTAAACTTTAATTCCTGTGTTATGTTAAAAATATATATATATATATATATTCTGTATTAGCAGACTTACTGTATTCATTGCCTTAGTTCCTTTTGTTTGGTGGTTGGTTTGATGCCTCAGTCATGAGGAGTTAAGAGGAAATTGTGGAATTGTGATTTAGTGTGATGTGTCTCTTCCCTCAGACTATCGCATACTATGTTATGGTCCTCTCTAAATCTTTTTACTAGTCAATAATTATGAATTATTTCACCATCTGTTGGGACTGCAACTTAAGTGGATGTCTCGTGGATACTTGAAAGCACAGTTCATTTTCAACCACTGGCAAGGCTGAGATTCTAATGTTTTTTTGTCATACAGTCTGATGATAAAGTCAAGAAAAACATGAGATTCTAATGGTTTTTGTCATACAGTCTGATGGTAAAGTCAAGAAAAACATGAGATTCTAATGTTTTTTGTCATACAGTCTGATGATAAAGTCAAGAAAAACATGTTTAAGCCTAGAATACGCTTCTCTTGAAACTTGAAAATAATGTAAAATGTAATAATAATGTTTTATACATGTAAAAATAATGTTTTCAATTATTCTACTAATCACCATGTATGGCTTTCGTAAAAAATAGATTCTAATGTATTATTTTTCACTACAATGCTTAATAGAGGAGCCAAATCCAGTTAGGGTATAGGAGAGACTGCAATGCAACATATGCCTTAAGACACTGAATGCTCCAATATAATGGATTTCCTTGCTGTTGCTGTTCAATCTACTTAGCATTATCAATTAATGTCACCCAGGAAAGAATGCTCTGGTAAATTCCCTCTGGCTGATGTCCTTAGAGAAGCTGCTCTGTCAAACATATCACGGCCAAGCTCTCAATGATCAGATCTGAAATGATTCAGGAAAGTCAAGGGCACAAAAGTCCATAACATCTCATTTTGGACTGTGACTGTTTAGTTTCACAGTGCAATCGTCATGTGCCACTGATTGCCATTCAGTCTATGACTGCAGACTTGCAACTGAATAAATCACTTCAACCATAGACAGTATCTTTAGAATTAATAGGTATATTTCTAACAATTATTAAATTAAATTAATAAAATGAAATGAAATTATTAAATAAAAAATGTAGGTGAATTGATATTTTTCTGTGTCGCTTTTCCTCTGCCGTCTCTGTGGTCTGCTGATATATTCATGGGCATTTGTGTCCAATCCTTATTTTCCATTCTGAATAATCAGTTTTGCTTTTACGGCCCTGAGAATCACGCTGCGGTATATCTCCAGTTTGCATCTGTCACTGTGCCCAGTCAGTGGCTTTGATTTAGTACAGGAGTCTGTGTCTGAGTTGTAAGACTCCTATTTCATAGCACTTGGACCCGACTCAGGACTTGGGAGCAATGTGAGCCGGAGAGGCTCTCACGAAATTGCATTGATGGCGCAGAGTGGGGATAAACGCTCAACACAAAACAAATCAAACGCTGCACCAGGACGCCTGAGAGGACACGGGCGTAAACGGCAAACCAACCCGGAGGCCGGCAGACTCTGGGACGCACCTGGGTTGGATCCACACCGCAGACACACCACCACAAGTCAGCAGCCCTTTTGGAAGAGACGACGGAAATGTTTGCTGAGAAACCGTGTCGCACGGTTATGCAGGGCTTTAAATATGCTGGGCCTTCAGATAGATTGTCACAGGCATTCCCTTATGTCCCTGTCCATCGTCAGTGCCCACTGGCAAAACACAAAATAGAGGCATCTGTGATTAACTGCCTGTCATAATGTGGCACGCACAATGCCTACCGTGCCCGCTGAATAATCTCAGTTCAGTGTGGCATTGGCACCCTAAAATGGCAGAGGTGCTAAAGGGGGAATATGGCCCTGGTTGGCAGCCCTTCTCTAGGGGCAGTTCATCTGGGGACTGTTAAGCTTGTTGGCAAACAGGCACTTGCCCCCTGTAAAGCTACATGTTCTCGCCGCAGTTGTTCTAGATTGCTTTGAAGTGACATTTTTAAGGCATGCAAACATGACATACACGTGTCACTATGTCTGTTCCTTAGTAGAGAGAGGAATTAGAAATGGACAAATCAATGTTCTTATCCTACAGCACGTAACACAATTGTAGAACAAATACACAAGAACACCGCTTGACGCAGAATCCTGTGTTCTTTTTTGCACCTGTTGTGTCAATCTCCACTTGCCTCTTGCCTAAATAAAAGAAGACGCTTTGGCTGAATGGTTCTGGTGAACCTCCCTTCATGGAGAAACCTCACAAGAAACAGCTGTGCCAGGGAAACCCATCAACCCAACCACGAAGCTTGCCAAAATTTTAAAAAGATGTCCATTGTTCATCTGAATTCTTAGGCTTTGAAAGTCCACCATTGCCCATCCCTGCCTTGTCGAATGCACATTTTAGTTTAAGTGAGTTTAATGGAAAAAAAAACGCATTAAGAGATTAAGCCTTCTGGTCTCGCCTAGTATGTCCGTGTCATGATCTGTCACGTCTGCTTTGACGTGAGTACTGAGTGCATGTGTTTCTTACATCCTACTTTAACCTCATTACCTCTGTTTACCGAGAGACAGAAACCGCTGACTTTGACAGAGAGAGAGCGGAGAGCTGGCGCTTTCTTGTCCAAGGCTTGTTAAAATGAATAGTGGCTTGGCATATTTCATCATCACGTGTCATGGCAACAGCCCAACGGAGCTAAGGCAAAGGTGTACCAGTCAGTCAGACAGGAAGAGCTCCGTCTGGATAATGTACATGTACACTTTTTCACAATGTTTCATATTCCATCTCCATTTGATTTGGCCTCTTGGCTTCGGTTTCCTCTTTCAGCTTTGTAAGTAAATAAGCAAGCAATCTGATAATAACGACACGAGGGAGAAATGTGAGGGGCCAGCCAGACAAACAGCATCTGCTCCTGTCTAATTTACGGCCGCACTGCATGCTCAACTCACATGTCCTCTTCATAGCAGAGCCCATTTATACTTAGCTCCAGCTTCATCACGTTCAGCAGATCAAGGCTCAAAACACAAAGCACAGCCCTGCCCTGCCCTTTGGTTGTGCTCTCTTCACCTTTTGACATTAGACTGATATACACTGACATTTTCATTACATTTCTCTGTGGTCCCTGCATGTGTTTGGATATTTCACTTTGATGTGCTTCTTTTCACAAAATGTCTATTTAGGTCTGAGCTCTTCCTACTGTTACCCGCGAAGAGTTCAGTGTGATTTGCACACATCTTTGCTTTTCGTTGTTGAGCCACACACACACATAGTTATTAAAGGGCAGCATGACAACCTTGCAATCAGGACGGAGACATCCTCTCCAGTCCTCCCAGCCCATCTAGAAATGGTAACTAAGAAGTTGGGCCTGAGGGTATGGAACAAAAACAACATTGAACTACAGGCCTCAAAACTTTAAGCCTGTTTCACAAAAAAACATTTGTACTTACATTGCAGAAAGTGTCTGTCACTTGTACTGGTATTACAACAAAACATTTTCTACCTTAAAAAGCAAAATATATATATCAACTTTCTTTATTTTGTGTTTACTTTGCAAGATGCTAAATGAAAACTGTGCATTTTTTGTTTTGTTTTAACGATTCATTTTCACTCTCGTTGAAATTGAAGTGAGCTGTAAAAAAATGAAAAATGCACATATATCTGCAGCAGCAACTGTAGGAGAGTTTCATATCCCTACAGTTTCACCTACTTGTCTGTGTTTTGCAGACACAGCAGCGAACTAATATTGATGTATAAATAATGTAGCAGGATTAATGTATTCACTACTCAGACATGTATTAACCACACATACAGCTGCTGTCCTGTCAAGTTGATGGGATGTCAATATTGTGTGATTTCTGTTATAGTCGCTGTCCTGGTCTGAAGCTCCATCTGATAATCCATCTGAATTCATGCGTAATATAAACAAGAGTTGTCCCTGTAAGCAGCGATAGAGAGGGGCAGAGGCAGAGGGAGAGAGAGAGAGAGAGAAAGAAACAGTGATA
>NC_045159.1:15865924-16013424 GCF_900700415.2 Clupea harengus | reverse complement strand
GGGGAGGCATATAAAAATGTCATGCTTGACTGAGGTCAACATATTGAGAAATGACTAGATGATTTCAAACGACTATTGATGCACCTCAATGTCTGACTCTCTTTCACACTCACGCTCCTCTAAGAGAATCCACTTTGTCAATATAGAAAATGACTCCAAACAGACTGTATATGAAGTATTTGCTCATTACAAACAGACTGTATATGAAGTATTTGCTCATTACAGCCTAGTATCATTTTTCCTTCATTAGTTGTATTTTCTCCTCCCAGTAACCTCCCACCCTTCATTTCTATTGTGCTATTTTTGCATGCACAACATGAATAATGCACAGCATGGATAATGCACAGAATGGGTAATGCACAGCATGGATAATGCACAGCATGGGTAATGCACAGCATGGATAATGCGCCGCATAGGTAATGCACAGCATGGATAATGCACAGCATGGATAATGCACCGCATGATTGGTATATTAATTGCCTTTCTGCTCTGACACATTAACAGGTAAAGGTGTGGTTTCCCTGCAGTGATGACAAATGCTGTGCATATGGATCATTACCAGTCTCAAGTCTCTAGAAGACAATGTTTCTTCCCATTGAGTGTACAAAAATAGCTATGGGAATAACCTGGAGTTTCCCAACAAAGACTACTCTCAAATGCAAATGCTGCTCTTATTAAGGCACACTTAAAGAAACGTCTCATCTCATTTGGGTTAGAGATCTTGAAAGCCCTTTTCTCAAACAACAAAGGCACTGGGCTTATTTGTGCCTGCAATGGTGATAAACAAAATGTATTCTTCCATGAATATTAGACTTTTATGGAACTGTAAAATCATAACTAACTGTGCATGCAATTTTAAGACAGTAAAGACAAAAAGGACTCATGGCAAATGTCCGTGTCTACAGTGACACCCCTGTCGGACTGCGAGAGCGGAGAACTTCCTCGTAGTTACGGATCAAGAGACTCCATTCTTAGTCACCGCAACAAGAACAACAGGAGGAGAAGGAAGGAGGAGTACGAGAGAGACAGGGAAAGGTATGGAACTGTCAGTGGAATGGAATGACTTATCACCACAGAGTGTGTAATACCAAGCATGGGAGTAATCTTTAAATAGTTAAGTGTGATTGCAGGCCCGGAAAAGAGAACCCCACAGGAACAAACAGGAACAAGGACAAACATTTGATTCTGATTTTGATTAAAAGCCTTGCTTTTGCCTGCTGTGTGCGGTGTGGTGTGTGGTGGTGCCCGTGATGTGATTTGATGCGTTGGAGGGGGAGTCCCCTAATGGCTGGAGTTGGTCCTGCAGCTTTGGTGCCGAGCGGAGCAGCACTGCCAGTGGGGGAGGCAGGAAGCGGGGGGGTCTTGGGCTGAGCGGAGGCACCAGCATGCGCTGCTCAACCCTCCTGACCATCTTCACTGGGGTGCTGCTCTACCTGGTGCTGGGGGCTGTGGTGTTCCGAGCCCTTGAGGTGCCCCACGAGGAGGACCAGTACGTCAAACTCCAGATCACGCGGCAGGAGTACCTCGACAACTACACATGCATAACCCCGGAGGTTCTGCAAGCCCTCATTGAGGTAAGAAGAAAAAAAGACATCCTGCAGCCAAGTCCCAGTGACTACATTTTTACCCTTTCTTAGCCCACAATGGCTTTGTTGGACTAACAATAAATGCTGACTTTGAACAGAAAAGGAACTTGCCTTGAACTTTAAGGTGCATCCTATATAATCCATTACACTTTTCTTCAAATTCAGTGAAATTCTCCTCATGTTCCACTAGCTGTGCGTCCATGTTGCTTCAGGAGCGTGGGAGTGGGGTATAATTTAACTGGCTGTTGACCTCAAATATTAACAACCTTTTGCCAGAATTACAGACTGCACCTTCCAGAAATATATATCTATTGTTCAAACTGATTGAAAATGTACTAACTCACTCTTCTTGTGGGAGATCTAGGGGGCATGTGATGGCAGCAGATAAATGTCCCTGCAGAGGGACTTCTCTCTTCTTGAGTAAAAGAAACAAAGTCATAGAGGCACTCACCCGGGTCCCATGAAAGTCCTTAAAGATTCTACTATAAACTTAAACGTGCCTTTGGGTGACTTTAGAGTCTGCAGCAGCACTTTCAGCGTGCCTTTGGGTGACTTTAGAGTCTGCAGCAGCACTTTCAGCGTGCCTTTGGGTGACTTTAGAGTCTGCAGCAGCATTTTCTTCACCATTCTTCATTTCCCTCCCTCCCTCATTGAGTGGTTTGGATACTGATTAACCCTAAAAGTTAAGTGGCCTTTGATCGAATTACAAAATATTTACATAAGTTAAAACGAATAGTTGCAGTAAGTAGGTGCAGTAATTCATTTTTGTTGAGAAAAATGAAAATGCTTCTGGACTAAATTCTGATTGTGTAAGTATGACATGCAAAGTGTTCCAAAAGATTCCTGTTCATTTTACACTTCTAGATTCTCTAGATTCTTCATCTCTGTCTAATGTATTCACATTTCCGGGCCCTCAAAATTGTTCAGAAATACATATAAACTCTTCAGACAAGTATCAGCAAACACAGAAGGCACAGGACCCAGCCTCAACTCATTTTTTTCCACAAGAAAACACTGACTCCACCTTTAAGGTTTGCCTATACCATAAAAGCAACCAAGCAGATTTGTATGCACCCAAGTTTTTCTATTATTTGTTTCAATAATTGTTTTCAGTTACTGTTACTTCCCCTTCTCTCATCCTCCCTTTCTCTGTGTTTCAGAGGCTGGCTGATGCCCTTGGGTCTGGGGCTGATCCTACGGTCAACTCCACCTTTACCAGTGTCTGGGATATATCCAGCGCGCTCTTCTTCTCCGGCACCATCATCACCACCATCGGTGTGTCCCTAGCTGGCTGCCATACCTCTAGACCTGTCTCACGCTCTCTTGTGTCAGCTTCAAAGCCTCTCCTTCTGTTCAGTGCTTATATTGCATTTACATGTCAATACAAGTTTGTGTTATCTGTCTGCCTTCAGGATATGGGAACATTTCCCCCAAAACAGATGGAGGGAAACTCTTCTGTATTTTCTATGCCCTGTTTGGGATTCCCATGTTTGGTATTCTCCTGGCTGGAGTTGGTGACCACCTTGGGACTGGGCTGAGAAATGCTGTTGCCAAAGTAGAGATGTTTTTGATGGTAATATATGATTATATGACAGAGAATATATGATTATCTGATCATCTCTGAATCAGTGACTTCATGCCATAATTTGAAATTATTTATTTTATTTGATATTTTCAGGAAAGTAAAGATATAACATTTTCCAACCAAATAATGTTGCCAGCCATCTTTCAGAAATATTGACAGTAACGTATCCCTTTTGATTTCAATGGATGTCACTGGAAGAAATGGAAGGTGAGCCCTACTATAGTGCGTGTCATCACAGCGGTGCTGTCCATCCTATTGGGGGTAGTCCTCTTCGTCGCTGTGCCCATATTGGTGTTTCAAGAAGTGGAACAGTGGACGCTACTTGAGTCCGCCTACTACGTGGTCATTACGCTCACCACTGTGGGCTTTGGAGACTATGTTGCAGGTGAAATGTTTAATTACATTTAAATTACTTTTAAATGTTTCATTTCAATTCAATTCAATATTGAATTACAAATCATCAACCAGGAATTGTTGAGGTCCATCTGACCACAAATTAGTTAGAGTAAGATTAGAGTTACAAAGAGTAAATAAGAGTTTTTTGCACCAAATAATATAAAATAATATGGTTCAGTGCAAATAATAATATTATAATATTTATGAAAATAATGTAGAATAAAATAATATGGTGGTTATATGCATGGTGGTTATTTGATCGTTTGATATCAGGTTTTTCTCAAAAGTGCACTTGAACCTTGTTAATTCTCAGTTGACAAAATAACAAATACCTCTGGCTAACAGGCCATAAGCAACTATTAAGTGTTATATTATGATCATAGAGTCCACTGATCTTCTCTGAACTTGTATCTGTTTACATCTTGTCAAAGTCTGCCAATTTTCTCTTACTTATCTATCTACAAGCCGTGTGCCCTACAGTGAGACTGTGCTTAGATCATAGTGGTCATTTCATTTGCTGTCTGAATTATTTATCCTATGGTTTTTAAGATTTCTGAATTATTGATAAGTACATGTGTGCAGATCTGTCTCCCCCTAGAGGGAGACACAAAACTTGATGTTTAAAATAACTCCCACTACGACAGTCCTGCAGGTTCCTTTTCACTCTTCCTTTTTGTCAAGCATTTTCCTGCTTGTTTATTTTTCCAGGTGATTCAGGGATTGCAGGAAGTGACCACTGGTACAAGCCTCTTGTGTGGTTCTGGATCCTCGTTGGCTTGGCCTACTTTGCGTCCATCCTTGCCATGATTGGAAACTGGCTGCGGGTACTTTCCAAGAAGACTAGAGCTGAGGTGAGCATTTTTTCAGTTCTGTTCAGTTCAGTTCAGTTCAGTTCAGTTCTGTGTTCTGTTCAGTTCTGTTCTGTTCAGTTCAGTTCAGTTCAGTTCAGTTCAGTTCTGTTCTGTTCTGTTCTGTTCTGTTCTGTTCTGTTCTGTTCTGTTCAGCTCAGTTCTGTTCTGTTCTGTTCTGTTCTGTTCTGTTCTGTTCAGTTCAGTTCAGTTCTGTTCTGTTCTGTTCAGTTCAGTTCAGTTCAGTTCAGTTCTGTTCTGTTCTGTTCTGTTCAGCTCAGCTCAGTTCTGTTCTGTTCTGTTCTGTTCTGTTCAGTTCAGTTCAGTTCAGTTCTCTATTCCCTTATAATCTCTTGCACTGATCTCCCTTTAGATGGAGGAGCTCAGGGCACACGCCACAGACTGGGGACAGAACATACAGAACATGTCTGTGGACTTCCGCATGCCGAACATCGACGACCCGTTCAAGCGTTCCACCAAGCGTAGACGGCGACATGGCCACCGTAGCAACAGCCACGGCCATAGCGGATCTGGCACTGCAGGGGCTAGGGAGGGCGAGAGAGCGAGGGAAGACGGGCAGCAACCTAACAGCGGATCAGGGTCCTCCTTCGGTTCCTACACCTCCAATGAGTCTGAATCAGAGTCTGAGAGCGACTCTGGGGCCACACAGACAGATCGTGTGCCCGATGGAGACGTGGAGAAGGAGAAGGAGAACAAACCACCGCTGTCGGACGCAGCCTTCTGCCAGCCTCTGGATTACTTTGGGGAGAATCTGGCGTTCATTGATGAGTCCTCCGATGCGGTGAGTGGGAAGGTTCATTTGGACCCTCTGACTGACTCCACTCAGCCCAACGATGTCCCCATGCGAAAGCCCAAGAGGAGGCGCCCCAGAAGACCCGCCCCCCAGAAGAGCCCAAAGACGAGCCCCACCAAGCCAGAGAAGAAGGAACCTAACGGAGACGTAGGCCCCCCGACTGACCCCCCTCCTGCTCCTCCAGAGCCTTAACCAAACCAAGACTCTTTTGTTTCTTTGTTGAAGCTTGTGTGACTCTTCTCCACTGGCCAGGTACCAATAAGTAAATCAACAGTTCAGTAGTGTCATGGGTCATGGGTCATGGGTCATGGGAGGACATCAAAAATCAGTGAGTTTCTACAGATAGGTACAATCTAACGAGTAGTTAAACAAGATGAAGATAGTCCTCCATCTTGATGAAGAGCATCAATGACTGCAGACGCCTTGTCTCACTATTCACAGTTCAGTGATTCAGCTCCTCAAAGTGCGCTTACGTTTGTGTGGACCACACAGATTAGAGCAGAGAGAGAGGGGGACAGATGAGAACGATGGGGAAGGAAGGGAATGTCTGCTGGGAAGTGCACCTTGGAATAAACTATCACACCCCTGTTGAGCACTGCCTACAGAATGCTGTCAAAAATGGGCAGTGTCTTGTTTGCAGTCCTGTTTTCTGTTAAATGTCCACTTAAGTTGGAAATCACCAAATAGACAGCTGAAATACTGTCCTTCCAGCCCAGTTTGAAATAGTGCCTCAACAGCTTAGCTTGCAGTGCTACACAGCAAAGACGGACACATTGCAAGCTAACCCAACTCCCCACCAATATGTTTGGTGTAACACTATGCAGATTATACATGTGTTCGGCATCTGCTCTTCTTATCTAAGAAATCATCAACATGTCAACATGATAAAACCTGAAGGACCTGCAGAAAAACATCTCTGCAGTAGTAAATAATAATAGTAAATAATTGCCCTCCAACCTTAGAAAGGAAAAACATTATAAATGTTATAAGGATGTGTGCAAAAAATGTGACAAATGATTTTTTCATCTGTTGCATTCTACAATTTCCATTGTATGGCTGCATTAGATTGCATGTTCAGCACAACTAGACTATCTAGCTAACTAGCCAGCTAGCATGGTGGTTTAATTAGCTTGTATAGTGCTTGCAATGGCACATTCATTATATACTGCTAGCTTATTTTTTATGAGAAGATGGTTTGTTCATGCAGTCATTATTAATTAAATAGCCTTAGCACATTTTTGTGCTGCAATGTCCTGTGCCTCTCCACCAATGCCAATGTTAATTTTTTACGGGTCACAATTAATAAAGATGCTGAAAGCTTGTCCAACCATGTCTGACTAGCAGCAGGTCCTAAGACGTCAAGGTCATTTGGAGGTAGAACAAGGAACTTTCAGTCTGAGCTTTTTTGGGCCGAGATTGGCAAAAGGTGTGACGTCGCACCCCATTAAACATTTATGGTTCTGGTTTTTGAAAAAAAAATACATACTGTTTCTGAAACAATATAATGTTCATAGCATTTGTAAAATATATTTGCATGTATTTTCTTGCAATTATAGAAATGAAAACTCCTTTTCTAAAACACTGTTCCTTCTGCGCCCCAAGAGCGGTCCCCAGTGTTGGCATGACACATGTACCACTAACTAGGAGAGGGGACATTTAAGTTATATATTGGCCTAACAAGTGCATTATCTTATGAAAAACAGAAAACCTTTGGATGTTCACAACATTTTTAAAGTGCAAGGATTTTTTTGTTAGAACGTTATACTTAATATGTGTTTAATTTTGTTATTGTTAAGATTCAAAATGTAATATGTTTTGTAAGTTGTTTTGGATAAAAGCCTACCACATACCTGAATGTAAATGTAAACATGAACACAGAACCAGAAACAGCACCATTACTGGGTCCAGATGGGCTTGGTACTATACTGATTCATATAGTATGGTATAGTATATTGCTATGGTATATTAGTATATTGATACTTATAAGTGTTTGTATGCCTCATCTAAAATGAGTGAAACGCAACAAAAACATTACAGCCAGTATGTATTTTGAGGAAAACAACAACTGTCTTGGATCAATCTTTTTAAAAAGGTGCCATTTTAGAAACTATCACTTTTTCTTGCATCAAGGCCTAAAACAATGGTGTAATTCTACAGTGGATGACTGTTTTTTTGTTTTAGTTTATTTTGTATTCTGTATTCTGCATCTTGATTGTTTGGTTGGGGTATTCTGTTTGTAACGGTTTGCATTTCAGGGTCAGCAAATGTAAATAAAATACAATAAAAAAAAAAAACAAGAAGCAAAGAGAGCATAGCTGGACTGCAAACACTGTTTTTTTTAATCATTCTTTCATTGAGAAGCAATTGTTTTTCACCACAGGAAAACACCCAGTCAATGATCTGCTGTTGTCATAGATTGTTTGGACAATCTTCAAGGGTTGAAGAATCATCAAGGGTACATCTGTGAAGAGTACACCTATGAACCTCTGAGGCTCCACATACAATACACTCAAAATGAGCATGCACTTGATGAACACCTCATATTGTGTAGTATATTCCATTCTGTAGAGGATCATGTATGACCATATACAGTATTTAAAATGATCAGTGATCTTTGACTATCTCAGTGAAACAATGAACTTGTAACCTATCTCCATATACTATCTGGTGAAAAGACATGGAACTGTACAGATAACTATGTTAGGGCAATGGGCTTTATGGCACACTCTGTATAATTATCTTAATGTGCCTTCAGGGAGAAATCCTTCACCTCTTTGCCTGTACGTATGTCTAGGTCAGTAAAAATGATTTCATAGCTTTGGGTCAAAATATATGTTTGATTTCAATTTAGGGCAACTGTGTTTCCCATTATCTTTATGTCCTTTCCAGCCTGTATTATTTGTGTTAGTAGGAACATTAAGAGCTAGTGTTGATGTAGTGATTATTTAAAATGACTAGATGTAATTTGTAAGCTTCACTTTGAGAGTGTGTGTGTGTGTGTGTGTGTGTGTGTGTGTGTGTGTGTGTGTGTGTGTGTGTGTGTGTGTGTGTGTGTGTGTGTGTGTGTGTGTGTGTGTGTGCAAGCACGCTTATGCTCATTTGAGTGTGTAAGAACTGATTATTACCCTTTTTCAAACACAGTCACTGTTTTTCACAGTTTCTTCTTAGATTCCTCTTAGCAATGAAGTGCAATGTTGAGCTTATTAAAAAACAATATTTATACAGGTGGTCAAAAGGTAACAGAATCACATAATGATGTTATAGTTTCAAAAAACAATGGAAATTTGGACAAAGACAATGGAGAAATGTCAGAGAGAGAATTACTTTTCACCTGGATGCAGAGGTTTTATAAAGCATAACTGCACGAGCTTCTCTGAATGTCTTAGCAAGCATGTCTCTAAATGACCTTGTGCTCGAGGACACCCTCTGTACAGACGTCATTGGGACAAGCTGGCACACCGTGTAGTCATCAGCCATTCAGGCAAACCACCACTAGAGGGGAGTAAAACACCTTTTAAAATATGTCCATCTACGTTCAATTACTTTTCTCTCTGCGGTGTTTTGAATTATTTCACTCCTTCCATTGTCATTAACAATAAGAAAAACATCTCTGCTATTAGAGAGTACATTTAAGTGTATACATGGAAGCATAACACATTCATTCAATTTGACACAGACACAAAAACCCTGACAAACAACACCTTGATAAATGAAACCTGTCACATTACAACACACAAAAAACAAACAAACAAAATGTCACAACCACATGATGTGGTTTTCATTATTTAATGGTAATACTCAAAATATGTTTGGTAACGTGTATGGTCTTTATTTACACTTCTTACATGCTAGCTTTTCTCTCTGAAGCTATATTTAGGCTATCTAATTTGTCTCTTTTGTGTTTGTTGTAAGGAGTAACATCAACTGAAAATGAAAGAGGCCACCATATTCTAAAACAACTGATATGGTCACTGTTAGACAAACTATCATAGTATGTTGTCTGAAGTGCAAGATTTTGAGTGGTGGGACTGTGTGCGTGTGTGTGTGCTGGTGTTGTGTGTGAGTTTTCTTGTTGGTATTTTCGGTCTTGCATTTGTGTAGGTGTCCACACCTGTCTTGAGGTCATGACCTTAGTTGGTATTCTTGTCCACTTGGGCATGACCCGTTCTGTTGGCATGGCAGCCAACCAACATGATTGAATGATCACATCAAACATGACAGTCTATCATTTTGACTACCTTGCCATTTGAGTATTTTTTAAGAACAATACAAATACATCTTTAAAATGCCTTCGTTAAATTCATATGGACCTGGAAACTGACGCTGAGTGGCGCCATGCAGCACAATTTAAATGCGGGCTTCTGCGGCTTCTGAGTATGACCTTGAATTCAAGGTCGCTGGTGGATTCTCAATGACAGAGAGAACATTCACTCTTGCAATCTTCCTTACTTGTATTAATCTTTCATGGAGAAAGCAACCTTGTAGGCTACTCATACACCGAGATAGGCTGCCTTTATATTCGTGCGTGATCAGAGTTATTTATTAGGCCAATACTGACGCATAGCAATAATAATCGTGATAGTCTTCACTTTCACAAAACGTTTTTTTTTTTTGCAGCTGACCAGGCAACATTATCCGCGTGTACCCTACCACATGATAACACAACGGTTACATATCTATACACGAATTTTCCACGACGGGACACGCTCTTTTCCGTTACAGCATTGTACCAGGCTCAGACGCTCTTCCTTTCCTAGTGCCAGTTGCTGTGATCAAGTTACCGAGAGGATTGGAAACCTCAGTTTCTCTTCCTCTCAGCTCTGCAGTCTCGCTGACCCCCTCTTCCTTGGCGTTGTGCCCAAAACCGTTCCACGTACCAGCTGACGAGGGTGGCCTAGAGCAGCAAGTTGGGTCAGTGTCACAAGACCGAACAGACAGAGCGCGGCGCAAACATTTTCCATGCCTTCTAAAGCGATGTGTGATACAGTTGTGCCGCGTGTTTCTGAGGGGAGAATAAGCAACATTCCACTAAATATAACAGCTTTTTATGTAGAAATGTATTTGGGCATTCCAATAAATGTTTGACAAAATTACGATGGTATAGCATAGCATTTGTAATATCTGTTGTGAAACCTCTTGGAATATTGCACGCCGACAAACAACATTAGTTTCACGGGGATCTGTGTCAGGTTCGCCTAGCCTACCCAACGACGGTGGGTTTGTAGGCAAAGGGCCTCCATTTGTTTCCAATTTTAGTGGATAACACGTAAATTAAGGTTAATAACAGAGTGAGGATTCAGATTAATGTGTGAAGATATCTAGTTTACATTGAGCGATGGGCATTTATTTGGCTATTGGACATCGTGTTAGGCTGAAGTCGATGTTATTTTTTAAATGTGTGAGAAGTACAGAATAGAGAATTAAGCATTTTAAAAAGACCTGCATCTGATATATGAAGACAAGGCTTGCAACCCAGTTCATCAGACAGACACTACATTAGCCTACAGTAGGTCAATTTTTCTTCATTGTTGCAACGCTGATGACGCCTGCAAAGGAGAACGGGATTGGAGGGGGGCGCGGACGTAACGGAGAGACAGCAGACGCAAAAGGGGAGAGGGAGGAGAAAGAAGAAGAGATATAGCCTACGTAACTAGAACCATAGTTGTATCAGCGGAAGGCGAGAACCTCGATAGTGACTAACGAAATTGGTCGGTTTGCAAGAACCTCGTCAAAACTGCGGATGAAAATATGGATGAACGAATTGCTTACCAACTGTAACACCGTCAACCTTATGTATGTAGTCTACTGGTTACTATAATCGAACGCTCTGTAGGATAAGCGGTGGCGTCACACGGGAAGTGTGCTTTAATACCGTTGCAATTGCTTTAGTAAACTCTAACGTTCGGCAACAGTAAAGGCGGCGTGAATTTTAGCTTCCTATTACCATAGCATCATCTTTGTCGCTGAAGAAAATTGGTATGCAGTTTCATGTTCACAGTGGATCACTGGATTGAGACGGTCGACCAACTGCCCTCTAGCCTACGGTGGTGGAACCACTGTGGAAGAGTTGCCCCAGCACCGGTTGGTCTGAGACCCTTACCATCAGAAATGTTTTCACAAACAGTTGTAAGTAGCCTACGATTAGCTGTTATATTGTCCACGATAGCTGTTTCTATTTCCAGATCATGCTCGAGATGTTATCAATGGCTATGTCGCAGAACTAAAGAAGACATATCACTTATGCACGTTCTGAACTGTACACCTGACCGAACGTGACCACGGTCATTTCAGCATGTGAGCGATGACTTGTAGACCGGCCGCATTTGGTCAGCAAGGCTTCCATGGGTAGGGTAGGGTCATTGTTTTAACAGCCCACTGGCAGCAGATTCGGTATTTTGAAAATATCCTGCACACGGTTTCAGGGGAACTCATACCAGCTGCCCCGTAACATGCTTAGGGTAGACGATCGTGCGCATGTCATTGACATAATTTCGAGTCAATGCAGTTTGTAAGAAAGTTAGTTGCAATTGTTTTCTGTCAAGGACTGACCTTGATATAATTGTCTGCGCGCTACACTTTGTGTCAGCGAATAAGATCCCCCACCTCCACTCCACGAGACGCGTCGCATTTGCCAATAGATTCCTTAGTTGAAGTCCAAAAATAGACTCCACTACTTGTGCTCTCGGAGCTATCGGCATCCCAGCATTCGAGGCATTTTTGCGACGTAAGAAATGACGTAATGAAGCCGGTTCATCTTCATTTAACTATAAAGAACTCCTACTACTTCCAATAGTATGTGTAACATTTGTATTAATAGGCTACTGGTACAAGTAAATTAAAATGTCTGGATTTATTGCGACTTCAATGGACATTGGAATTGAATTCTAATGGCTTGACATCTTTTAGCTGTGTTCGTGGTAGACTATGCCTGTTATTTGTCGACTTCTGTCCGTTATTTTGATTCAGTGGTCCCTACATTTAGGCTAACTTAGGTACAGTTTAGCCGTAGTGTCAGTGTGTCTGCATCATAGAGGCACACAGCAATGTGTCATATGGCACCCTCTGTCTGAATAAGACCTTGCTGCAGTGTTGCTGAACACGTGATTTTGTTAACTCTGCACATTTGTTTATTTTAGTATTTTATCATCTGTAGAATAGCAATACGCTTTAGATAACTGTCAGTACATGGAGTGGCCATTCGGGGGATAGAGAACATGGACAATTGCGCTGTGCTAGGACTGACTGGGATTCCCTGCTCTTAAGAAGTTGTAATCCAGTTTCGCAGTAAACCTTTCACCAGTCAAGGCTCACTGGGCAAGGTCACCTTCTAAAGTCTGGGTTTGCAGTCTTTAGAAACACAGCGAACAGGAATAATGTTACCTTTCAAGACAAGGTTTAATCATTATTCTAACAATATTCTTAATTGTGCCACAGCTACCGTACCCTTTTCTTTTCTATGGGACATAAAGTGTGTAACTTTGAAATTGCCATGTTAAATTTTCAGTTTGGTTTGTAAAGGGATTAAGATCAGTCTTAGATTATAAACACTCTTAGCCTTAAAGTGCCTTTATGGGGTGAAACGCGGAGTGCTGTTTTGCTGCTCAAAACGAGGCTTAGGAGGACTCAGGAAGGATTCAATACACTCTCACTCTCTGCTCTACCGTTATAAAAAGTCCTCAACACCGAAGACATCATTAAAAAACTATAGTAACTTGATTCTATTTTATTAATACTATATTCTGGGTAAACCTTACCCAGACACCTTTAGCTCTTGAGTAAGCTAATTTATGTTATGTATGAAGAAACTGGATTTGCTATATTTCTGTAAAGGGCTCGTGCCATGGGTGACATGAAGATAAATATACCATGTCTGTAGGTATGAGACATATCTGAGTCCTTGATTAAGTTTATGCTGTTAAAGCTGTATCAAAAGTTTTTCTGGTTAAGTTATCCAACAAAACCCCCATAGTATCCCGGTAAAACATGTCAAGTCAAGTAGGCCTGTTAACTTAAAACGTGCCGCCCTAACCTGTGTAGGAGTAGACCTATTACAGCTCCATTAATTGCATCTTACATACCAGATTGCCATTACAAAGTTCATTCTTTTGAATGACTGCTCTGTGCCAATAAAGATAAAAAATATTAATAAGTTATTATTAATTATTATTATTACATTTGAAGTGAACAATATTTAGGAACATATAGTACGCTTACTAATGCATATAATCTACTGTGTAGTGCTTTAAATGTAGCCCAATAAAGTGAAAAGATAGGTGTCTGACATTAATGACATGTGTTTTTAGTCCATTTCTAAACAATGGCAATCAGGATTCTCTGGTTTTCTCTTCTTATCTTGGCATATAGTAGCCTATCCAGTGCCTTTCATCTTTTTCTATTTGTCTTTGTCTTGCCTGGTTCCTTGAAAAGTTGGTAAATTATCACCCAGTTTAAAGAGTTGTTTTCACTTGTGTGTGCCTGCAGCGTGATACAGAAAGAGATTGTAGTCACTGAATTTGTCCTTCAAGCCCTCCAGTGACTTTGACCTTCGGAGTGTGTCACAGAGAGGGGGGAGGGTGTGTGTGTGAGATAGAGGGAGTACGAGTGGGTGAAAAAGAGATAGCGAGGTGGGTGGTATTTTGGTATTATAGTTGTCTATGGTATAAAGCCATGCTACCGCAAGAATTTAGCAGTTCCGTCAAATACCGGGATATTTTGTAAAATCATGAATCAAATGTCCCAGAATTTCGGCTGTCAGAGAATTCCACATCAGTTACCGGTACCCTGCTTAAATCTTTTACCTACAATTACCAAATGAGATACCTATGTTACCAGAAAACTGTTAAGTCGTTATAATCATCTGATTAATTAAGAACAAGGCCTGGGTTTGAAATGGAACTGAGGTAGCATATTTTTTGGCCACTGGTGGAAATTTTGATGCTGTTCTGGGTTTGCCATTGGATTTTGTCAAGCTTTCCACTGTTTACAAACACTGGTAGGTGACACACCCCCACACAGTAGCCTTACTATGTCTTCTAAATCGTTGGTAAATGATGTTTCCACAAGTAAATGCTCTGACATCCCTCAGACCGGAAAGTGTCAACAGGCTGGTGTTATGGTTATTTTGATGACTTCATTAAAGTTTTAGTTTCCTGTTTTTGTTAATTTAATCATACAGAGGAATAGATGGTAAATTGTAACTGTTCATTAAAGCTATGTTTCATTTTTATAATATTTTTTAATGTTTGTAATACTTGTGATCTTGCTCTCCCCCTCCCCCCACGAGAATGAAAGAGAGCATTTGAATACATGCTTGTGTTTCCCTCTGTCAGCATTTTCTGCCAAATTGTTGATGGAAACAGACAGATAATACAGAACATACCATTTTTATAGTTAGAGATGAGGCGGCAGTCTGAATCTGTGTTCAATGTGACAAAATATTCTGATTGGTGAGAGTCATTCACCATTATTATCGTTATAGTAGCCATTTGAATCACAGTCATTTAGCATGTGTGTAAGATAGGCAGAGAGGGAGAAACTCTTTGAATGCTTTTGCGATGTGGAGGCATTTATTTGTCATGGCAGTGAAGGTTTTAAAAGAAAAATTGGAGAGGGAGGGAGAGAGAGCGAGAGCGAGCAGGCTTTCATCAACAGTATCATAATAAAGAAAATGCATAGCTAAAGCAGTCTTCTTTACTTGACTATGCCAACAGGGCACTATTCTATACAGTTTTCAAAATCTGGTTATTTTTATATCTTTCTAACATTATTAAATGTACCATTGGTTTTCAACTGCAATGTAACATACAATTCATGTTTTAGTCACCTTGAGTTTATATGTTCTATGTATATGTTTTATAGGACTCCTGTTGACCAGATCGAACTGACCAAGCCATACAGTAACTGAGAGAAAGGGGGTACTCAGCACAAGAAACACAGAAAAACTGCCCTACAGATCAGGTACAGTCCAAGTTTACAATTCAGTGATCTCAATATGCTTTCCTTCTGAATATTTTCTTATACACAATAAATATGATCTTAAAGGATGGAATCATATGGATGATTACTCGCATAAGAGGGAAAACTGAAATCATTTGTCCAATTAGTTAACTGGTTTGAGACATACTTCATAAATATAATGATCGTTTTGGCATTTATTATTATTATTATTATTATTATTAATAATACATTGATTGCTTTATTTTAAATGTTTTTGCTTTAATGTTTTGTAATTTACTTTGTGCAATGTGTATGCTAAATGCTGTAACTGTAACTCTAAATATGTGGTCTGAACAAATAATGTATAAGCCATATAATCGTGTAAAGCGTCAATGGAAATTAGGTTTTTGGATGAATATAGGCCTACATAGGCCTAATCTGCAGTTGCACAGCAAATTCGCACACATAATACAAAGTCATACATTCATCGAGAAAGCTATCGAGCTCATCGAGGAAGCTATACGTAGGTATTTCATTCTCTTACACATATGGGCCTATATTTGCGTGTTATTATTACACATATATGGAAATGTGTCCTCAATTTGGCACCATGTTTCTCTTATTAATTTGAGTTTCCTCCCCCAACTTCACACGTTCCCTCCCCCAACTGTACACGTCCCCTCCTCCCTCTAGAGCAACCAATAGCCTTCGACACGCCTGAGTTTGCATGCAGACAGTATGTTCGAAAATGCACATTGCTACAGATGTAACGTTAGCTAAGTTTATATTTCGGACAGCTTATTGGAAACGAAACAAACTAATTTACGTAAACACTGGCTACCACCACATCTGACAGTTTAACTGAAGGGTGAGGAAATCGTCTGCGGTTCGCCGGCTTTCTTGTTACCTTTTTGGAGGTGGAGGTAAGTCGGCTAACGATACACAGTTAACGGTTGCTAACATTTATGTTAGCTGGCTAGCTTGATTGCAGTTGTGGAAGCCCTAGCAAGTGATGTTAAAGTTGCTAGCTATATAGCGCCAGTAGCCATTCTGAGACAGTTTATTGACAAGTCATCTTAACTTACCTATTCATTGTCAGTACGTTATATAAGTTAGGAATAGCTGAATAGTCCACATCTTTTGATCAGCCCATTGTTAGACATGTATCCGCTAAACATAGGCTTTGCAGCAACCATCTGTCTCGCTAGCATATTTGTTAGCTGATGAGGTAGTTCGCTAACCTGGCAACGGCAATATAATATAAATGTTACCAAGCAAACCTGTAGATTCATGCGTTCTGGTATCCGTTGGATTATTTTTCTCTGCTCTGCTGCTTAAAGCAGAACATTTCATATGCATTGTATTCTGACACTGACATCAGTAATCACCTTTTCCGTGTCATTCCAGCGTTTTACTTAAAGCACATTTCGCGATTCTAAAGGTGGAACACGCGGTATCCTCCGTAAGCGTGCTCGTTTTGTTAGTCCACACAAGGAATATAAAGTGTTTTTGGAATCAGGAGCTAGTGAGCATATGACTTAATTTAGTTTTCTCAATCACTACTCTCAATCAGTACTTATCACAATAACTGTTCCAAACGTTATATGATCATGTTTTGTGTTGCGAATTATTCTAGGAAATATGCCATGTAAGGCGAAGACTTGAAGTTTTTCCTCTCCTCTCCCACCTTAATTCTCTGTCTAACTCAAATGACAGTGCTATTGGAAGCAGTCAGAGGGGAATGGAAATAGAGAGAGACGTGTGGAGAGGGGATGTAATAGCAAAGGTTACATGGCATACGGCATAGTTCTTGTAGGGCAGACAGGGATTGTAGGGCAGAGTGTTGCACCATACACCAGGCTCCAGTCTATTACAGCAATTCTGTACATTGCCCAGCATTGCAACACGTCATGAGGGAGTTGGGGGGAGCCAAGTAGGACAGAATACATTGAGAAATGATTGCTTGGCCTGTTGACCTGCACATTTGTGAATCGTCATGTTCTTAGCCCTGTCAGCATGATTCGAGGATTTCAATGTCACAAACAGCTAGACTTACTACAGCTGTGAAGTTTGCAATAGCAGTGGAATGTGTGGATAAGACAGAAGGAAATGAAAGAAAGAAAAATCAAGCGTGAAATGAGATTTGCTATAATACAGTTTAGCCACACACATCGTCCAGTGGCTTTTAGCACATGCTTTGAGTTATGAGTAGCCAATTGAAGTTGCACTTCAGTTTTTGCCTTTTGTTTTGTCTTGTGGGCCCCTATCAAAGCTAAGTATGGTGAAGATGATGGTAGACCTTCACCTCGAGAGAGTTGGTTGAGAGAGGGTATTTGTCATAGTTTACACATTTCTTTCAGTTGATATATTTTTACTGAACCAACATGGTGTGCTCATTTCATTGACAAAGTGGCAGTTTAATTGTTTGGGTATTGGAGCTTATAGTCTACTGCTCTCAGTCTGGGTCTCGTTATGGCGGTTTAATTAAAGGCTTGGCGCTCTTCTCTGCTGGATTAATGACCCTAATCTGGTTTGGCAGGAGGCAGTGGGGCTTAGATTATACATCCACTGTTGCACATAGTCTAGCACACGGGCTATGTAGAAATATTCACTTCTAGTTTTGCTCTTTGTCATATAGTTAACACTCAGCACTTCTCAGAACCTTCTCTGATTGTTTTGAGATATAGAATGAGCCTACCTATTGGAGAAGGGGATGTCTAGATGTTTGCATAGGTGACATTAGCAGGTCTTGCTAACAAACCCTTGCTAGCAACTAAGCCACAGTAGGAGTCTGCCACCTCTCATCAAAGTGCTGTAGAGACGATGTCCGTCTCTTTGAATGGGCCCTGATTGTAATCATTGACATCGGCATGACATTGACATTTTGTTGTTTCTAATAACAGTGCATTTTTCTTAGAAACTAGAAAAAAACTACCAATTTGAGCTGAGTACTTCAACAAAGTAGTACTCGCTGTAGCTTTAGCTGAGGTGTCTTCATTAACGCCATGAGGAGGCCTCTTTTGTAACTGCGGAAACAGGAATTCTAATTGGTTTTATGTCATTCCAAATCCATCTGAACATGGAGGAAAATAGCCGCTGTGTGATGGCTGCTCCTAGTGTTTTTATCCTGTGGCGTTGACTGCTGTGTTTTAAGTTATTGTGTGAAAGATTGGAATGCGTGTGTGGGGCGATCCCCTCTTGTTTGAAACATGAAGTTGCTATTCAAATAGCATCTTCAAAACAGAGCTGGGACTGGGAGCACACTTACCACGTCCTGCCCAGTTGACCAAGTGTCAAGTGTTCATGGAAACATTCCATGAACTGTAAAGGAACTTACTCCGATGCGCAGTCTGAGAAACTTGGGTACATTTTATTTCTTGGGTATATATTTAATATAATGTTTGATCAATGTCACTTTTTTACAAAAACTATAACTGTAACTATGGTTTCTCTGTGTTTTTTTCCCTCTTTCAGGAATAATGTCTTCCAGGGACCGCCGTTCTGATCTGTACATTAAGGCAGAGCCCAGTAGCCCAGAGGGAGCCGGAGGGGGCCGCGCCAGTCCAGGGGGTGCCTCTTCGGACTCGTCCCAGAGCGGTGGAGGAGGGACCCGGGGAGATGGTCCCGGGCGTTACTCCCCACCCCTCTACACACCCGCCCTGCGCTGCCATTTCAAAGAGGAGGCAGGAGACGGCGCAGAAGAAGGCTCCACAGGAAGTGGAGGTGGCCGGTGCAAGTACGCCCTGAGCACCCTGCCCAAGAGGCTCTGCCTTGTGTGTGGAGATGTGGCGTCAGGATATCATTATGGGGTGGCCTCATGCGAGGCCTGCAAGGCCTTTTTCAAGAGAACAATACAAGGTGAGTTGAGGTTAACTGTATGCATTTTTGGGGATGATGCCAGTTGCCAGTACTTAAGTCAATACCTTTGCCAATCTGTCCATCCCTCTAGACGCTATTATGCTTTCAGAGGACATTTTGTGAAATCCTGTTCTCATATAAGACTACGCGTAGATATAAGCTCAGGTATAAGCTCTATACTGACCACTTTTCAGCTTGACCTATTTTTCAAGGTTATGTATTTGTTTTGGAAAAGGTCCAAAGCCATTGAGGCGTGATTTTCCTATGCGCTTAAGTGAAAAATAAAAGCATGCGTCTATGCAGCGTATGAGTATTCTACCCTGGACTTAAGTCTATGATTTGCGCTCCACTTCTGGCGGAGCAACCCCAAAATGTGGGCGTTTCTTATGTAAACACCATAAATGCACTGCTGTGGTAGTAAGTCAAATGTCACTACAGGGTGAAACACCATATTGCGTTTGAAGTCAACAGTAGGCCTAGTTCTAACATTGTTATACATGTACAATTAACATTACAAAATCACAATATCTGGCCTAGCGCATGTGGTGTTTGGTTAATTTACTTGACTGTTGGGTTTATGTGATGCATAGATGCTTTCATTTACAAACATGTGATGACTGTGATACATAAATGTTTTCATTTGAGAGTGTTTGTAAATAGTCAAAATCAAAGTCTGGTTTATGTTCTCTATGGATTTGAATGACATTCCCAAGGTTAATGCGGAAATCCACGTTCCATCTTTTAGCGACCGATGAACTAAACCAGGGTGTGCCAAGTTATCTTCTATTTGAAATAAATCCCTCCTCTCTCAACCTTCATTCTAAATGGAAACGCTGTGGGCGCGATAGGAGCGCATAGGGGAAAATACACAGAAATGAAATGTGTGGAACTGGAGGCGTGCAAAAAAGGACCTGCCCGTGAATGATGAATAGGGAATTGGTCATTGTATTATCATGCATAAATGTACATACATTATTTTTATTTGGGATACTTGGGGTCTCTTTGTTTAAACAAAAAAAAAAAATTAAAACACATAGGACCACTTTCAGCTCTGTCAATGTTTTAGTTTTTGTTGTTTTTCCTTTTGTTTACCTTTTTGTGCTGTCTAATGCTAGTCACAAGCCACTGGTACAGAGAGCTGCCCTGTTCATTTGGATGCTTCTCTCACACCTTTCATTTTCTGTCTTTGTCTGTCTCCTAGGTAACATTGAGTACAGCTGTCCGGCATCCAATGAGTGTGAGATCACAAAGCGACGCAGGAAGGCCTGCCAGGCTTGCCGTTTCACCAAGTGCCTCAAAGTGGGCATGCTCAAAGAGGGTGAGTGGCCTGAGTCCAGTGCTGCCGCCTGCAGGGAGCCCACCTTTTTGTGAGCCACACAACACTGCTAACTGGGGCTATAGCCAGAATGGCGTCCAGCTGGAGTTCTTTCACTACTTGTTGATTGTTGAATCTCCTGTATCTGTCCACCTAGATAACCGTGGTGACAATTCTTCTGCATTGTGGGGTTTTGTTCTGCATATTTAATGGTGCCTTGTCTCTTGCACTCTCTCGCACCACCCTTAACCGTCCATAGCTGACCACAGATTTCTTTTGATTCAGGAGTGCGCCTTGACCGAGTGAGAGGAGGCCGACAAAAGTATAAACGACGTCCAGAGCAGGAGAATGCCACGTACCAGAGTGCCCCAATACCACTGAGGAAAGAGGGGGAGAAAGGTGAGGGGCCGGGAGCAGTAATGAAATACCTAACATGCTGGGCATGACATGCGTGTTCCTTTCCATACACTTACATGGACATTATGGAATGTGCTGAGGCATGGAGATCAAATGCAGACCCGTACCTAAATCCTTACAGTGGATGGTTTACAATGAATGGGATGGATAATGGAAAGAGAATAATTTCTGTTGAACTGCAAACAGTCTTGTTGTTAATGGCTAATGGCTAGTGGCTAATAATAAATGAGAATGTCCTCTGTAATGTCTTTCAGGCTCCTCCAACATCATTGTGTCCCATCTGCTTGTGGCCGAGCCAGAGAAGCTCTTCGCCATGCCCGACCCACTGCAGGCCGACACGGCCCAGCGAACCCTCACCACCCTCTGTGACCTAGCCGACAGAGAGCTGGTGGTCATTATTGGCTGGGCCAAACACATCCCAGGTGAGAGAGGGAGGTGGAGAGGAAACAGGGGTACAAAAGGAACAAAGTGAGAAGGGGGTTTTGGGGAAGGGGGTTGGGAGCTGTGCCCCTTTGAACTGCAAGCAGTTGGTTGGGAGAGGTGTCAGCTGTTCATTTTCCCAGCTGTTGCATTTCCTGTAAAGAATTTGGCCAGAGTCGTATTTTAAGCTTTTGTGAAGCGCGGCATGCCTGTCACCCAGTTGCTAATTTCTATCGGCTCCTTTCTGCCGCAGGCTTCCTGTCCCTCTCCCTGGCGGACCAGATGTCCGTGCTGCAGTCGGTGTGGCTGGAGGTGCTGGTGCTGGGCGTGGCGTACCGCTCCCTGGGCTGCGAAGACGAGGTGGTGTTTGCCGAGGACTTTGTCCTGGACGAGGAGATGTCCCGAGTGGCGGGCCTGACCGAACTCAACGCGGCCATCAGCCAGCTAGCGCGCCGCTTCCGCTCCTTGCAGCTCGACCGAGAGGAGTTCGTCATGCTCAAGGCCATAGCCCTCACCAACTCAGGTAACCACACCTTTGCCCCCCTGTTATCAGTTGTACAATGTGTTGTCTGACAGCATGTAGAGTGAAAAAAAAGGTGTGATGGATTTGGATGTGGATGGATTTTCCACTCCTGTTCCTGCAGGACTCGTGACACCAGTGATTACTGTAAACATCAGGTTCACACTGTTGGCCTGCCTCACCCACACACTCTCTATTTGGTATGCAAATACTCAAGCTGTTGGTGATAGCCGTGTCAATAGGACATGCACCCCCATCTGTTGTCACCACAGATCAGTCCACATTTGCATGTGAATGCACTCGTCGTTATGACACTCCCTGCTTCGCTGGTCACACTCCCCCGTTTTTCTCCTCCTCCTCCTCCTCCTCCTCCTCCTTCTTCTTCTTCTTCTTCTTCTTCTTCTTCTTCTTCTTCTTCTTCTTCTTCTTCTTCTTCTTCTTCTTCTTCTTCTTCTTCTTCTTCTTCTTCTTCTTCTTCTTCTTCTTCTTCTTCTTCTTCTTCTTCTTCTTCTTCTTCTCCTCCTCCTCCTCCTCCTCCTCCTCCTCCTCCTCCTCCTCTCTTGGCTCTGCAGACTCGGTGTACATTGAGGACATGGAGGCGGTGCAGAAGCTGCGGGACCTGCTGCATCAGGCCCTGCTGGAGATGGAGTGCCAGCGGCGTCCCGAGGACCCCCAGCGAGCGGGACGGCTGCTCCTCACCCTGCCCCTCCTGCGGCAGACGGCGGGCCGAGCCCTCACCACCTTCTACGGGATCAAGACCCGCGGGGGCGTGCCCATGCACAAACTTTTCCTGGAGATGCTGGAGGCCATGATGGACTCACCCTAGAGGAAACACTCCAAGTCTGGATGGACGGATGGATGGAGGGATGAACGGAGGGATGGATGGACGGAGGGTGGGAAGGAGAACTTGGGAGAAGTGATCGTACCTTGGTGAAAGGCTGACCAGTGGATCCATTTTTAGTGTAGATGGCTGGATGGATGGATGGATGGCTGGATGGATGGATGGATAGATGGATTGCGATAAATGAAATAACATTTAAGTAAAGGAGGAGAAGATGTGTGTTACATGCACACTATAGCTGTCAAACTCTTACCTATGTGTTGTCCTGTGGAAGGAGAGACAAACTGCAGCAAATATTAGACGAGTGCTTAAAGCCATACTCCAGAATCTTTTAACCTAATCTCCGTCCACCTGCTGTATCTCACAGACGCCAGAGTCGCAGATTTGATGTGGGACCTAGACGGAGAAACATCACATAACCAATTCATTTTTGTGGAAATCAACAGAATGATACAATGGCTGGTAGAGATTAGTTTGGTATGAATGGAATGTCGCTTTGAATTCCTTCAATTTACATTTTACTCAGATTATTCAGATGTTCACGATGTTCACTGGGCACTTTTTAAATATTCTGACATTGAAATGAAAACTCAATCCTGCAGTTAGGAAAGAAGCAATATAAAGTTAAGGTGTACAATATGTTCCCTTCTTGGAATTCTAAACAGGCTTTACTTAATTGACCTTTACCTCTCCTGTGAATGGATTGCATCAGATATGGTGTGACATCATCAGAGGGAGCTGTGTATAATCTCATAGGAGTTACCATTTATTCCTGTGTACTAAAAGATACACACTAGCAGTATTTATATTAGACTTCATTTCAACTGCAATTCCACTTAAAACGTAAAAAATATGCTCAAAGATTAGTGTAAAAATATATGTAACTTCTAGTTATTTCCTACAAATTAGCTGTTATTGTACATTCAAGCCATATAAGCATAAATGTTGCAAACTAAAACGTCAGTTTGTTTTGTTTTGTTTTGTTTGTGTAACTTGTGTGAGCATACCTTTGTTTGTGGTCACTGCACTGCTTTTGACTAGAACAAAGAAGCATAGGCTCATACAAACATGTCACAAACACACATTCAATTAGTGTTGTCACAATACCAACATTTTTGTTTTTCGATACGATACCAAGTCATGCATTTTGATACTTTCGATACTTTTTTCGGTACCATACCTAGAAAACATTTTGTAGGCTAATGTTGAAAAAAAAAAAAAAAAAAAAGAATTCCAGTGCTGTCTTTATACAGTATTTGAAACATTAAATGGGCAGTGGCCAAATCTCTGTATAAAATCCCGTTTGTGACTTCGCTATCTAGAGATTTCTGTTGTGGGTACAAGGGATGTTGTGATCACTTGTTTGCTAGCTTGGGGCATATGCTTGATTGAAAAGTCTCTTTGTAGCTAGGTGACACCATTGCCCTTGTCGAAATCTTGTGTTATGCATTCCCACTAGAGCCATGGCTGAAGATTATTGTTAATGTTACTAGGGTTACTAGGTCGCCAGGCGATATAGATTAACGGTTTGACTTCGACCGTTTTGCTCCTATTCCCACGCGACGCCATTACAGCAAGCTAGCGCTAAATAAAGGGCTTACCGTGTGGCAATGAGGTTACGTTAATGGACTAGCACTGCGCATGTATGAAGGCTATGTATGAAGGTGTGTATTACTACTGCGGAGAGGCTTTTCCATTGTTCATAGACATAACAGGGGAGTGAACTATCACCTGCTGGTCTTCCACTCCCATGAAAAGGGCAGGATGTTTGTCCAACAGATGTTTGGCCAGGTTTGATGTGTTGCCTCCCTTTGCGAGACACACTATAAAACAGCGCTTGCTATAGCCGAACTATGTCCATAGCCACTTCAGGCCCCTTTGTCAGTGAGTGTTGCTGAAGATGCTGCCCCTTCTTTGTTGATGAGTTCAGGTGTTGCTGAAGCTGCTGCCATGTCGTCTCTGAACAAAACGAAAAAGTGGTCCGCTGTCCCCACCGTCGCTCTCGACTCACTTCACACTTGCTGCGGCTCATATTACAAACTCAGTCAGGGCTGTTTCCTGTAACGTCACACACGCCACTAGTGCAGCTTCACTGCTGTCAGCGTTGTCCTTAAAGGGACATATTCCTTTTAGCCCGCTCAAATAGCCATTCACATAATAAAAGTATCAATATTAATTTATTTTATCAAAATGCTGGTATCGTACCGTTTTGAAAACGTTAGTACCACGGTGCTTTTTCAGTATCAGTATACAGTACAACACTACATTCAATTAATAGCTTACAAACCTACATGCAGTGTGCTTTCTGTAGCTTTTATAAACACATTTTTGCTCTCTCTAAAATGTTTTGTAGTGTAGAAGTATGCAAGATGTTTAAAAGAAATAGCACCTTGCTTGCGATATGCACAGTCGGGCGTAAACAGGATTTTTGGAAACCATTTTGTGTGTCTGGCAGGCAGGAATCTAGGGACAGCACACACACAGCATGGTTTACATGTAGGTAGTGTGGAACAGAATAGTATGGCAAATGTTAAACCAGATGCAATATTTTTAAAGCAATATAACTACAAATATACTTGTAGAGAGTAATAATAGTCACAGAGTTCAAAGTTGTGGTCAGTTTCCGTTCATTAAGCTGAGAGGTTATTAAGAGGCAAGGTTGGTGAAGAGAATGTCACCTTAGTGTTTCCCGTCCTCTCAGACACAAACCAGATTGACACTTGAACTCACCCATCCTAGTTGGCTGTGGTGAGTGAGTAATCAGTTTCCTTATTTGGGATCGCAGGATGATGACAAGCTCCTCTGTGCGACATTCAGCAATGTAATATGCACCGTCCAGAGATGAGTGTTCTCTGACAGAAAAATGCAACATAAATGATTTGTTTGGGTAGACTCTGAGATGTGTTGGTTGCACACAGCAAATGTTTGAGTCCAAAAAGGGAATACCATGATTGTTAACTCAGATATCTGTCTGTATATATTAGCATAAAATAGTCATAATTGTTTTATTTATACTGAGAGTTGATAGAGTAGAGTAGAGGTTTATGTATGTATGTATGTATGTGTGTGTGTCTCTCTATGTGTGTCTGTGTCTCTCTATGTGTGTCTGTGTGTGTGTTTGGAGAGAGCAAGTCAGTACACTGTATAGGACACAGCGATTCCACTGTGTTGCATAACCGATGATGGTGCATCAAGATCAGGGAAAAAGCAGTCCCAGGCCCTATAGGCAAGGTGGCAACAGCCCCAGGAGTTATTACATTGTGCATTTGTTGGATCCTTTCAAAACTTTTCAGAAGAGCCTGTTTAATCCAAGAGGAAATCAGAATGGATAATCAGCTTTGGACTTCCGAAATACGCGATGATGTTTTGTTATTCTGGATTATACACCAACTAAAAATGAACTAAAGTGACACGTACTGATCGAACCACCCTGTGGAAACAGGCTTGTGCTGGACTTTGCCATAGACAGACATTTGACCTCTTGAGCTCCTCAAAAGCTGTGTGGAACCTTTTACCTGCTAGCCGTTCTGGCCCAGAGCAACATTTAATGCAACATGGTGAGCCTCACATTATTTGGGGGGGGGGGGGGGGGGGGGGGGAGGGGAGAGGGGAGGAGCCTGAGACCATACTTTAAGTCTTTGTCCAAGTCCATTTGTTTTTAACTGCTGTTGATGATTGTTTTCAGACTTTTGTCTGGTATATGCAAACATAATCAGTTCAGACTCCCACAACTATGCTACCTTATTGTCATTTATTTCTGGCATAATTACATCACTTGAAAGTAGGGCTGAACGATTTGGGAAAATAAGCTAATTGCGATTCCCCCCCCCCCCCCCCCCCCCCCCCCCCCCCCCCCCTCATGCGATTGTGATTTAATATGCGATTTTTTTTTCCCCCAACAAAATGTAATGAATGAATTAAATATGACCAACAATATATTAGATACATTTAGTGTTAAATATTCTTTCCCACATTAATTTTTCTTATTTAACTGCTCATTACAGAAACAAGAACAACAAATCGGTGGCTTTGCCACTGTGATTTAAGTGATTTAAACAAAGTCATTGTAAGTATAAACACAAGGCATGCACTTTTTAAACACTGTGTGCAAGACCACGTTGTAATCGCGCACGTTGCGGTTACAAAATCGTGTTTTATCATATCGCGATTTTATCGCAAATGCAATTAATCGTTCAGCCCTACTTGAAAGAAGACCACTCAGTTGGTGTTCCGGTTATCAACACTGGTATTTCAGTCACTACTACACACTACGCAAATCTGATTCCCTGAAATCTGAATCTAAAATTTGAGGTTACATGTTCGTTTTCAGGGTGCTTTCCTAGTTTCATACTGTAAGCTGTCGTGATCGTATGTGTACACTGTCAAATTATTTGACTCATGCAGTACACTGTATTGGCAATGGCTACTGTTTCCTCAACCAGGGAGCAGAAGTGATCCAGCCAGAGCAGGGTGTTTTACCATATTAAAGTACATACTTCACATGTTACAAGTGTCCTCGAGTCTCAATGAAGGATGCTTGGGTACTTCGACATCTAATGTTTGTTTGTTTGTTTGTTTGTTTTTTCTTCCTCATAGTTTTGTGTCATGGTTTTTTTATGAGTCCGTGTCCATTTAGGGATACTATAGTTTTGCTTGGCCTCAGGTTTGGTATGAAAATACAGCAATCCATTTGCGAGAATGTTGTGAATGTTAGTTTTCTATTGAAGTCGTTTTAAAAAAAATAAAAAATAAAACAAACTTAGGTTTATTAATGGGTACTAATTGAATTTTGGAAGAAATACAAAACCAGGGATCTTCACATTTTTAACATGAATGATTTGTTGTAAGTTTTTAGTAGTGTTTCTGGTATTGCAGGCTTCAGACACAGACTGTAAGTAGTGTTGAACACTGCAAGACAGTTACCTGTTAGTCTGTTTGTTTTTATTTTTTCCATGTTCTTATACTAACAGACATTGCCAGCCTTACTGTTGAATGGTATTCAGTACAGTATGAGACTGGGTGTGCGATGACAGACTTTTATGTGTTTGTTTTAGACAGATTATTTTTATCTATTTCTCTATAAACCATAGTTTTTTGGCCCTGAAAACAATATGTTTAGTTTTTGTTATTTTCCATTGATTTTTGTACGCTCAAGTACATGTTTTCTTAGTTAAAACTTGAGAGCATAGAATGTGTACATAATCATGGATATCTGGGTCCATATAGAGTTGTAAAGATGTTGATGTTTGTGTCAATAATATCTCTAATGTTATAATTATACTACCATGGTGTTCCATATGGATAATCATTATATATTGCCATCTGTCTGTCAAATATTAAGGTGTTTTGAGAGCTCACATAATTTAGAGATAATTTAAGGTCATCTATAGATGTTAGTATGTTTGTGTATATTTATGTAAAAAAGCAATACAACTGATTACCAAAACATTGTTTCACATTTCCCTGTATATTCACATATTGTAAATCAAACCTCAGACGTAATAAGTGGTAATAATCAATAGTAATAATAAAGCTTATTATTAAGTTAACGAACAAATCAATATTTGTATTTTAAAAATATTGTATTTAAAAAAGATTAAATTCTATTTTTTACTCAATTTGCTGATGTTTGTTAATATTATTGTTTTTGTTTGTTTCGTGTGTGGGTTTCAGTCTAATGGTTGTGAATGTCTCTGTGTACCGTTTCTTTCAGTCAAGCTAAATGGTTCATCAGTAGTGACTTATCTCAACGACTTGTTCATATTGAATCACTGTGAGACAAGAAAAGTTCTAAAAACACCAGAGGAAACTAGGGATATTTTAAACAAAAGATTGTTGGTGTTTTGTGTTTTGTAATAAATTAACAGACGCCATCACACATCGTCGGTCTCATTTGACTTTTGTCCTGTCCGTCTGTCTTGCTTCCTCTTTGTTCACCTGTTGTCAAGGAATGCATGTGTGGATTCAGGGATGCACCAGAACCATAGGTGTGAACTGTGTGACGGTGGAGTAGACCTACGGATTTTACACTTCCACAAACCTTTTGGTCATTTAATTAAGGTTACTGCCATCACCCCTAGTCTGTCAGATGATTTTTTTTTGCATATCGGGGACCCTCTTATTAACTCTTGAATCTCTCAGAGTTTGTGCAGACCATTTGTCAGTTTCTGGCTTTATAATTAATCAAAATCCATAAAACAGCCTTGTCACCTCCATCAAATCTTCATTTCCATCTTATGTTTGTTTATGTAAATGGTAATACTTTGCTTCAATGTGAGATTTTACAATTACTAACAAAACAAAAGAAAATAGAATATTAACAATAAAAATAAAGCACTATGCGCATAACAATATTAATAATAGAATATAGTACAAATAGTAATTATCACAATAATGATAGCTATAAGTATAAATTGTAGGGATATGTAACAAACGACTTAGCATGACAGATGAGTTTGTGTATATGTAACAGAAAAGCACCTAAATGTGTATACATCATTTCAGTATACAGACTTGTGTTTGTGTGTAAGAAATTTCTGAATCCCTAAATGGGACACTTCTTCTCACACGCCTTCATAAATGCCCCTCTGAGCTCTTCTCTGTCAGCACATACCAGCCTAATCTGTACGCTAAAATCAGATTTGTGGACACCTCCCAAATCCACACAATTTGAGTAAGCTTAGCTTTTCACGCTTTTGATTCTAGTAGGAACCCCACAATTGTTAGTGAGAAGCAAATCTATAAACACAGTGCTTATAAACAGTCCCAGGTGAGCATGACTTAGTTCATGAATCAGCTGAGCAACAAGCTTAACACATCTTGGTCCATGTGCACTTCATGGTCCAAGATAACATATATGTTCTTTAGCAGATGTAACATTCAGAGGGTTTCAGTGTCAAACTCAGTGTTCTGTCTTTTAAATCTAGGAATAAGGCATTTATAAAAACACCAATTTTTCTGTCAAGCTTTTTAAACTGTAGTCACTCTCCCAGAAACATTTGATATAACATTTGAGGTCAAGTGAAGAGATGCCGAGGGGTCACCACCCAGGACCACAGCAGGACCAAAGCTGAAGACTCTGTTGAAAAAAATGATACTGACCCAACCCACCTGATTGTCTGCCCTGATGCATCGGAAACTGATCCAGAAATGAGACAGGGTGAAGTTGTGCTGAGAGTAGCACTTTCAAACTCAGCCTTCAAAAATCTTTTGGAGGTCAATAGATTTAGCTGCTTGTCCAGGCTGGTGAATGTCGTTGCTTGGGTAAGACGGGCTGCTGATAGCTGGCTAGGCCTTAAAAACCAGACCCCAAAGAAATCAAAGTGGGAGGCATCACCCTCAAAAGAAGAGGGGTCCTATGAAGTGAAAGATGAGGTGAAGAAGAGAGTGAGGCTGAAGGTGTGGGGTATCGTGTTCAGTTGCATGGCATCCAGAGCCATTCATGCTGACATGTATGCCTAGCCTCACCGATGGTGTCCGCAGAAGGATTTCACTCCAAACTCTCTCCTGCTGGGGCGAGCTTGAGAGGAGACCCAGGAGACTTCCAGTTTGAGGGTTACCCCTACAAAAGGCTGAGAGTGATCCAGTCGGAGGTGAATAAGTTCTGGAAGAAGTGGTGTCAATTGGCAGGCCCGAATCTCTTTGTAAGGAGCAAGTGGCACGCTCCAGAGAAGAGTGACGTGACCTCCTTGGGTTCTGGCACCAGGAGCTCAAGTGGGAGGTGTGCTGTCAGATTGTAACCGGGAAGGGACTTTTGTTTTGAAAATACAACTTTAATTGTGAAGCAGGAAGTGGTCCTCATGACAGGAAATACAGGAAGTGCAGAGTCACTTAAGCACAGCTAGTGTGAGTGTTTGTAAAGCATATGGTGACTGCTAATGGGGGACTTAACTTGCTGGCCACTACCAGGGATGCTACTGATAAGACGTGCTGCATTAAAAAGAAGTATTTGAACTCAAATAAAACAAAGAAGAATGAAGAAACCGTCAGAGTCGTTACCATTTTAACCCTGTTGATGGCCAAGGCCTTTTTCAAGTTTGGGCAGAAGTTAAAAAATCCCCTGATAACTTGACAGTTGAAAACCAACGCTGATTGATAACCAAAGAGCTGCATCAAGACTAGAAGATTAACGGCTTCAGTGAGTCCAGAGTGTGGATGCAGAGGAGAGTTGCTAGACAGCAAGGCTATTCAAGAGGCATTGGGAACCCAATCAGTTAACCTAAATAAATAAGTTGGGAGTTAAAGAGAAATCACATTCAAGATGGCAGCCGAAGCTCTCGGCAAAACACTGGATCAGCTTAAGAAATACAGGATGGTTGCAAAGACCTCCTTAACCAAGCAAGCTAACTATCTCAGTCGGAAAGCAGGCTATTTAACTGAGTTAGAACTCAGACAAGAATTTGCAAAGCTCTCTGCCGATTCAAGGAAAGTTATTGAGGCCAACGATGACTACAGGACTGGGTTAGAAGCAGAGCTAGCAGCCAAAGAAGATGGTAAAGATGATGTGCTAAGTCTGGAGCAAGATGCAGACCTAAGTAAATACGGCAGTGAATGTGAGCAAAAGTTCAATGACGTAAAGCAGATTGTTCAAACCAACCTCTGGAGCAGATATGGATCAGAGATGTTAGAGGCTGCTTTTGAAGAAGCAGAAAAAGCCTGTAGGCATACATATGGACTACCTGTGGAAAGCAGTAACTGTGAAGGATTTGAAATCCAACATAATGTAGTGGGAAATTTGATTAAAGAAACATCTGACGCATTCGCAGCCTGGGAGTCATGGATTCCTGCAGCAGAGGAAAGAGACTTTCGAAAGCGAAGCAGGGAGCTGAGAGTAGCTTACAATGAGCTAGACATGAGAAAAGGTGAATTTGCCAGAGCCCGGAGAATATCTGTGGAGAAGCAAGGCACTGGCGTGAAACAAGAACACACTGGACCGACAATACCAGTAGTGAGAATTAAACCAACCAAACTGACCACGTTTAGCGGCTGCAAAAGAGACTTCCACCACTGGAGGACAGACTGGGAAAGCCTTCAGAAGCAGGGAGAGCCAACCGGTTCGCCAGAGGTAAAAAAGATTCAGCTTCTTCATAGTGTGGAAGAAAAGATTGTGAAAGATCTCCGCTTGTCGACTTACAGCACAGCTGATGATGTCTTCAGAGTGCTGGCAAATAGGTATGGTAACAAATGTGCCATTGCTCTAGAAATTGTTGATGAGCTCGAGAAGATTCAGCCAGTCAGAGGAAATCAGCCGAGAAAAGTAGTAGACCTTATTCAGACCATTGGAAAAGCTCTTGCTGACCTCACAGACCTAGGAAGTACCGGCGCCATCAAAAACCCACTGGTGGTGAGGTGTTTAGAGAGCAAGCTTCCTGAGGGTTTGAAGAAGGACTGGCTGATGTTCATGGTGGATCCCAGCAATGATGTCACTGAAGATAAGCACTTTGACATGCTATTAGCTTTTCTGAAGAAGCAAGAGGAGATCTTCGAGAGGCTAGAGCACCTACAAATCACAGACAAGCCAGAGAGTTCAGACAAAGCAGAAAGGACATTTAACAAGAAATATGCCTCAACTCAAGCCACAAAGGGTGAAGATGCTGAGGATGGATGCATTATCTGTGGGGATGAGAAACATAAGGACAGGATTTTCTTCTGCAAAAAGTTCAGGGCTCTGAAGTTATCAGAAAAGGAAGCTGCTGTGGAAAGGATTGGTGCATGCAGGGAGTGCTTAGGGTGTCATGAGTATGATGACGGCTGTAGAGACACTTACCTGTGCAGGAATGTAGACTGCAAAAAGAGAGGCTCCTCAGATCACCACTTCTTTCTCTGTCCGAGAGGGAACAGCAAGAGGCGTGAACTTGAGAAACCTCAAACAGATGACAGAGACAAAAAGAACTTAACTGATGAACAGAAGAGATTCTTGGGTGAACTTACCCCCGAGTTAGCTGAGAGGTGCAGGAAGGCCTTCACCAATAATTCGTCGAACGTCAGCTGTCCAGCTAAGAACCAGGTGAGCCTCCTCAAAGAAAGTGGATTGAGAGAACTTCCCGTCATTATGATGTTAATGGAAGTGACCGCTAATGCAGGTCAAAAAATCGGAGCCCTGGTGGATCTGGCTTCAGACACCAACTACATTACTCATAAAGCAGCCAAAAGATTGAATCTTAGGAGTGAGAAGATCACACTAATTGTGCATGGAGTGGGTGGAATGGCTACCAAAGTAGCCACAAGAAGATACCTCCTCAGAGTTCGAATCAAAACCTCCAAGGGAACTGAGAGGGCCCATGAACTAATCTGTTATGGGCTGAAGGAGATCGCCAAAGTTCACCGAGCTGTCAAGCCTGAAGAGCTGACGAGATTCTTCCCAGAAGTTGAACCTGAGGAGCTGAGGAGACCTGAGCAGATTGAGTTGCTCATAAGTCACAGAGAAGGGAGACTTGCCCCACAAAGGGTGAAAGTTGTTGGAGATCTCGTCTTGTGGGAGAGCCCTCTTGGAAAGACAGTGGGCGGAGCGCACCCTGATCTGTTTGAGCAAGTAAACATGACGGCACATGAGTCAAAGACACACTTTGCTCGTTCTATGAGAACAGCTGCCATCAAATATGAGGAGATCCCTGCTGAGGTCCCCTTCATGACCAAGACAGTTCACATGCAAGACACCATCGGTGAGGCTAGGCATACAGCTGCAACTCACCGTGACGTCCTTGAGTGCAAGGAGGCGCGAAGGGTACTGGAGGAAGACAGCTACATGGATGATGTCCTAACATCCCACAATAATGCAAACAGACTGAGCGAAGTGACCAAGGAGATTGAGGAAATTCTGCAAGCAGGTGGATTTTCTCTGAAGCCATGGGTCCAGTCTACGCAAAGTGGGAGGCAGGAAAGGGGAGTAGCAGACACCACAACGAGGACGCCCTCTGAGACGCACAAAACATTTGTCCTGCCAAGTCAGTCAGCTGAGGAAGTGGTAACTGACGCCAGGGACAGCATCAGTAAGCTGCAGAGGAAGGCCTTCTCAGCAGTAATGACAAGAGGTCAAGTGAAGAGATGCCGAGGGGTCACCACCCAGGACCACAGCAGGACCAAAGCTGAAGACTCTGTTGAAAAAAATGATACTGACCCAACCCACCTGATTGTCTGCCCTGATGCATCGGAAACTGATCCAGAAATGAGACAGGGTGAAGTTGTGCTGAGAGTAGCACTTTCAAACTCAGCCTTCAAAAATCTTTTGGAGGTCAATAGATTTAGCTGCTTGTCCAGGCTGGTGAATGTCGTTGCTTGGGTAAGACGGGCTGCTGATAGCTGGCTAGGCCTTAAAAACCAGACCCCAAAGAAATCAAAGTGGGAGGCATCACCCTCAAAAGAAGAGGGGTCCTATGAAGTGAAAGATGAGGTGAAGAAGAGAGTGAGGCTGAAGGTGTGGGGTATCGTGTTCAGTTGCATGGCATCCAGAGCCATTCATGCTGACATGTATGCCTAGCCTCACCGATGGTGTCCGCAGAAGGATTTCACTCCAAACTCTCTCCTGCTGGGGCGAGCTTGAGAGGAGACCCAGGAGACTTCCAGTTTGAGGGTTACCCCTACAAAAGGCTGAGAGTGATCCAGTCGGAGGTGAATAAGTTCTGGAAGAAGTGGTGTCAATTGGCAGGCCCGAATCTCTTTGTAAGGAGCAAGTGGCACGCTCCAGAGAAGAGTGACGTGACCTCCTTGGGTTCTGGCACCAGGAGCTCAAGTGGGAGGTGTGCTGTCAGATTGTAACCGGGAAGGGACTTTTGTTTTGAAAATACAACTTTAATTGTGAAGCAGGAAGTGGTCCTCATGACAGGAAATACAGGAAGTGCAGAGTCACTTAAGCACAGCTAGTGTGAGTGTTTGTAAAGCATATGGTGACTGCTAATGGGGGACTTAACTTGCTGGCCACTACCAGGGATGCTACTGATAAGACGTGTTGCATTAAAAAGAAGTATTTGAACTCAAATAAAACAAAGAAGAATGAAGAAACCGTCAGAGTCGTTACCATTTTAACCCTGTTGATGGCCAAGGCCTTTTTCAAGTTTGGGCAGAAGTTAAAAAATCCCCTGATAACTTGACAAACACAACACCAAACTTTTGCCAAAATAGTTAATTATATAATAATATAATTAATAATTAAACCGATTCAAGCTATTAAAAATTGAGACTATATTTCAACACTATTTTAGAAGGAAGGGTTCTGGCTTCAAGGAGATGGGTTCCCTTCTGAGCTGGGTTCGGACCAAGGTTTCTTCCTGGTAAAAGGGACTTCTTCCTTCTTGCTCTAGGGGGGTTGAGGCCTTGAGCTCTGTGCTTGGAGACAATGAACATTGTTAATGTTACCGAATAAATAAATAAAATTGAATTTAATTGAATTATTTCTGGCTGCCTTGCCAGCTCTGAGATAACATCCTGTAAATGTTTTAGTTTTATCTTAACTGATCAAAAATAATCTTAATAATAATCTGCTGACATGCTACTGGGAGCAACGGTATAGTTTTCACAAACTAGCAGAGAGGCAATAGATGCTTCGCAGTTGGATTCTGAATTCTGTTGAAACTTTGCAGCACATGCTATATGAGATGAGTTGCAATGAAACATGATTGCCCTGCAGTTCCTTGACTCCTTGACTTGTATAAAGAGGCCCAAAAGAAATGTCAAGCTCACAGATGGTCGGGGTGTACGACTGAATGAATGGTTGATCATGGAATGTTTCTAGCAAATAAATGAGCTATACAATCACTTGAAAACTCATTTTCATCTCACACAGCACATCACAGCACACAAACACATATATTACAATAATTATAATCACATGCATTCACTGATTCAGAGGCGAATGTCAGGCCAACTTATCCAACCCTTCCTCCATAACGCTCCACCCACTGGGTATTATTTTTGACCATAAATCAAAGTCTGGTCACTTGTCCTTGGAGTGCAAGGGTGTCAGGTTATGTGACAAAAGTCATTATGGGGCATGGTTTAGGTGATGACAAAGGGAAAGTCATCTGAAATCCAGCCTCAGACAATGCCTCCAGTGAGGTTGGAAACAAGCCATTAATGAACCTGGAATACAAGTCGTTGAAACCTGAGAATAGGGTTACTTGGCCTTTTTAATGCAGCCCTTTTCACTGGGTTCAGCAAATTAGAATCGCTGTCTGAAACTTGCAGGACCAGATATGTGACTTCAGCACTAGATGTGACAAGAGTTCACAGTCTGGAAACAACTTGTTAAAAATGTGAAACCAAAGCACGTTGCTTTTTTTTGGTAAGTCCGACCCCATAACTTTTGCATTTCACTGTACTTTTAGCCAAAGACCTTCAATCATCCTTAAAACCCTGCCTTCAAGATGGCATTAATGCTATTGTTCCCACTCACATTTATTTTACATTTCACTGTTTCCAGACTGATATGTGAACATCTGTTTGGCTACGAGATACGAGTCAGTAACTGGAGGTGTGTATCCTAGTTGCAAGTTCAAACACAACATTCTCTACTATGAGCTTGTTGATTCACCTGCAACATAATTTCAGCCACTGTTAGCAACACTCCTAAAGAATCAATATTCAGTCAGCTTATTGAATGCAGTAAAAGGTAATTTACAGAAAAGGCATTTTTTAAAATTGGCTTTTTAAATTGGCTTTCTTTCTCATGATTGATTGGCTGTTACTGGAATCTCATCAACTGTAAGCTGTCTTGGATTCTGTTTAGTTTGATTCTTTCTAGATTTTGATTGCTTTACAGTTTTCTGGATTTTGATTGCTTTACAGTGTCCTGGATTCTGATGGGCTGTTCCTTCTCTGAATGATGATTGTCTGGTTCCTAAAGTCTGGTTGGCTGCTTCTGTGTCTTGGGGCAAGTTCACTCCGAAAACAGTGTGCACTGTTCTGCAACAGTTTCCAGGTTGAAGGCATGTTTCCTTGTAATGGTGTGAAACGGCTTTGAGGTACAGCCCTAGTTTCTGTTCACGACCAAATCATCTAATCAGAATTCAGAAAACCAACAGCCAAGCAGAATCAAGACCAAAAGCCAATCAGAATCCAAGAAAGAAAGCCAGTGAGAAATCACAAAAGAAAAGGTAAATAGATATGGAGGTGGACTGGGCCTGCTTTGCCAATCATTTGGCTTTCAAAACCCACAGAATAACATAGTGGCTTAGCTTATAACAATTGACTAATACCTGCATATTTACACAAAAATAAAGTTTTACACAAGTCATGTGTTTTTAATTTCTTTCACTGGCTTCTCAGTTTTACTGTCACAACATAATTCCACCTGTTTAGGTCCGTAAATCCTTTATTCTACTTAATCCTTCATAACTAATACAGTCCTTTACAGTAGCATATTTTGGTTTGTTTTGGTTTACTTTAGTTTTAATTAAGGAATGTCTTGTTTAGGCACATTCTTTTTGAAGCTGTGTTAGGCTAAAATAGTTTTCTTCAGGAAACGCTTTGGTTTACATTCTATCTCCTCCTCAGATTTCCATTTTAGAGAAATATATTAGTCTAGACCAAACACGAATCAGTTTAGTTTTGATTGAAAGCGAGTATGCAAAGCCCGGAGAGGCATGGCAGGTGCAAATCATGTTCATTGGGGCGGAGCAATCCAACTTTGGGAACAGCCGGTCAGACTGATGGTAGTACCGTCTCCTGTTGTGGAACCAGCGCTCACACGCCGTCAATTGTGGCTACTGCAGATATAAACCAATGAATCCTGCAACAGCAATCCTCAGAGGGACCCGAGTCGTCCATAACATCAGACCTCTGCACACCACATTTTGCGTCAACATGCCGATTAAGGTAAGATTCACTTGAATTCTGCAACAAAATATGCTGTCATCCAAAAGTTAGCTGCGTGCGAACTTGACCTTGGCGGAAGGCACATTTCGCGTTTTGGACATTAAATGCGCTTCAAATGGCCTAGCCAACGTAACGGTTCAAATCCTAGGCCGCCATGCTGATGTTGTTTCACTCAATAGATAGGCTAGTTGTCACTGTTTCGGGAACGAATTTAACATATTCCGTTTGTAAGGTTAAGCGCTAATTCGTGACGTTCAGCAGCTAACGTTAGCTTACTAGCTAGCTAAAAGAGATACATTAGTTATTAGATTAGATTATTTTACGTTAAATCCTAGATTAAGTTACCCAGTGCTAACCTATGTTCGATTTTAAATGGTATTGCCATGATAGACAATGGCAGGACGATTGCTAAAGTTAGCTAGTTGCTTACGAATTAAGCCATCATGCATCGTTTAACAGTGCATTTAACAAACACGATACTTTTATAATCCAAAAATAGTTCTTGCAGTTATATAGCCTATAGACCGTAGTTATAGCGACCCAATTATTGTAGCATAGCCCATTATATTAAGGTACGTTATTTATGGTATCCATTTGCTATAGGAATTGCATTTTATATTGAACGTGTTTTCAGTTACTTTTGTATTAAGGACTCAAACAGCACATCGGGGCAAGGAATTGATGTTGCCTGCAATTTCTATGATCTATCCCTTCGTAGGCTTCAGACTATTCTGGTATCTCTGATGGTATTCAGTATCCTTTGTTATGCGCATGTGTGTTGATATAGCCCTGTCACTGTAGCAGAATTGGGTAACGTGATTTTTATAGATGAATGGTGCATCAATGAATGACGCCTTTTTACGTTTTATCCCATCTCAGTTGCGTATCAGCTTTTAAAACCGACCAATGAAAGTGTACAGTTGATTCCTGTCCAAAAGATATTTCTGCCTTGTGAGGAAATACAAAAAAAATGTATCAGGGTTATAAATCATCTGTGAATTGCACCTTTAATATTATCTACATAGCAACATCTACTTACAACAGATGACCTCTATGTGTATTTAGGTAGGAGAGCCTCTGCCTGCAGTTGAGGTCCAGGAGGGAGAGCCTGGGAAAAAGGTTTCCATGGATCAGCTCTTTAAGGGGAAGAAAGGTGTGCTATTTGCTGTCCCAGGAGCCTTCACGCCAGGGTGTTCCAAGGTCTGTTCGTCTGTGACTTTCAAATAATACTTTATCAAAAATGACCCTTACTGATTTTTGCAGTAAGCTTACAGATAGGTGTTGGTCAAGATGTATTGTGGTGATGGAGTTTATTTTTTCTTACCATGTTGAAATTTAGACTCACCTTCCTGGGTTTGTGGAGCAAGCTGGGCAACTTAAAAGCAAAGGCATACAGGAAGTGGCCTGTGTCTCTGTAAATGATGCATTTGTCATGGCAGCTTGGGGCAAAGAACATGGAACGGATGGCAAAGTAAGTAGTGGACGAAATCAGGTCATTTATACTGGGCTGTTGGAAGGTCCAAGTCTAACGCACGCAAAGCCAAGTGGACCTACACTAGTTCTAATATTACATTTTCAGTGCTGTAACATTGTACCAGAAATATGGACATACTGTAAACTAGTGGCTAATAGCTTTGCATACTGTGACTTCTTTATTTTTGATGAATTATTAATGACATTTTTTTTAATCCATAGGTGAGAATGCTTGCCGATCCCACAGGAGCTTTCACAAAGGTGAGTGCCTATTAAGAGTAAAAGTGTAGTTTTGATGTATTGTGTAATGTACTGCTTTCTTAGTGCAGCCCTGCTTTTGCGTTATCTAGGCTGTGGATCTGTTACTGGACAGTGATCAGATTGTGCAAGTTCTTGGAAACCAAAGATCCAAAAGGTATTACCACTCTATGTATTTGTTCTCCTTTTTGTTGTTAAACATGCAGTGTTTCTCATCTTCCATATACACAGGGAGTAAGATAACTTTAGATGATTACTACTGCTGCCATCAGGCTATGGTATAAATGTTCACAGTACTGCAAAAATCTTTGTTGCTAACAAAGTGCAACAGGTTTACCCAGAATTCCGTACTGCGTAACGACAACGTCACATCCTGTAGTGGTCAGCCTATTCTAGACCGCTTAGAGGGCGAATGCTGAATCAAATGGGTCAGTTGGATCAAGTCCAAGGCTCGAGTTTAGCGGCAGTCCACTGGGTGGCAGTCTTCATGAGCAGGCACATGGTTCCGAGTTCTCTGCTGATCCGTCTCGTCTGAATTCCTTAGGTACTCCATGCTGGTTGAAGATGGCGTGGTCAAGAAAATCAACGTGGAACCTGATGGCACAGGGCTAACCTGTAGCTTGGCAACCAACATCATGTCAGATTTGGCTTAGACCTGGCTTAACAGCCTGCTCCATAGATCACCCGACAGTATCCCTTGGAAACTAAAGTGAAAAAGAATCAAGCTAAGGCGCACAATAATATTTTTTTCACATAGCTATGCAGAAACCATGTTACACAAAATATCCCTGTTTACAAAATGTATTACTGAGACTAATAAAGTACACCACTGTTCAAAAGTTGAGTCTCAAATGTCTTTGTTTTTTAAAGGAAATCCATAACACTAGAGTCTAGACATTTTGAATGCTGTCAATGAAAATATTTCAATAAAAATCAGCCAGAGAAAGGTCCACTTTTTGTCATCACTCCTGTGCTGAAATTGCACATTGTCAGCTAATCCTAAATGATGTGCAAAGGCTAATTTGTCATTATACAACCCTATTGTATTTATGTTTGTGCTGCTGAAGACAGTTTTGGAAGCAAGTGCCTGAAACCTCAGTATTTTTTGGGTTCAATTATAGTCTAAAACTGACCAGAAAGAACTTTCTCCAGAAACTTGTCAGTCTGTTATGGAGAACTTAAAGCTATTACTTACAAAAGGTTACCAAGAAACGGAAAAACATCTTATAAAGGTTTACATGACTTATTTCACAGAAAAGTGCAAACTCGCACTAAACAGGTTCGAGAAAAGCGGGAGACCCTGGTGCACAGCTGGGCGGCAGGCTAAAAACCTCACGTCTTCATCTGGAAGCTGTGTTAAAAACGCCAGTCATCTTCATCAGTGAAGAGACGACATTTACATTTAGTCATTTAGCAGACGCTTTTGTCCAAAGCGACGTACAAGGGAGAGAATATTCAAGCTACGAGCAATAGAACCTGGTGTAACAATAAATAAATACTACTTTACATTAGAAATATAACAAAATGAAATAAAAAGAAAGAAAGAGTGCAGAAGTGCAACTGCTGTAATTGCAAGTTACGCACTAGTCGAAGTGCCAGTTAGGACGGGAAGTGCTCTCTGACGACTCTGAAATGTTGGCTAAAAAGACCAGCATTCCAATCAAAAAGCCTATTCTGATACTGGCAAAAACAGAAGGAGAAAAACTAAAAGGGCCGACGCTGGACAGAGGATGACTGGGGGGGAAATGACATGTTTGGGTCAGGGAGGGCAAATGGGGAAAATGCCCTGTCAAACCCAGTGGGGGAAATGTGAGTGCTGATAAAATGGGACATTTGTACAGAGTAAAATGAATCTTACACAAGGAAGGTTATCACTCCATGTTGCAACACCATACCCTGTGAACATACCCTGCTTTATAGTAGTGCATTTAATCCTACAACAGGACTATGACCTAAAGCACTGTTCCGTATAATTCAATACCTATTTAAGGAAGCAGTGGTCTGATGATATTCAGTGCGTAATAGATTGGTCAGTGCTGTCACTGGATATTAACCCTGTTGAGCTGTTGTGGGAGCAGTGTGACCATAGGGCAGAAAGAAAGCCAATCCAATTTGAGCAAAGTGTTTCCGACAGCGTGAGAACATTTCTATATTTGCTATTAATTAAGTGAAGTTTCAAGCACAACAGGAAAAACGAATCTAACCTTGTCTATGTCTTGACTATATAGTCTTTATTTTGCAACCAACCTGATGGATAAAAGCATGACATTTTCTGAGTGATTCCACACTTTTAAATAGCAGTATATACGATGTGAAGATTGTTGTCAACTTCATAATGTATCCTTCCTCCACGGCGCTTTATAAATAACAAATATAAAAAAAAGTCAGCAGAGGTTGGCACACAACATAAGATCGTTTTGATATTTTATTCATAATTCATAGTGCAAGAGGTTGTAAAATTCTATTGATGCTTGTAAAAATAAATGTACATGTATGTACATTTCATGACAAAAGGAGGAAACATCTTCACTTTATAAAAGCGACATCTGGGATTTTCCCGTGAGCCTGTGAAGAAGAAAAAAAACAGATTTAAAATACATACATATTTTTCCTCATCCATAACAGCTTCTTATCATTAAGAAAACTGAACACAAATTACGCTCTCAAAACAAGATGTTTTTTGAAAATTTTGCTTTATGCATTTACCTTAAGATCTGTAAAAATTTTAGCAGCTCTGTCAAAATCCCACTCGTTATCCTGAAGACACCTGGGGGCGAAAGGGTTGAACAAATGAATCCTGTTAACTGTTGTGTTAAAAAATACAAGATGGAAACAAAGACCCATGTTTCAGAATAACCAAAAAACAAAACAAAACAAAAGAAGTGTAAGCGAGTAAGAAGCACGGGACTCACTTCTGAGACCACTCCAGATTCATGCCCGACTGCACTGAGAAGGCATTGAGCATTTCCTGCTGGGCGGCGGTCAGTGTGGGCACAGGGCTGCTGGAGGGGGTTGGTGCAGGAGCCACGAACGCTTTGCGGATCTCTTCCGTCGTGGCGTTCCTCACAAACATCTCGTCGTTCACTATGCACAGACTGTAGGCCACACAGCAGAGCAGACAGATTGGTATGTGGAAAGACATGGTTGCTAGTTTGAGGAACAAATCTGGCATCAAGTTATAGCAGTCTAACGAGAAGTGCACACGTTTGCCTAATAGCAATTGCCAAATCCTAACCTTGAATTTCCTGCTGGTACTGCAATGAAGACACGTGAGAATGCCCTGAATGACTCCCGACATTTACCATCCACTAGTACGAGAAAAGAAAAAAAAAAGCCAAGTCAGACAAACAGTTTTACAATCGTTACTTCAATTGGAATAGAACGGAAATGTGACTACCAAAACCTCAAGTATATATTCACCTTCTTTGAACACTCCACTGACCGTGAACGACAAGAGTGTATTCTATATTGAGAAGTGAGAGAAAAAAATAAGTTAGAACATTGCGCACACACAATGAAATGAGAGAATTTGGTATGTGAACTCACTGTGAAGGTGTTCACGTCAACGTTGAAAGAGGCAATGTCATGTTGAGTTTTGGGGAGTTCGTTCAGGAAGGCCACCACATTAAGACGTGTGTGCTTCAGAAGTCGGAATCGGGTGGCTGCACAGCAAAAAGTTTGCCAAACAGTCAGCATATATGTTTTAAATTACAGAAATAAAGAATTCAAATTTTATTAAACTACGTGGGAGTGCACTTACTTGGGTCTTTGAGCCTTTTCAGGTTGCGACTGTCTTTTTGATAGTCTCCTAAAGTACATCTAAAAGAAAATAGTATTAAAATATTAGAAGATTTACAGAGATGTCTTCTATTTAAGAAACAACATGCAAAATGCACCCTCATCACAGACATCTAATACTACAATCAGAAAATGTGAAATCAAGGTTAGGTGAGTATTAACATACATGTCTGGAGACAACCATACTGAAAATAAATGGGCATGAGCATGACGACAACATTAATGGCATTTGAAATTTCTAAACGGCTCCTTATGGTGGCGCTCAAAGGGAGGTTAAGCGTATTTGGTTAAACGTATAAACAAATGCTGACGTTACAGGTGGGCCTTACAGGAAAAGTGTGCTGGTTAGGCTTCATGCCAAAGTGATGTTTGACGAGAGTTTCATGGCAGCCCCCCTTTGACAGTGAGGAAACACCAACCCACTAACACCAGAGATGGACACACTTATATAGCCTATTTATTTGATTTGATTAGAGTTCTTGTTTAAAACAGATCAAATACGGTTTTATGATGATGAACCTGTGGACTTCAGAGTGTACATCAAAATCCTCATTGCCTACTCCACACTGCAACATGTTAGTGTCTTTAGAACTAAAGTAATGGTACGGAAAAGCCACAAAGGCCTATGTGGAGGAGCGTGTGACGCATACTTGGAGGGGTTCTGTGAGAAGAAGGGGATGGTCAGGGAGAAGGTGGCCGTGTCGTGGTAGGCGTCCAGGAGAGGCTGTCTGTCAGCCGAGTCATACACGCTGTAGTACCTGAGGAGAGTTAGAGGGAGAAATCAACACACTTTCACTCATCTCCATGTGCTTAACACACACCAAGACAGAGAGTGTAAAACAGGAAATCTTACTGTTGTAGGAAGATCAAGACTGGAGTCTTTATTTCCTCTGAGCCAAAGTGACTGGGCTGTACAGTGAATATGGAGAGATACAAAAAAAAACAAGTATTTGTTATAAAAACAATTTAAAACAACATTATAAAGCAGTGGAACACTTAGATTGACATTTCTCTCGTTAATACAGTTTCGTTTGGAAGATTTTCTTCTGTTTTTGTTTTGAACGCCCTCATCACCAGTACTTTTTTGGACACACAAAGCAAGCTGCCATTACCTTACACGCCGGCAGTACAGCTGGGGTTACTTCAAGGTCAAATCCAATGGGGGCAGGGAGGTCATTTCCATCCTAGGGCACACAGGTAAACGTCAGAGTAACTTCCAGAGAACAGAGCCTGTTCATGCTGCTGTAGACTGACCATGATCAACCCAAGTCTTAAAAGAAAAGAAAAATCATAAACGGACATACCAGTTTCAGCAGTCTGGGGAGTCGCTCACGAACGGCACTGTCCAACATTCAAAACACACAAGAGAGGACAAACAAAGCACAGAGTTACTACATACAGATCATGATTGATCTATGCCTCTCTGTATGCATCACATCCAGGTACTGAACCCACTGATTCCATATATTACTTCAGCCTGGGTTGTGCCAAAGAGAAAATTTAAATGTGAAGGCAAAGTGTCTGAACCTAGACTTTCCACCAGCAGCCCTGCCCCAGACCCTACCCCATCTACCCCTGTAGGGGATAGGCAGAGGTACCCTGGAACAGTCCCTACCCGAAGCTCAAAACTTTATGGATTTGATGGGCTTTATTGGTCAACAAAGACAAATGAGCTTTGGAATGCATCTTATTGGCACTAAAAGAGCCTCTCCTGCTGTACTTTAGGAACATAGCAGAATGTAATAACGAGCAGCTGTTCATTTTGTGATTTGGCTATGGTGTCCACAGCAAAGGAACCACAACCACTAAGAATGTGTGAGCGTACAAAAAAAACAGACACAACAATTAAACACAGCTGTGTTTTGGAATAAACCATCGGATGATAATTACATCATTATTCATTTTAATGGCACGTTCAGACCTGAATGTGCACGCCCATTTACAAAAAAATAAATCTAAGAAATGTTTGCAGAGTAACTTTCAACACCAACCAAAATTCAAGGGCACAAGTTACCCACCCACCCTCCGCATCAACCAGTACTTACCCCTCAGCGGTGCTCACCACCATCCCCCGCCGTCTCGGAGGAGTGAGGATGCGTTAGGGCATGGGGGGTGGTGACCAGTAGTGAGTGTGCAGCTGCCCACTCTACTATGAACTGGGCAGGGCAGTCAGGTGCACGAGCACAGAGCTGCTGCTCAAAGGGTGGTGGTGATACACAGGGCAACCTTTTCAGCAATGATGCTGAGCGATGTTGCCCAGGCACTTTTTTAACAAATTTAAATCGAGAATGGAATCATCAGTGGGCCACTTGTTATGCGATCATCCAATCAGAACAATAGAAATCGATCATGTGATTGCCTGTCACAACTGCTCGAAGATTTGCCCCACGCATCATCAGAAGTTTAAGGGGCCACTAAGCTTAAGTTTAGAAAACCTGAGATAAACCGCACATATCATGTGTGTGTGCACAACTGTCTAACAACTTGGATCATGAGGAGTTTGAAATGTACAATTAAGACTACACGAAGATCAGCATACGTTAGATGCTGTCAGATCTGGGACAAGCGCAAGTGTTAGGGAGAGAACCACGAAACAGTCAAGAGAGAGTTGCCGGTCACTGTGGCCACTACAGATATGATAAAACTGTGCATTAAATAAAGACTCAGGCTTCTTAACTAGTTCTTAATCATTTTCCTCCAATTAGTGTCATTGCTGTGCAGATGAAACATGCAAAGAACAGAAAGAAAATGACTGATAAGCAAGGGTGTCAAATAAAGGTTTTAATTAGTAGGAAATTAAAGGGAAAGCACACCCACATGAAGGACAGAATTTGTTAATGCCAAAGAGCATGCAGCACGGGACATGAGGAAGGGGGAGGAGCACAGAACACAGCCAGCCAGAATGAACAGAAATGTAACGCCAAGCATTCTCCCCCACTACAGAGCACTGTGTGCAGATTCCTAGCACTGGAGTTTTGCAATGTTGCTGGATTTGATTTCATAAAAATAATAATATCCAAGGATCACAATCTACTCAGTTTCAATCTCCCATATTTGAAATGTATTGTTTGGAGGATAACCCCTTGAGATGCAGCATCTCGTTTTCGAGGGGGTCATCATTACAAATTCAGAGTGTAATGCTCTGGAGTGTAGTGTGCCCACAGCAAGTTAAGCACGGCGAGCCAGCCGACCGGTGCTTCAGTCAGCAGGGACAGAGGTCCCATAGAGTCAAACTGGGAAGCCATGGTCAAGTAGAGGTGAGGGGAGGTGCATTTCTGCCTTGTGGCACCAAGATAATTGCCCTTTTCACGTGTGCCCTTGAGCTCAGTGCGCACTCAGGATGTTCAGGAATGGGTTCCTGACTCTCCAGTCGGCTGATGTACCGCTCAGGCTGTCTGCTCACGTCTTCTCTGTGAAGCGCGTGGATGAGGCCAGTTTTTTGGCTGTGCCTGCCTTAGGTCGTCCCAGAGAATGAAGGTGGGATCTTACCCGTCAATGGCTAACCAGCCGTCTTCACTGACAAAAAGCATGAGGTTGATGGAAAACAGGGCAGATTGTATCACTATGACAGAGGCTTAAAGAGCTGGTGTTAACAAATGCCACTTGAGATTTACTTCCTTGGTTGCTGGTGAAAGACAGCCTTCAAAAAGGCAACATCTTTTTTTACAGGTGAAACAGAAAAAAACACACATAATCACTTTTTGTAGGGCACACCTGAATGTGCAAATAGAAAATGGCTTTAGTTTTCAATTTTGAATGACAAAGGTGTGTGGTGACCTCTGTAGGGGGGAGCATGGCCTACATAGCATGGAAAAGGATGACACAAGCAGTTCATTCAGAGTGTGAGGCAGGGAAAACAGATGGTGATGCAATGAAAAAAGCACTAAGTCCTAACGTCGAATATTGCTATCGCAGCACTTCCTGAGCAGAGCCCTGAGTGTAATGTACATGATGCATATTGAGTCGGAGGAGTGGAGTTGTGGTTGGGTGCTGCTGGAGGCAGTGGCTGGTCATCCGAGTGCCCGGGTTAAATTAGTATGGTCAGGGCATTTGAGGCTGGGGCATGACAGAGATAAACTAGCAGGTGAAAGCTGTGTGAGCGAGCGGGCGGGCTCTGTTGTTTTGGTTGACCGTGAGCCTGGCCCAGCCTTGAGGAGAAGAGAGTGGCGTGGTGATTTAAGACTTATTAGATGACACTGGTGTGGTTATCTAATGTTCAAGCCAAGTGCATGAGGTCTCCTTTCTGAACAATGGTGAAAAGTAGTGGAAACATTTGTGCTATATGCCGTATAAGAATGTAAGTCAGAGAACAGCATACACTACACTCATATTTAAACAATGCGTACTTTTACGTCTGTGGTACCTTCCTGCCTCACCTTTGTCTTATATGCAAATAAGAAGTGCTATTTAAAGGGGCAGTGCATTTCTATTAATTCCAAATCAAGGAAAAGGCAAAAGTAATAGATAAGCAAAATAAAATAGGCAAATAATAAACTGCCGCCATCCTCTCATGTTTTTCACATTCTCTCAGTGCACTAAGGACACTCATGCTGGACTAACCTGATGTATATGGTCTGGTCCTTAAAATGCTGGCAGAGGGGGTTTCCTTCCAACCACAGCTCTGCAAGTCTGAGGCCCTTCAGCTTGTCCAGCTCCCTTTCAGATCTAATCTGAACAAGCAAAAATGATTCATCAGAAACCAGCCGTAGACCAGCATTCCCATGGCAACTCAGCACTATCAACGTTTTCATTCACTATAAGAGACCCACCTCATTATGGGAGAGATTCAAAATCTTCAGGTTTGGTACCTTGGATACAATACTGGAGAAGTCGTCAAGTCGGTACAGCCTGTTATTGCTCAGGTTTAAACACAACAGCTTTAAAGGGAAGATATTGAAGAGGAGAATGCAAATTAGGAAGGACAAGGAAACCGCTTTTTTCCATCATGGAAAGATAATATAGCCAAGCTTGTGTGTTGAGGTAATGAAAAATATCTCTCGTTCCTTTTCAAGACATGGGATGCAAGTAGCAGAAATCTTGTTTACACTTTAACCAATGTCATGTCTCACCTCTGGAATGTTTTCTTCAATGATTTTAATAACTGCCTGCATTGAATTCTTCCTCGTCAACACAACCTCTATGTTCTGAGACACCAAGTCTGTGGGAAAGAAAGAACAGTGGGAATATCATAAGTGAGACAAAGGGATACATGACCATCAAGTAAGACCAACAACAACAAAAACTCTAAAACGTGTTCTTACCAGGATCTATCCTTATATTATTCAGATCAAGAGCTTGCTGGGAGCCATCAAAACGTTTCGCCATACATTGCTAATAAGGGAGAAAGAGAAGAAATAAGACACAACACAATTCAACATGACTACATAAAACCAACAAGATCACTTTCTACTAGACACAGAACAGTACTGTCATATGTCGTAGATCATCATAGCATAAGTGTCACACCTTTAAGTGTTCCAGATCTTCTGGCTTTAACTCAGTGGTGATGAAGGCAGGGGGAGAACATGGACTCATCAGAACATTCACCTGGAAATGACACAAAGTCTCATTAAGACATGCATCTATGCTAAACAATATTTCCTTTCAAAAAAGAGGAGAGAAACATGCCAACAGCTGTAGTCATAAAACGGACGTACCTTGTAGCCTTCTTTATCTGTGATCTTTCGTGAGACTTTTGCCAAAGCACTTGCAGTTGTGGAATCCTCAATATAGAACATAGCTCTATGGCCATCTGTATGATACTGTGGACATAAGAGGAGGACTTGCCATCATTAGGGACAAATCCTTGAAATGAAACACTCATATTCATACGACACGCAAACGTATGTCATAGTGATGAAATAATTGTAAAAGTAATGAACGTTAGAAGACATGATAAAATAATAATTATTATGCACTACATTTTCATTTCCTGATATTATTTTGTTCCCTATTCATGAAGAATTTGGTTTGTCTAGAAATACTTTTTGATGCCAATTTGGTATTGCCTTTCCAATAACGTTAAACATAAAATTTGAATAAGGGTGACACAAAAAAAAAAACTTACATGAACAGGAAGGAAAGGCACAGAGCACAGATTCCGCAGGGCTGTCAGCAGCCACTCCTTGTCGTACTTTTTACCATGTGGAATCTGAGGAAAAAGTATAGGTCTGACATCAGCAAGGCCAATGCCTTGCACTCTTCACAGATAAAAACATATAAACTGGCCTTGGTCAGTATGGACAAAATGTCTTTGTGAAACAGAAACAGATTACAGCTAGTGACATAACAAGTACAGCTAAATCCCTTCATGGCATTTAAACAAAATAACTTTTAAGGGTTAGCTCAAACTCACACTCATTTTAAACCACTTCTTGCATCCATTTCCTCCTCCTCCTCCTCCTCCTCCTCCTCCTCCACCACCACCGCCTCCTCCTCCTCCTCTTCCACCACCTCCTCCTTGTCTGCCTCGATATGAACCACCGCCTCCTCCATCCCCTCCTCTTCTGCGATTCCGGCCATTTGGCCTTCCATATGGGTTACTATAACAATAAACATGATTTTCAAAACTGGCTGGCAAGGGTTTATGCTGACAAAACAAACCAATCACTCAAAAATACAAACAACACAACGCAGGTGTAAAGTTCCGAAAACACACACACACACTCACAATCTACGCTGTGAACTGTCATCTTGTGAACCATCATCCATCATGGCTATGTCGGCATCGCTCTCTTCAAACCTTCCCTTGGACCCAGTACCAGCGGCCCCACCGTGTCCTCCGCGATGCCTCGATTTAGAAAACTGTTCACTGTATACGGGCGCCCTGAATGGTCCCCTGCCTTTCCGTGTACGATGCTTTGGACCTCCGGCTCGATCGTCATGATCTGAAGCACAAAAAAATGGCCCAGATGAGGCATGTTGTGATATTTCACACATCAAAGTATTTGTGCAATGTTACTGTGCTGCAAATCAGAATAAATGCGATTAAATACTTCGGTGCTATACTGAGTAACATTTGTCTGCATGGACCCTTCTGAAAGTGCACGCATGAACAAATACCACCAAGCATTACTAGCTAGCAAACAGACACAGGCTATCTGCAAGCTGTGTTCAAGTACGACTACACGAAAGGCCTCCAACGTTAACCATCTGTTGATGTTTTGGTACCCTGGTGTAACTGTTTGGCCAATTAATTGCTAAAGATGGTGAACATAGCAAGTGGTTAACTCAAAGCGATTCAAGTAATATATATTGACCAACTCGACAAAGTTAACACAACGTGGAGAGCTAACTAGCGCCAGTTAGCTAGTGAACAACTCATGCATTATAGCTAGCATTCTTACCATTGTGGTAACGGGAATCATCAACCATTGTCGTTAGTTTTTGGACGTCCTCGCCTGGGGATTAGTTCGTGGCCAGTGACTATAGCTGATGTGTTACAACCATATGTGTTCATGTGATGTTTACAAACGTTTAAAATTATTTCCCCAAATAGCTGTAGGAACAAATGCCCTAGCTCGGTTTCTTTGAAAGCTAGCTATTGCTAACTAGCTCAAAGTGAGTAACAGATTGGACATGCGCATTACAACCTGATAACATGGCCATGATCGAAGTGATTGTGACATGCGCAGTCTACAACATGAAAGAACATGTATCTAATCTGTTCGCTTCTGGATCAAGCTCATAGAATAGTATATTAGGCATACTTGCAAACGCGAAACCTTTAAACTTACTGCTGTATTTGTTCTATCTTTGTATCCTTGCCCTCCCCATGCATTGCTATGGCTAGCGCACACGCCCAGCTTTTACCATAACAGTAAAGGCCTGTACACAACTGCAAAGTTACATAGGTATGTAACCGGGCCTGCTGTCTAAACGAGTCGTTTATGAACACACTAGAGGTCTCCTCCCTCTTTCATACGTTCAGAGAAAACACGTTAGTTGCCTTAATTTTTACACTGCTTTGTACTGATTTGACATATTTTCAAAGGGACTATGCCTTACTTGTTCTGTATATGGAACAACTCTGATTAAAAAAGCCCCTTCCATTAGTTCCGGGACTTATTTACTTGACAGACACCCCCCACCCCCTTGTCCATCATATGACTTGCGTTTTTGCATCACATGACAAATAGCACTGAATGAGGAAAGATGGCTGCGTTCTTACAGTGGAGGCGATTTGTGTTTTTTGATAAAGAAACAGTGAAAGACCCTGGAGAAAATGGCAAGAATTTCATGTTACCAATCGGAATATCGGCTTGTGATTCCGGGCGAGGTCACATTGTACTCGGAGATATCCTTTTATTCAAAACGAATACATAAAACATTTGTTTACTGTTAGCTGATTAGCAAGGTATGTGACGTTAGCTATATAATGTTAATTGTGCAGCAACGATGGCAGTGAAGAAATGGCAACTAAATTGTCACGGTTCCACGTTTTGTAGCTAATTACCTGGTCAGATACTCAACTGTTAGAAATAAAGTTTAATCGTGTCAGTCTTTTATGATGCAAAACCTGTCGTTTGTCCTTTACTAACATTGTGCACATATGGAGGGTCAGATTTGGTTTTTGACACGATCCTTGCAGTTGACGTCTTTTCAAGCTTACAAACTTCGTGTGACACACCTTTATCAGCTTAAACAACACAGCATCTTGGTGTCTGTTGGCCAGGATGAGCAGGGGATAAATCCTCTCGTAGGTGCTATTTTATCAGTCATGCAACTTAATTCAAAAGGGAAAAATGATCATGTTTAGCAGTTTACAATGCTGTATTGTGTCAAATTTTAGGTGAAGGTATGGAATTTAGACAAGAGGGACAGTGGAAATCCTTTGTGTACACGGATTTTCCCAGCCATCCCTGGAAACAAACCTACAGAGGTGTCCTGCCTTAGTGTGCATGAAAATCTCAACTTCATGGCTATTGGTAAGTATTAGTATTAATATTAATCAGTGTAAGGCAGTGGTGCACTGTTGACCATGATCAACACCTTTTTTGTCATGCTGTGTCTTTGAAGGCTTTACGGATGGCAGCGTGGTTCTGACAAAAGGAGATATCACCAGGGACAGGCACAGTAAAACCCTGACTCTTCATGAGGGCACCTGCCCAATCACAGGTCTTGCCTTTCGCCAGGCTGGCAAGGTCACACATCTGTTTGTTGCCACCCTTGAGAAGGTTCAGGTATGGTAAAGCTCTGACATGATCATATCTGCTGCTCCACTCTCTCCAACTGTAAAAAGGTCCCCCTGATAACAGAGCTCCCACTGCTTTTATGTTTATCATCAGTGCTACACCCTGTCGGTGAAGGAATACCCAAAACTGGAGCTGGATACACACGGCTGTGCGCTACGCTGTTCCGCACTAACAGACCCCTCACAGGACTCTCAGTTCATTGTGGCCGGAGATGACTGCGTCTACCTTTACCAGCCTGATGAGCGGGGGCCCTGTTTCGCTTTCGATGGACATAAGCTCCTGGCACACTGGCACAGGGGATATCTGTTGTTACTCACTCGAGATGCAAAGTCACCCAATAAGTAAGTAGAATCACTCGCTTTTGGTCATATTTTCCACATTACTTTGTAATTCACATCTATTTTGCGTAATACATGCATTACGATGATGTACACATAAGCATTGGAGGCATGTATTTCCTTACAGACCAGAATTTGCAAGCAGAGAGACCTCTCCAACTGAAAAGCAAGTTTTGACCATCTACGATCTGGACAACAAGTTTATAGCTTACAGTGCTGCATTTGATGACATCATTGATGTGCTGGCAGAATGGGGCTCGTTCTATGTCCTGACCCGAGATGGGAAGATATTCGTTTTGCAAGAGAAAGACACGCAGACCAAGCTGGAGGTGAGACAAATAAATATGACAAATAGTGACTAAGCCATGTTGGTTTTTGACCACCTGTTATATGCGATATGTTGTATGCAGAGGTGGGTAGGAATGTGTTGTATTTACTCTGTTACAATGCAGAATACTTTCTTCTTCTTACTTAAGTACATGTACGATACAAAAAATGTACTTATAGTCACATAGTCCTGCCTACTTTTTTTTTTTTTTATCCGGTGGAATGTGATTAAGTACGTAAATGTGCAGATGCCTATGATATGTTCATCAGACAAGCATTTAGAAATTTATCTTTTGGGCATAACCTCACATTTTAATACAACAAGTATGCCTAATAGGTGCAATAAATATCAGCATATGACGTTACTCACTTCTTGAGTAGTTGTTTTATGATGTTCATTTGTACTCTTACTCAAGGCATTCTTTTGATGGGCACTTTTAATTCTACTTCTACTTCAGTCATTATTATTATTATTATTATTATTATTATTATTATAATAAAGTAACAATACTTTCACTTGAGTACAGCGTTTGCGTTCTCTACCCACCTCTGTGTATGCCATCGTTTGTGTTCTCCTGAAGTGTTGCCAAGATTGCAGTTTATGTGTCAGTTGATCCTGAATTTATAAATAGTTTATTTTCAGTGTGTTGCTTACACAATAATCCTTTACTTATTGTAACGTCTTGGATTGTTTGTAGATGTTGTTCAAGAAGAACCTTTTTGTGATGGCCATTAACCTTGCCAAGAGTCAGCACTTGGACAATGATGGCCTGTCTGAAATCTTCAGGCAATATGGAGACCATCTCTACATTAAAGGAGACCACGATGGAGCCATCCAACAGTATATCCGGTATGAAACATGAAACAAATGACTTAAACCAACAATGTGTGTTATTACAGTTTTTTAGGGTTACTGTCTATAGCAATTATTGGTATTAGCTGTGCTGTTTTTGGCGTTTGCCAGGGAAGTTTGTTGGCTGTTAACTAAATGGCTCTGTAGATACTCCTTGCTGCCTCTAATATATATTTCAGACTGATGAAACCTTCACCAAAACTAATGAACAGTACAGATACATATGAATGATTCTCATCATGAACAATATTTATTAGCATAGTTTCACCCCGTTTGTTTTGAAAGTCTAGGGGTGGTGAATTTACAACATGTGGCTTTTTAGTCACGAAGCACAAAAGTCCCCTCTGGTAGAAACTCTGGGAGTTCCATACAACGTATGATGTCACAATAAAATGATTGATCCAGGATTTTGAATGAGCATCCTGCATAATTAGCAAAGCATGTAGTATGTGTGCTAATGTAAGCATGTGTCCTCTTTAGCACAATAGGAAAGCTTGAACCTTCCTATGTGATCCGCAAATTCCTTGATGCACAGAGGATCCACAACCTGACCGCATACCTACAGGCCTTGCACAGACAATCACTCCCGAATGCCGACCACACCACACTACTACTCAACTGCTATACTAAACTAAAGGACAGCTCCAAACTAGAGGAGTTCATAAAGGTATGTTAATCAACTGTATTCTTCCAAAGGTAATATAAAATCAGGCACAATCTAGCCTCTAAACTTCCGTCTTCCTGTCTCTTGTCCCCAAAGAGCAGTGAAAGTGAAGTCCACTTTGACGTGGAGATTGCCATCAAGGTACTCCGTCAAGCTGGCTATCACAGTCACGCTGTGTTCTTAGCAGAGAGGCACATGCATCATGAATGGTATTTGAAGATTCAGCTTGAGGATCTCAAGGTAAAATAAATCATGCCTGCATGTACCAGGGACTATATACTTTATTAGTTTTTCTGATGCTGTAAAATGGCTGTTTTCTTTTCAAACATCACATGTAAAGTTCCAAGTTACCCTTTTATTGTTTTATCCTTTTAAATGTTGAAACTGTCCATAAAATGTGCTCTTGGGAATAACGGCACTATTTCTTTCTTCGTTGGATCAAAACTACTTCAGAACTATCAAGAGGCTCTGCGTTATATTGGCCGGCTCCCATTTGAGCAGGCGGAGAGCAACATGAAGCGCTATGGCAAAACTCTGATGCTCCATGTTCCTGAGGACACCACTCTCCTGCTGAAGGGCCTGTGCACGGACTACCACCCCAGCCAGGACTCCTCTGACCGAGACCATGCAGGTAGAGCCTCAATCAATACGGTAAGAGGAAAGAGTTTACTCATTTTAGTTCAGTTTTACAATTTACATGGTATCGTTTGTGAGCTCCACGTGACCTTTGAAATGACTACTTGACAAACGAACCTGTCTTCCTACCCACTAACCAGGCCAGTCCTGAGGAGTTCATACCCATATTTGCGAACAACCCACGGGAACTGAAAGCTTTTCTGGAGCACATGATTGAGGTGGAGCCCCTGTCGTCTCAGGGTGTGTATGACACGCTGCTGGAACTACGCCTGCAGGACTGGGCGCATGAGCAAAACCCTGAGGTATGTTCAGAGTGGGGCTCCTTAGAGCGCCATATGGAGTAGGAGTGCAAGTTAGCTCTTGGGTTACAGGGTGTGGCACTGGGCATGTGCTCAGGTATGCTGCTCTGGAACCAACTTCATGATGACGTCAAAGGTGCTTCAACTGTAGCCAGTTTCCAATCTAGACACGACCGTTCTCAGATGCTTTTTGTCAGATCACGTGCACTCTCCTTTTTATTTATGTACTTTTTTATTTATTCAATTTTTTTATTTGTCATCAGAACTGTTATAGTGCACTTTAGTTCTGGAAGTAGACCTCTAGTCATTCCTGACAGGGAACTAACTGAAGTGTCAGGCTCACGGTTAAGCCATGTGGGCTATTGATCTTTGGTTCTCTAGTTGGTGGTCTGAAAGCGATAAACACAGTCTGGGCTACTTCCACAATGTTTTTATTCTATTTTATGCACTTTGTACGTCATTTTAATTATGTTTCATTCTATTTTATTGACTTTATATGTTCTTTTAATTATGCATTTTACTTCCGTTTTAATCTCTTCACTTTATTTTTCCTTTGAATGTTCCTTTTGCTCTTATTTATTTTTAGTATTATTATTATTATTATTGCCTCTGTTGTATGAAATGTGCTATAGAAATAAACTTGCCTTGCTTTGCCTTGTGGAGAGCGCCTTTCACTGGTGCTGCTTGGCAACCAGGGCATGGGATCATCTTCAGAAAGCATCTGACCTTCAGAACTTCCTGAAACTGCTGAGAGTTACTTTCTCTAAGGAATGTGACAGTAGACAGAATGATTTATGAGTGTGCTTACAATGATCTTTTCATATGACATCAGTTCCTGAGTTTTGGCTCCTATACTGATAGCTGTGTGTATCATAATATAGTTGGTTAGGAGTCTAGTGGATGACACTCAAGTTTTCACAAATTTTGAGGCTGGTTTCAGAGCTGAAATGCTTCTTTCCTTTTTATTTTAATTGTTTTTTATTTTGGAAATGTGCTTTGTAGATATGGCATTATTGTTTTGTTTTTTTCCCAATAGTAATTGCATTTGAATCTATAGACCAGATGTGTGTGTAGCATTATGCAAATGTTTTCTGTTTTCATTCTTGCAGAAGAAGAAAGTCCTGCAGGGGGCAGCATTGTCTTTACTGAGAAGTGACAATACTGTTTTTGACAAAGCACTTGTCCTCTGTCAAATGCACAATTTCAAAGAAGGAATTCTTTATCTGTATGAAAAGGGCAAGCTGTAAGTTACATCATGTTTATATTTTAGATATAATATATCTTAAATCCACTGTTAGAATGTAAAAACAGCAAGATTGTGAAGACATATAGACATCACACTAAAAGTATCAGTTGTGTTTAAGTGGTTTGTGTATATTCTAAGAATATTGTATGTTTTTCTTTAAGGTACCAGCAGATTATGCACTACCACATGCAAAATGAAGAGTATGGGAAAGTGGTTGAAGCATGTAAGCGCTTTGGTGATCAGGAGGTTTGCTTGTGGGAGCAGGCCTTGGGTTACTTTGCACGTAAAGAGGAAGACTGCAAAGCCTACATCAGTGAGGTTTTGCAGCACATTGACCAAAATAACCTAATGCCTCCACTCCTTGGTGAGTTGACTGTCTAGACCAGAGAGTCCATCCCCACTTCATTAATATTAAACAAAATTAGCCTCTAATGTTATCTGTAATGTATGTTTTTCTGGTTCTGTTTAACATATTTTCTTCCAGTTGTGCAGACATTGGCTCATAATTCAACAGCCACCCTTTCTGTGATCAAGGACTACCTCATCAACAAACTCCAGAGAGAGAGTCTGCAGATTGAGGATGATGACCGCAAGATTCGGCAGTACCGGGAGGAAACTGCCCACCTAAGATCTGAAATACAGGAGCTGAAAAGCAGGTGTGTGTCTTTCAGAAATACGTGAGATCTGATAATGAAAAGTGTACAGAGACGTAACTGGCCTGATTTTGCATTGACAGCGCTAAGATCTTCCAGAAGACCAAGTGCAGCATGTGCAACAGCCCACTTGAGCTCCCTTCAGTGCACTTCCTGTGTGGTCACTCGTTTCACCAGCACTGCTTCGAGAGCTATGCTGAAAGCGAGGCCGAGTGTCCCACTTGCACGCCAGAGAACCGAAAGGTCATGGACATGCTACGAGCTCAGGACCAAAAAAGGGACCTGCACGATCATTTTAATAGACAGGTACCACCGCTTCCTCTGAGATCACTGGCGCTTTGGCTTTTTGCTTGTCCCTTTGTGTGAACATTGATAGCATTTTTTGTTCTGATTCACAGCTACGATGTTCGAACGATGGATTCTCAGTGGTGGCTGATTACTTTGGCCGTGGAGTGTTTAATAAACTCACCTTGATCACTGATCCCCCTGGCAAGGCCATGGCAGGCAGTCTGGAAGCTGACCTGCAGCGTGATCTTCTCATTCACACCAAGAGAAATGCATGAGAACTGACTAGAAGACATTATTTTCTACGCTAACTATAGTGGAAGGCGCGCTGGAAGTCATGTTATGTTCTCCCACACAATTCACACAACTAAGAATGACCTTTGTGCACAATTTGTATCTACAGCAGATACCATGCTAAAACTAGTGTATACAACCACAACAAACACCGATGAAGAGATAGAATCTCTCACATTACCAAACAAACGATAACGGCATCATTGTTGTATTTGTGTTGTATTTCTGAAGTTGTACCTAACTTGTCAAATATAACTGTAATTATTGTTTTGTTTGTTAAGTGCTTTCTTTGGAGGTATATGTTGCTTCATTGTATATTATATCCAACTATTATTATTAATAATAATTAATAATAATAATAATAATAATAATAATAATAATATCCATGGAAATGCATCATCAGACTAATAAAATGAAGTTTTTCAGTTAGATGCATTTGTGCCTTAGTGAAGTGCTCCACATCCACAATGACATTATATTCAGAAAACAGAGGAGTTATGAAGCCCCTATACATTTAAATTTGTATTCACCGTTAACTTGTGTGGTGAAGTTATTAAAAGCACACAACCTAAAATTTTACCCTGATCTTGCTCAAAGCATATATGTCTGCTTTGTGTGCTCAGATGTTGTGTCCCTATAACTTTAACTGTGGGGCTATGGAGGCTCTAAGAATTTATATAATGAATTGTCTAAGAGAGGAACTTAGTGTCAGAATGAAACTGGATTCACATGTGGTGCTGCTAGTTGGTACTGCTTTGAATCATGCACGAAAAGTTAAACGAACAAATAACAGTATTCTGTATTTAACAAAAGATTAAAACACTATTGAAAACAAAGTTGACTTCTAACAGGACGATCTTACTTGTACTTTTTACACAAAACCGTTTGTAAATAGCCTACATGGAAATATTTCCAATCCACTGCGATTTATAAACTAGCCTAAACAAGTTCCATCTTTTTAATCTATCTCCGCTTTTGCTCACAAGTTCAGTCACATGCTTCCTCTGGTTTCCTGGGTGATGGTAAACACAGGTTGGCTTGCTTCATGGAGAAAACAGAGCGGTCAAAGGCAAGTTTAATCGCCCAGCTAACTAGAATCCCGAATAGTCGAGTAGCAATTGCTTTTGTTGCAGTTTGAGTAGTTGTCATGTTTCTTGATGTAATTGAGTTTCATGCAAAAAACTCACCTTTATATTATTAATGCAGAGGCTCTTAAAGCTAGCTAACACTAACTAACAATGCTAACGTTAATAAACATCATTTTCTCACGTTATCGATAGGTGAGTTTGTGTTACATACGCGGGTTAGCAGTCACTCAACGTTATTTCCTGTTTAGATAACAGATATTCCAAATGAAACCACCAAGAATTGGGTAACGTTAAGATACGAACGTCTATTGTGGTTTTAACGTTTGCTAGGATGGATACCAGCGAACGATAATGAAGCTCACTAGCCCACAACAGCTAAACTTAGCTTGCTTGCTAACGCAATAGTAATGATGGGCATATCATACAGTTAGTATAGTTTGGAACGCTATCGATAGGTAGCTTGCTAGGTAAGTAGGAACACTGAAGCAGTTGCATTTTGAGTTAGTGTAACTGGCTTCTGAGGTAGCTTGCAAGCTAATTCTGTTGAGGACCTGTTTTCAGACCAAGCTGATCAATAACCAGCCGTACGACGAAAGCTTAGACGTGAACGATTCGGAGGAAATTGCAAGTATTTACACCCCTACACCTCGGCAGACAGGTAGGACCTGATACTAGGCCTTGTTACATTGCAAATTTAACATGTTATCATGAAAGTAATGTTAAACATATTTTTTTGCAGTATCCAGGTCAGCAACTAGAATCCAAAATAATATGGCTACCAACAGCAGTGATGAATTTGAGGAGGATGGGAAGGTAAGACCAATCTCATATATGCCTACATAGCAGCGAAATATGAATAGTGAACAGTATATTATATGAAGGATTAATATTATGTTCTAAAAGCTAACACTGTATAATAAGAATAATATCTACTAAATGATATGCCTCCATTTCTCAGCAGAAAAAGAAAGGCGTTGAGGGAGGTCAGCATGGTCTGAGTGAGAATGAAGAGGAGGAAGAAGATGATGATGACGAAGATGATGATTCAGATGAAACTGAGTCTGATGATGAGGAGGGAGAGCAAGGGTCTGCTCCTGAAGGGTGTGTTACTGATGTCTGTGTTGTGTCCTAGCCTCACAAGGTTGGAATTGGACTGGTTGAGGAATCTGTTTCACTTCTGTTGTCAGTTTGCCTACGTGAAAAACGGAATCAGTAAAATAGCTGTTTATAGCTTAAATGTGTGTCTTAATGAAATCCAGGTTTAGTTATTGGTTCAACAGTCTTTTCATTTTTATTTATTTATGTGTTAACAGGGCGTACGACCCATCAGACTTTGACCACTTGCCTGTCACAGCAGAGATCAAAGAGCTATTTCAGTACATCACACGGTGAGGTTTCGTCTGACAACCACCTACCAAAAACCACAATTGCAGTTTTAGCATGCAACAGTACATGTTGCATGGTGTGACTCGAGAGGCCTTGACCCTTGTGCTGTTTTAGGTACACGCCTCAAACCGTTGAGCTGGACCATAAGCTTAAACCTTTCATTCCTGACTTCATCCCAGCTGTGGGGGACATTGATGCATTTCTTAAAGTTAGTTACAACTTGTTCACTTAGAAATGCTGTTGTTTGCCGCAGTGGCCTAATGCTTTATTTAACTGCAATGTGTCTTGTATGTTTGTTAGGTTCCTCGCCCAGATGGGAAGCCAGATAATCTGGGTTTGCTTGTTCTGGATGAGCCATGCACCAAGCAGTCTGATCCCACAGTGCTGTCCCTGTGGCTGTCTGAAAATAGCAAACAACACAATATCACTGTAAGATGATCCACTATGTGAAACACTCACACACACACACACACCCACACACACACACACACAAACAACAAGGTAATATTCTTCTGTATGCATCCTATGCGTTTCTCAGGAACTGAAGGTGAAAAGTATTGAAAATCCAGAGAAGAACCCTAAGGCTGTTGAGAATTGGATTGAAAGCATCAGTGAGCTTCACCGCTCCAAACCCCCTGCCACCGTGCACTACATCAGGTTAGCAACTTGGCCATTCTCGTTGCCATTGTTTGCAATGAGCAAATGTAAGAAAGTCGCTCAACTCTGTTCACGTGTGCACTTTCCATAGGCCAATGCCGGATATTGACATTCTGATGCAGGAATGGCCACCAGAATTTGAAGAGTTATTGGGAAAGGTTTGTTCAGTTAGCATTGCACTGTTATTACTATAGTGTTTGTAATATGTAGGTTGGTTTTCTGTGTTTAGTTGTTTGCTACAAAGTGATGCATAATTTGTGATCGGTCTTGTGTACTGAAAATGATACTCTCCTTCTGTTGTAAAATTAAAACATACCCTGCATTAATAACTTCAACTTGACGTTCATAGTTGAGCCTGCCTACAGCAGACATGAACTGTGATTTGGCTGAGTATATTGATATAATTTGTGGTGAGTAATGACATCCTTTACCATTGCCTTCTATTTTTAATGATATTAACTTTGCAGTTAACGAGTAATACCTGCATGTTGAATGCATTTGATAAATTCCTTCTTTTCACAGGTATTCTGGACATCCCTGTCTACAAAAGCAGAATCCAGTCTCTACATGTATTGTTTACACTTTACTCTGAATTCAAGAACTCACAGGTAATAAAATGACTACCATCTTACAAACATTTACAACACCTCCTAGTGAGACAGACACGACTTTCCAAACAGGGTTCAAGCCCTGGGCTCTGTAAAGCCCCTTGGGACAATTATGGAGACAAAAATGATGATAAAAAAGAAATTACGAATCTATATTTCACATGATTCTATGCTTCACATGATGTGTAGGCCAAAAAAGGGGAAATCTATGTCAACAGATTTGTGTTTCTTGCATATTACAGCACTTCAAGGCCTTGGCTGAGGGGCAGAAGACAGAGACCCCGCCTAGCACCCACACAGGCCCAGCAGAAGCAGACACACTAACTCTTGAATGAGGCCAGAAGACATTACAGATCTCATCTGACAGGATTTGTACACCAGACCTCATTTCCTTTTTGAAAGTCTGCACAGTTCAACAGTTCCAGTTTCTGACATTGAAAGATTGTTTTAAAGATGATGTTGCACAGCAGAAACGGACACAGAGACACTAACTCTCGAATAAGGCCAGGAGGCATTACACACTCACCTGACAACATTTGTACACCAGACATAACTTCCTTTTAAAAAGATCCCTTTCCCTTTTCTGACATTTAAAGTGTTGTAAGATAATGTGTCTTACAGAGTAAACAATTACATTGTGTATATATAAAGATATTTAATTTGCCTTTGTTTATTATTTTTGACACAATTGTAAACAAAACATACCTTTACCGGAGGCATTAATAGTTATGGTAAATGTTGAGGGAGTGTTAAATGGTTAAATGGTAGGACATGAAGTGCATTTGGCATAGGCTGCCACAACTGCTACTCAACCACACTTGACAGCTTTTTGTTTCCATTCACACCTATCTCTTTCTGTGCTTGCTGCATTCAGCAATCATTTTCATTCTCCGGTCAGAAGAATGTCTGGGTTCTGATAGAAACATGTGTCAAAGAAGTGATTTTCAGTTTTTATGGATTTTATTATGCCTATGCACAGGTTCGGGTAAGTCTTTTAACCTCTAACTTTTGACGTTTTAGCTATCTAATAAGACCCGGTGCCGTTTAGGGTCCAAATGCGAAATTGAGTATGAAAAATCTAATGCTATACTGTCACTGTCATGTTCAGTCTGCCATTGAAGCGTATGATAAAACGTGACAGATAAAACCAAAGCATGAGCAAACAGCACTTATGTGTCTTGTACATCTAGAAACTGAGCCATTTTATACACGCAAATAACTTTCTTGATGTTTTGGACAAGGAGTTTGACATTTGACTACTTTAGCAGAAGAAAATGTCAGGTTTAATCAAAAGGCTTTTAAAATACAGACAGCAAAAATAATTTCCAAAATGACTTGGAAGTTCTTGGCCGGATCTAAGGGTGGGCAATGTCCATCCAAATGTCTTCTCTGCCCACCCAAATTGGTCAACTTCAATCTGCTCCGTCAATCACGCTTCATTCACACCGTCCTTAAATTTCATGAGTGAGAACATCTATAGTTCTAGCTAGTTATTGCACGGATATGTCGGCGTAACCAAGTTGAGACGGTGACAACGGATTTTACCCACAAGAATGAACCTGTTCGAAATGCCAGACACTCAAAATTATTCAGACAGAACACCTTTCAAGACACAGCACTCTAGCTATTGCACACTTGATAGAAGTAGACTTAATAGAAACAAAGATATTTAATCAGAATCCAAAAACCCTGCTATCCTGACACCTTTAAATGAAGGCCTACCACCAGCATTGTGTGCAGGAAAACATTGTATGAATAAAGGGAAGGATGTATTCCACTAAATATATATATTTGTTGAGCCCATTTTGTTTAAATATTCTTTTCTGTCCCTTTAGGTCTTGGAATACCTCAGAACACAGTTATTGCAACGTTAAACAAACCAATAGAAATACATGTGCCAATGAATCAGACTGCATGCAATGATGTTGTGGAATGGCGTATGCAACCTTCTGCATTATGCCTAAAATATGAGCTACCGAACAGCAGCTCAGGTTTTGGGGCTTGCAATGGCACAGCACAATTTCACTGCCAAAACAACAGTCTTGTCTTAAACACGGTGATCTATGAACATGAAGGAACGTATATGGAAAAGATTATTTCTCAAGATGGTTCGGTTAAAAAGATATACATTACCCTGAAGATCATATGTAAGTGTGCTAGAGATTTGTGTATTTTTTTATAATGTGTGTAGGGCAGACATTCTTGGACCCTATGCTTTTAAGTGTACATTAGCACATATTTTGTCTGCATTTTCCTTACAACTTTACATCCTTTCAGACAACTTACACTTTTTATCTCTATTTATTCTGACCATCATCCATCATTATTATTATTTAGTGTCATATTAGCCATACTAGCCATTGTGGTACCTGCATAGTATACTTACAGTATATACTTTACACTTTACACCATACTTTACATTTATTTTTATTTAGTTTAAATTCTGATGTGTTCTAAAAGAGCTTTCATTACTCTAGCTCCTCCGCTGATCACAAATGTAAGCATCATTTCAACTCATTCAACACTCATAATAATGTGTGAGGTCCGTGGAAGAAATGCTTCAACCAGGTGGCTGAAAGATGGAGTAGCTTTGCAGAACATGAACTTGACCTTGATGGTTCATGAACCAACTTGGAGGGACTGTGGGAACTACACTTGTCTGGCAACGAGTGAAGGGGGAAGTTCAGAAGCTCATGTTAACATTAACGGTAAGACAGACGCTTTTGCCTTTAATCCTCCCTCATTAGCAGACTCTGGATTGAAGAAAGGTTTGAATGTTGTTCTTAAAAATGAATTGATTAGTAATGACAATTAGTTATGTATGTTAGAGAAAGATAACAGTTGTTGTGTTATTATAACTATCCAAACAGGTGCAATATGTAAAAAAGACCCGGACATTGGACATGGAAATGGAATTTCAATTTGGATTAAGTCAGCTGTGATTTGTGTGCTTGGTTTGTGCATCATTCCTATCTGCATCAAGAAGTACTTTGCAGGTAACGCATTACAGTTCATCTAAAAGGGTGCGCTGGTATGAATTTAAACAGTTCTTACTATTCTGATAGTAGTACCTTTGTGTATCAGCCCAGGTACTATGGAAACTGTGCTGGATGCAATAGTTCCAGCACAGCACAGCAGAGGAATCTATAATATGAGCATTGGAGGCTAACTGTGCTTAGGGGGAATGCTAGTGTGGCAGTTACACACCATGCTCAGAGTGTTTTAGGCCAACAATAGAAAAAGGCTGCAATGTCTGTGTCAATGCACAGAGGGATGCCTACTGTAGAACTCCCAGTATTCCCATGGTCGACGGCCATGGAGAACAGTCCTTACTTTATTTTGCTCTATAGCCCACACATTCTGCATGGGCATGTTTGCTGGGAATCATTTCCAGATTGTACTGAAGCGGTTTTTACTCCACATCTCCAGGTACCTGCTGCAATAAATCACGGACTCCAGAAGACATAGGTAATGATGAAAACCTGCTTGTCCAAAGTTGTTTTCCAAATATACGTTACCATAGACCAGTGGTTCCCAAAGTCCTGTGCAGTCCAATCCAACAAAACATTTTTGTGTAGTCCATTACACACTTTATTGGCTGCAGAAATTCAATGACTGTTTTTTTTGTGGTAATACCGAGAAATAAGAGAAGTTGTGGGAAATTGTCAAAACATCCCATAAATGGTGTGAAAATGTTTCTGCCAACTGCTCAACTTTGTGTTGCTTACTGCACATGCACCTAATTGTATTGATATGGTTACGGTGGAAATACACAGAACCTTCAGATGAGGCAAAGCGTCAATTATGCCGTTTCCAACAATGTTATTGGCTCTTTATATTACAGGGCAGGTCTTCCAGTTACAAATCCGCCATAGTGGATTCCCCCCTGATTCCCCATTCATTTCCCCATCAGTGATTTGTTTCCACCCTTATAAAGTCTCTGGCCCAATGTAGTCTGATAATATGAGAACTGTTTAGATCTCCACATTAAATATCAATCTTTGACCAGCACATCTTGTAATAGTCCATCTACGCTTCTGTTTACCCAGTAAAGGCTGGTGATTCTCTGATATTCAAGAACTCTGATGTTCAAATGAAATCTGGATTACTGTTAACCTCAGTCTGTTTATCTTCTCGGGAAAATGTTGATGTGCTGTTTAGCATAAACAGTTTTATTTTTAGCTTTGGTTAGTTTAGACTTTTTTTTACCCCTGAGTAGCTAGCTCATCTGACTTGGATTCCTACAGTGTGGCCCAGGATACATTTGCGTTCACACTGCTAAAAGAATGTCGTCATATCTGTCCCAGACCATCTCCAAGTGTGGTCTGAGTTATTCAGATCTTCAGTCTTGATTGCAATCACACCTGTACTTAGAACTTTCCACTTGTGATTGGATCATCCAAGACGCATGTTGACAGCTACCTAGTCCCACATACGAGGTTACAGGCCCTGGGCTCTGTAAAGCGCCTTAAGCCAATGTTTTTTTTGGCGCTATATAAATACAATTGAATTCAATTGAATTGAATCACGAACAGGAGTGCTAGGGTTTGTGACCTAGACTCATGAGTAAAATGATAGGATGGCACTTCACCAGTCATATCTGATAACAGATACTGTATTCATGATGTTGAACACTTCACTTGTACCAATCCCAAAGAAACAGGCTCAGAGTGGGGAGAGTGCATTAGGAAGCCTCCCTATGAGTAGATCTGCCGAATATAGAGTGCGCTATAAATTAAATGAATTATTATTATTAGATGCAGCTAGAGGATTTTAAAATAAATTATGAATCTATATTTCACATTATCCTATATTTCACATGATGTGTAGGCCAAAAAATGTGAAATCCATGTCGACACATTTGTGTTTCTTGCATATTGCAGCACTTCAAGTCATTGCTGAGGAACAGAAGACAGACACACCACCGAGCGCCCACACAGACCCAGCAGAAGCAGACACGCTAACTTTTGAATGAGGCCAGAAGACATTACAACACTCATCCGAAAGGATTTGCACACCAGACATCATTTCCTTTTTTTTAAATATTGCGATCTGCTCAGTTCAAAAGTTTCAGTATCTATTTCTGACATTGAAATATGATGTGGCACAGCAGAAACGGATAAACATGATTTCCTTTAAAAAATATCCCTTTCCCTATTCTGAAATTGAAAATGTTTTAAGATAATGTGTCTTACAGAATAAACAATTACAGTGTACGTGTAAGGATATTTGAATTGCCTTTTTTAAGTAGTTTTGACACAATTGTAAACAAAACATACCTTTACCGGAGGCAGTAATGGTCATGGTAGCCTAAAGGGATAATGCCCGCCAAGATTAAATTATTGGCAAAGAGGTTTACTCCGCCAAGCCCAATGTTTTTGTATAACGGAACATAAAGTATTACTTTAATATTGCTTAAAAAGTAGCCTATCTCATGAATAGCTTACCAATGTTGTCAATGAAAAGCATGGCATTTGACATAGGCTACCACAACTGCTATTCGACCACACTTGACACAGCATTTTTTTCCCTTTCGCAACGCCTACATAGCCTACCTCTTCCTGTGCTTGCTGCATCCAGCGATGATCTGCACTCTCCGATCAGAAGAAAATCTTCTGAAAGAAACATGTGTCACTGTAGTGGTTTTCAGTTTTTATGGATTTTATTATGCCTACGCATAGGTTCAGGTAAGTCTTTGAACCTCTTTTGACTTTTTGAAAACAATGAAACATAAAACTTTTGACATTTTAGTTTTAGTTAGCCTATCTAATAAGACCTGGTGCCGTTTACGGTCCAAATGCTAAACTGAATGTGAAAAATCCAGTGGAATACTGTCACTGTCATCTTAAGTCTGCCATTGAAATTTATATTGAGCTTGTGTTTGAGGTAAAACGTGAAAGAAAAAAACTAAGCATGAGCAAACGGCACTTATACATCTAGAAACGGACCCATTCCTTACAAACAAAATAACTTTCTTTATGGTTTGGACAAGTAATTTGACATTTGACGACTGTCTGTGCCAGAAAGACAAAATGACAGGTTTAATCAAAGGGCTCTTAAAATACAGACAGCGAAAAGCATTTCCAAAGTGACTAGGAAGTTCTTGGCCAGATCTGCTCTGTCCACCTACAATTGGTCAACTTTAATCTGCCTCGTTAATCACTCTTAATTCATTCACCCCGTCCTGTTCAAACATGAAAGTAATTTCTAAGTAATACTTTCAAGAACTAATACGATGGTAATAAATGTGTTACATTTCATGAGTGAGAACATCTATAATTCTAGATTATTGCGACAGCGGCTTTCAAGAATCAGAGGGCACTATAGCTATTGCACACTTGATAGAAGCAGGCTAAAAAGAAGCAAAGACATTTTATATCAGAATCCAAAAACCCTGCTACCCTGATACATTTTAATGTAGGCCAACCGCCAGCATTGAGCATTGTTGTTCGTCAGATTTCAGTTTAAACACTTTGACACTCGTATGAGAACCGTTTAGATCCATTGTGAATGTCTCCCAGTTTTACCTACCTAAGCTTTGTAGCTGTCACGTCGATGTTGCATTCGCCTTCTCCCACGACGAATACAGAATTACTTTGGAAGTGGTGCTGTTAAAAAGATTAATTAAAATTGTGTCGTTTGGCCGCAATCAGCCAGTGTGCTTGGTGGGGGAAAAGCAGTAATAACCCATTGACAACTGTGGGTGATAACATGTGGGTGAATCTATTCTATTATGTAATCATTTTCTAGCAGCCAGTGTCACAGGAAACACTGTAAGACTAAAGGGAAGAATGTATTCCACTTAATTCAGGATGCAATTTCATGGTGTCAGTCAGAAAACCCGCAAGACGTTTTCTAAAGGACAGTGTTCAAGCTTCAAATGCCTCAAAAAATTCAAATCATGCCTGAAAATGCACTATGAGGTACTACATTAAAAGCAAACATTCGTTTTTGGATGCCCTACAATCTCAAATCTCAAACATTTAAACAATATTGAAAATATGTGGGTTATTTGTTAAAGTGTGAATACAAGACGCTAAAAGTGTTGCAGTAGGCCTAATCTGCAAGGAGTGGACGGAAATTCATAAATAATGATTTTCTGTGTACAGGGAGGGTTTTGAGAACATAATGTTGGATTCAAAAATACTTCAAACATAAAATATGAAATGAATATATGAAAATATGAAAAATTCTTCAACCTCCAAAAGTCAGTATTTTAATGCTCAACTTCTCATTCGAATATTAAAACTTGGAATACAGCTCTACACTGTAGTGCAGTGTAGTCCGCTAGTGTGAAAAGGTGCCCACCTCAAATTTCGAATTGCCCCCCAAATCTGAGCAGTCTCCAGTCCTGCTCTGAATACAGCGGTAAGGTAGTCCTCAATTTGGTTTATAGTGAATATATAGGCCACTATACAGGTTTACGTATTAACTGCAATCATTAGTTTACTTAAAATATGAGCATCTGAGATAATCAAACACAAGAATTTAGAAAAAGTGCTGTTTTAGGCATATTTGTTGAACCTATTTTGTTTAAATATTCTTTTCTGTCCCTTTAGGTCTTGGAATACCTCAGAACACAGTTATTGCAACGTTAAACAAACCAATAGAAATACATGTGCCAATGAATCAGACTGCATGCAATGATGTTGTGGAATGGAACCGTATGCAACCTTCTGCATTATGCCTAAAATATGAGCCACCGAACAGCAGCTCAGGTTTTGGGGCTTGCAATGGCACAGCACAATTTCACTGCCAAAACAACAGTCTTGTCTTAAACACGGTGATCTATGAACATGAAGGAACGTATATGGAAAAGATTATTTCTCAAGATGGTTCGGTTAAAAAGATATACATTACCCTGAAGATCATATGTAAGTGTGCTAGAGATTTGTGTATTTTTTTATAATGTGTGTAGGGCAGACATTCTTGGACCCTATGCTTTTAAGTGTACATTAGCACATATTTTGTCTGCATTTTCCTTACAACTTTACATCTTTTCAGACAACTTACACTTTTTATCTCTATTTATTCTGACCATCATCCATCATTATTATTATTTAGTGTCATATTAGCCATACTAGCCATTGTGGTACCTGCATAGTATACTTACAGTATATACTTTACACTTTACACCATACTTTACATTTATTTTTATTTAGTTTAAATTCTGATGTGTTCTAAAAGAGCTTTCATTACTCTAGCTCCTCCGCTGATCACAAATGTAAGCATCATTTCAACTCATTCAACACTCATAATAATGTGTGAGGTCCGTGGAAGAAATGCTTCAACCAGGTGGCTGAAAGATGGAGTAGCTTTGCAGAACATGAACTTGACCTTGATGGTTCATGAACCAACTTGGAGGGACTGTGGGAACTACACTTGTCTGGCAACGAGTGAAGGGGGAAGTTCAGAAGCTCATGTTAACATTAACGGTAAGACAGACGCTTTTGCCTTTAATCCTCCCTCATTAGCAGACTCTGGATTGAAGAAAGGTTTGAATGTTGTTCTTAAAAATGAATTGATTAGTAATGACAATTAGTTATGTATGTTAGAGAAAGATAACAGTTGTTGTGTTATTATAACTATCCAAACAGGTGCAATATGTAAAAAAGACCCGGACATTGGACATGGAAATGAAATGTCCATTACCATTGGGATTACGTCAGCTGTGATTTGTGTGCTTGGTTTGTGCATCATTCCTGTCTGCATCAAACAGTACTTTGCAGGTGATGCATTACAGTTCATCTAAAAGGGTGCACTGGTATGAATTTAAACAGTTCTTTCTATTCTGATAGTAGTACCTTTGTGAATCAGCCCAGTAAGTATGGCAACTGTGCTGGATGCAATGTTTCCAGCACAGCACAGCAGAGGAATCTATAATATGAGCATTGGAGGCTAACTGTGCTTAGGGGAAATGCTAGTGTGTCAGTTACACACCATGCTCAGAGTGTTTTAGGCCAACAATAGAAAAAGGCTGCAATGTCTGTGTCAATGCACAGAGGGATGTCTACTGTGCACCTCCCGGTATTCCCATGGTCGACGGCCATGGAGAAAAGTCCTTACTTTATTTTGCTCCAGCCCTTATGTTCTGCATGGGCATGTTTGCTGGGAATCATTTCCAGATTGTACTGAAGCGGTTTTTACTCCACACCTCCAGGTACCTGCTGCAATAAATCACGGACTCCAGAAGACATAGGTAATGATGAAAACCTGCTTGTCCAAAGTTGTTTTCCAAATGTACGTTACCATACACCAGTGGTTCCCAAAGTGTTGTGCAGTCCAATCCAACATAATCTTGTTGTGTGTAGTCCATTACACACCTTATTGACTGTTCACAGCTGCAGAAATTCAATTACTGTTTTTGTGTGTGTGTGTGTGTGTGTGTGTGGTAATACTGAGAAATAAGATAAGTTGTGAGAAGTTGTCAAAACCCCCCGGGCAGTTATTTTGGCAAATCTGACATAAATGGTGTGAATATTTTTCCAGCAACAGCTCAACCTAAGCTAAAAAAAGATTTGTATCTTTATGTTGCTCACGGCACCTTATTGTATTGCTATGGTTACGGCGAAAAGACTAAACGACCAACTATTGGTCCAATTAAGTATGGTAGTACTCTTACAGCATACTATCCTCTAACTTACCTACTTGGATATTTGGTGAGTTTATAGCCTACTCTGTACCTATGTCATATGGTCAGGGCCTACTGAATAGCCTACATGTTAGAAGAGATAGCTAGCCTGATTGCTAATACGACGGACATACGCTAAACCAATCCAAAAAAAAGGAACAATACATAGCCAATCATAAAATCATATGATCAGGCCAGATTTGATCTGTTTTAAACAAGAACTCTAATGAAATGTTTAACTGTTCAAATGTAGAAACAATGTTAAAGAAAAGCTATGCAACAGCTGTTTGTTCTTAACAGTTTATCTGATTGATGAAATTCTATGGAAAATGTTGAAAATGAAAACTTTTTAATTAAAAACAGGTAATAGGCTATATAAGCATCTCAATCTTTGCAGTGTGGTGTTGTGGGGGTGGCGCACATATTTTCTCATTGTCAAAGGGGGGCCTGCCATGAAAGGTTTGTTGTGATTATAGCTGTGATTATAACCTTTTGTAGGAGACACAGGACCAAACGATGCTGCGATGGAAGGTAGTACTAAAATAATTCCATCCATCCTAATACCTGAAAAAATAATGCAGCATCATAATGTCCTCATAATATCACTAAACTACTTGTTCATATGCTGCAGAGCGCCATGTATATGATGAACTCAACAATGTACAGGTAAATCATTTTGAAAAAATGGCATATAACTAAATAATATGACAATAACGTTTTGAAAAAGATAATGTGATATTTGAAACATAAAGCTGTCATACATAATTACATTAACAATTAATTAAATAAGTGATCTAAACAAGTTGTTATTATTTCTATCTATTATTACGTTGACCATGACCTCAGAAGTGCAAATATATATTCCACAGCCAAACTCGTCAGAGGCAGTCCAGCTGCCTTATGTATACACGGACTTCATACCAGTAAAACTATCCAGAAGCCACAGCGAGGAGGCACAAGTGGAGGATGCCACTGGGTACTCCACCATTGGGGACGTCCTGGATCAGGCACAGACACTTCAGGTCCTGGATCAGGCACGGACGCTTCAGGTCCTGGATCAGGCACGGACACTTCAGGTTCTGGATCAGGCACAGACACTTCAGGTCCTGGATCAGAAACTTCAAAGCACGTGATATGTATGACAGCTGAGTTTCACTGTGATAGTAGTATCATGAACAACGACACAGCACAGGTCATGCATAATAGCTGTTGTGCTGTAACAAACAAACAAACAAACAAACAGAATTTTTTTTTTTTTTTTTTTAAGATTTGTTTTTGGGCTTTTTATGCCTTTAATTGATAGATTAGTGAAGAGTGGGACAGGAAATGAGAGGGAGAAGAGGTGGGGAGTGGACAGGAGAAATGACATCGGGCCGGATTCGAACCCGTGTCCTCTATGGGCGTCAAGCCCGAATGTGGTCGGGGCTACTGTTTGCGCCACAGTGCCCCCCAAACAAACAGAATTTTGACATTTTTTAAACACTCATCTTACATGATAAAAAGACAATAGGTGTATCAGACAATAAACTATTTAAGTATATGATGGCATGTTACGGTCACGCGAGTGTGTCCTGTGTTGTCTTTGTACTTCCTTCCCTCTCTGTAGCTTCCCCCAGGTTGTGCGACACCTGAATGCCTGATGAGGTGCATCTCGAACCCTAACCCTGGCCATGTAGCCAGTACAAATTAGAGGTGCATCTCTAACCCTAACCCGAACCCTTAGAGGTGCACCTCAAACCCTAACCCTAACCCTGGCCATGTAGCTAGTACAAATTAGAGGTGCATCTCTAACCCTAACCCAAACCCTTAGAGGTGCACCTCAAACCCGAACCCTAACCCTGGCCATGTAGCCAGTACAAATTAGAGGTGCATCTCTAACCCTAACCCGAACCCTTACCCTGGCCATGTAGCCAGTACAAATTAGAGGTGCTGTAACCAGTGTATGTCACTGTATCTTGAAGTGGAGAGGTCTCCATTCTCACTGCAAGGAAAATGCTGCTGCATCCCCTTTCCATCAAACAGATGAATATGGCATAAAGGTGAGTGTTTATTTCACTGACTGAACAGAAACTGCAAACTTTCCTCAGCTACAGACTGGTTCATCCTCAGCATTCACAAGGATTTGAAAAAGCAGCTCATCTTTAGGGGTCAAGTTTCAGTCCCAACTAGTATAGTGTAGGCATCTCATCAGAAAACATTGAAACCAGCCCAAACACTGGTTGTGGTGAGAAGATCTTGGACAGAATACACTTTGTTGGGTTATACAGTCCTGCCTATATGCAATATTCATACTTTCCATTACAATACTTACAATATGTGTCATCACATATGTTAAAGGCCTATACATTTCATAGGCTACATTGCCTAATATACCATACATCACCTTAGTCTGTGCATTTTGAGGTTTAATGGTCAGGATATGGCAAGTGACTCGTAAATCATTTTGAACATTGAGTCTTGAGTCTGGTAAGCAAAGCCTGTGGGCAAACTACAGACCACAACACAGTTTAACTGCCAGCTAAGGAAACTAGACGTCCCATGAAGTGGTGAGTAATATGATCGCCGCACAAAGTGAAAGAGACGAAACCAACCGCCCCTGTGCACAAAAGCCTCCACCAAGCGCGCACAGGAAGAAGCAACTGACAGTCCAACCACCCTGTGCTGACGTTACATATTTAGAACCTGTAGAATGCCTACCGGGGCCACACCACCACATCAACACATGATGCAATAAGTTATATTAATTCTAATCGCCAACAAATAGCACATTAATGGTCAAAAACTTCACAGCCAACAGTCATCTTTAAGTGCATGTGGTCTTGATTGTTGATTGATTATGCAGAGAATCTCTGAAAGGGAGCGCAGTGGTAAAATGAGGCAGAAAGGACCACTAGAAGCCCCCTTAACTGAATTCTAGACTTTAGAGAATGTTAAAGTTTTACAATATTCTCTCTCTCAATGTGTTTATATGGACTTTACTTGACCAGCTGAAGAAAGACATTAAGCTGAAATATCTTGTCTTTCAAGAAACCTTTCAAGAAATTACTACATCTTCTGCACACACGTAGGGGAGTGGGGTGATTTGTGCCAGCGGGGAAGTTGTGCCACCCCCTGTTTCTAGGGAACCATAGAAGAAATTTGTCAAATGACCACACATTTTTGAAGAGTCAGCCATTTTACTGTTTCAGTGCTTTGGTAAGCTACACTTTGAGTCTATATAGCTAGCATGATTTTAACTCAAAACTGCTGGATGATGCATTTTTTCCAAAAAGGTGGGATTGGGGTGATTTGTGCCAAAGGGCCTGGGTTAAGTTGTGCTAGTGATCTGTGAAGAGAATTGTAGTCAATTTTGTCTTCATTTGAATTTAATTTTGTTCTGAACATGTGTTCATGTAAATTACCTTTAAATAGAATTGCTTATTTGTTTTTATTTGAACTCAACTTTGTTCTGATGTGTTCATGAAGCACTAGGCCTTGTTTAAGAAAATTGACCTTTGATGTGCTCATGTGGGTCAATATGCTTACAGACCTTTGATGTTGTAAAAACTTTAAATAAACCTTAAATGAGTAATTTTGTATTGAATTTGTCTAGCTTTTATATAGCATCACAGTTTCTGAGAAAATATACTGTTTTACTTCAATAATCAATGGCACAATTTACCCCAATGTATTCTCTCTGAAGGCACAACTTAGCCCGCACCAGGGGCAAGTTGTGCCACGAGACCACTTTTTTTTCAGAAAGGTATATTTCTTTAATACTATATTTCAGATCCAAAGTGATTGTTCCCAGGGATGCACCACATCCTGAAATATATGTACATATTTTAGTTGGAAGCATTACTGTAATGGCCTCGCTTTAAAGTCACTTTAAGTAAAAACTGGCACAACTCACCCCACTCTCCCCTATGTATATACATTATGTCAAGAAACAGAGAGAGTGCATGTTAAGCTTAGGGCTTCTTCAGATGTCTAATAAGGGTGAAATGTCTATCTAACAACTACACAGGATATAGATGTTTCCATTGCGACACGCCACCGTGATGCAAAACTCAACATCAAACTGACCAGAGCGTCTTAATGACTCATACCAAAATCCTCTCATGTTAATAATTGTACCAGCTGAAGCAAAAATAAATCAGTGCTTCCTTTTTCGAGATATGTTGTGTTCAACGGTGTGCCTACTTACAAGACATTAATGCCTTGGCCAGAGACTTCATCATAGGAACTACAAACCAAGCACGTGTAGGGGAATCTTTTTGTGTGACTCAGATGCGTCACCTCCACCTGCTTCGCTACCATAGAGACAGGGAAGCTCAAGGGATTAAATACTGTTCAGCCAGGCCGAGCCAACAATTAAGTTAGGTATCTCTAACTATCGCTAGCTAGCTCTCTTGATACCATTGATTGAGACCCGATCACTGTTATACGTTCATGTGTATGGCCCCGTATTGAGTGTTAGCTCGAATAATACAAGCTGAACTGCATTTTTGAGAAACAGTTGGCATCAAAACAACTGAAGAACTTGGGAAAACATTAGCTAGCAAGCTAACAACAAAGCTATCTTATCGTCATGTCTGCTGCTCAGATTGAGCAAGATAAGTAAGTTGTGGAAAAAGAAGTGGGGACGTTAAGTAAATCAGATCATACTGTATGCTAGCTAGCTAACCGGTAGGGCAACGTAAGTTTGCAGGACAATTGTATGCTAGATAATGAAATGCTCGAAGCATTGGATTTTCTGTTAAGCTCGCTGATATCCTAGCTAACAAATTCTGCGTGACAGGTCATTTATCCCTCGGCTAGATAGTCCTAGCAGATTTAAACTGATGTACACGTCTTCTTACAATTCATCCAACGTTATCTTATAAATTAAGGATGAATTCAACAAATAATCTGCTTTCATAGCTAACGTAGAGTGTCACTAACTGTCAGGTGACAGTTTTTTGTTATTTTGCAGTCAATCTCAGCCAGTCGGAAAGGCGATAAACTAACTCTTCACTCAGGTTTTACAAATGTAGCCTCACTTGTATCAAACATGAATGCGGTAAATACGGTGAAAATCACTTTACACAGCGAGGTACAGTATACAGAGAGGTTGTAAGCTAGGTAACTTAGATGGTCCATTAATTGTAGGGCCTACTCTTTCCCCCCTCGCAGTTCAATGGCCAGTTCGAAGTGGCTTGATGCACATTATGATCCTGTGGCGAATCTCTACACCTTTTCGTCGTGCATGGGTAAGCCTTTGTTTCTACACAGAGGGATTCAAGTGTTGGCATAATAAGTGAGCCATTTTAATCGTTATTTAGTGCTGTTGTTTATATTCACTGTTTTACAGCTCTAGCCGACTTGCATGGAGATGGTGAGAGCAAGGTATGGACTTGTTCTACAATTAATAAGCTCGACTATAATGTGAGGAATACCTGTAGAGGTGGTTTTTGTATTGCCAAATACAAGTGCTTGAACTTCAATCTATATCTTCTCAATTAATCGGGTGTGCACAAGTTGCCCATCTTTCAGAACCATCATCATTAAATGTGTCATCTTTAGCCTTTAGCTATATTTTGGACTATGTGAATGATCACTTCCTTCAGAGTAAGGAAGTGTACAGATGAAGACATTTGAATTATGTTGAACGACATACGTACGAATCTCATGACACATTTGATAGGGCCTTCTGCATGTTAGTTATATCTTCTTTCTGTTGTGCAGCTTGTGGTTGGTGATCTTGGCACAGGTACGAATAACATGAAGCTCAGGGTGTACCATGGCACTGGATTACTGAGTGAGAACACGCTGCTCGACCTGCCCACCGGCCTGGTGTCTTTCCTCATGGATCAGCATGAGCCACGCACACCTGCCATAGCAGTGGCATCAGGCCCTTTTATCTACGTGTACAAGAACCTCCGCCCATACTTCAAGTTCACCCTGCCCTCGCTGGAGATCAATGCACTAGAACAGGATGTGTGGATTCAAGCGAGACAGGTCAGTGAGGTTCCATCATAACCTGGAATGGACTGTTTTCATCATGTTACATTGTGATCGCACGATGGAAAATAGAAAAATATGAAATGGTTTCTTTCTTATATTCCTAAATATCTGCAGTATGCATTCAGGTTTTTGTTAGTATTCTTTAATCCAGTTTATAATAGCAAATGTCAACACAGTTCCTCAGGAGAACTCCTAATGTGTGTTGGCTCTTTTCTAGAATGGTTAAAAATAAATAAAAACACAGTAATTATATTAATAATTGTGGTATATGTAACTATGCAAGTGGCTGATATCTGAGGGTGGTAACATGGTTTTGATATGAAAGGCAGTATTCTGGTTAGGGATGACAGGGTCTGGAGAAGTGAATGTTGGTTATGACTGAAAGAACCAGCACTCAAATTCTGGATGAAAAGCTTTTTTTTATGAAATGTTTTTTTTTTTTTTTATAAACTTTTAACTAAAGGTAGGGCTGCAATTGAACCAGCACGTCTATACTAGTGCAGTAGTGAAGTGTTCGGATCCATCTTGCAAAGATGAATAATATTGCGCTATGAATTTGGATTAATATTTTTTTTTTTTCAAGGACATGATTGACACCATGTCCCTGAAGGAAATGTTGGAGGGAATAAGGTGAGTTTCACCCAAAAAACAGACAAAATGAAGTACATTTTCTTTAATGCAACATAATTGCTCCCCTCCACTTTGCAATGGCATATTGTGTGCACCTGTTGTATTGGTATATCTGCCTACAGTGTGACCATGGCGATGTAGAAACTGCATAACTGCTCTGATGAGTTGATGTCTATTTCAGGGACAAAGCTGAAATCCCCCTCTCAGTGAGGTCATTGAGGTAATCATTTTACTCTCTGTGGTATTTCTACACTAATGCTGGTTGAAATATTTAGCACTTTTCTGTGTCATTTAAAAGGCTTCCGTTTTTTCGCCATGTTTGTGTGATATCCGATGAGCTATGTGACTTGATAGCGCGGTGGCTTTCTGTAAAATGTGTGATCTTAATTTTGACAGGTTCCTCATGCTGGAACCACAAGACATGGAAGCTTTTGTGAACTTGCACAAAGAACAGCCTTTACGTAGACAGGTGATCAGAAGCAGTACACATCAAATCAGGCACATACTCACAACACGATCAGACATTCTCACCCATTATGTTTTTTTTCTCTGTGTGTCTGTGCGTGTGCGTGTGCGTGTGTCTGTGCGCGTGTACATTTCCAGACGGTCATCACATGCATAGGTACACTGAACAAGAATATGGCAGATGAAGATGCAGTCAGCTGTCTTGTGATTGGCACAGAGAATAAGGATGTCTTTATTCTGGACCCAGAGGCCTTTACCATCCTCTCCAAGGTGAGTCAGATGCCCCCCCCCCCCCCCCCCAACCTGTTTGTAGATGTAGCATGGATATCAATTAACTATAAACAAACCGACAATTTTTATCGTTGCCAACATGAAGGCGAGTAAAGTTTGAAAGAGGTTTCATTGTGACTCATTTCTGTGCTGGTATATTTAAAATAACCTTATCCACGCACAAGGTTTTTTCTCTACCCCCCTACACACACACACACACACACACACACACAAGTATACACATGTACCCCCACACATTAGTTGTGTAAGTGATGCAGCGTTGTGTGTTTTATCTTTTACTGGTGTTGCTTAGTCATTTCCTCCTCTGATTTATCTGCGATTCACATCTTGTCAGATGTCCTTGCCGAGTGTGCCTACTATGATGGACGTGACGGGTCAGTTTGATGTTGAGTTTCGCATCACGGTGGCGTGTCGCAATGGAAACATCTATATCCTGCGTAGGTGGGTTGTTAGATAGACATATCACCCTTATTAGACATCTGAAGAAGCTCTAAGCTTAACATGCACTCTCTGTTTCTTGACATAATGTATATACATACGTGTGTGCAGAAGATGTAGTCATTTCTTTCCTTTTTTTTTGAAAGACAAGATATTTCAGATTAATGTCTTTCTTCAGCTGGTCAAGCGAAGTAATTCTGAGTCCATATAAACACATTGAGAGAGAGAAATATTGTAAAACTTTAACATTCTCTAAACTCAGTTAAGGGGACTTCTAGTTGACCTTTCTGCGCTTCCTTTCAGAGATTCTCTGCAGCCCAAGTACTGCATTGAGCTGTCGGCTCACCCCGTGGGCTTGGTGAGGATGGGGAAGAATGTGGTTGTGGGATGTGCTCAGGAGACCTTGCAAGGTTACACACAGAAGGTACACGCACACAAACATACACACATGCAGTACACAAACACACATACACCTTCAAGTATTTCTTAAAGAGTGTTTCAGAAAAATAATCTCAGTGATTTTGACGCTTATTCCTCTTAAGGGGAAGAAGTTGTGGACCGTCTACCTGCCCGCCCCCGTGACCACTATGGGGGTGATGGACCTCCCCACACGGGGTTTCCAGGCGGTTCTGGTGGCCCTGGCCAGCTGTGAGGTGCATGTGTATCGGGACAAAAATCTCGTGAGCACGATCAAGACTCCGGTAAGTCACCTGCACCCTCTGTGGTTATTGTAGAAATGCTTCACGGAGGTCATAGTGTATAGTTCATATCAGTAGGGGTGGGAATCTCTTGGCACCTCACGATTCGATTCCGATTCAGAGGTCAACGATTCGATTCTAAACCGATTATCGATTCTACACTGATTATCGAATCTAAACCGATAAAACGATTATCGATGCATCTCAATTTTTTTAACATTTGAGTTTTCTACTCAGAGGTTGCTAATCACTTCCTACTTTGTGTTTGATAATTAAAGAAAATCAACAGATGAATTACCTTCTCTATTTTTTTATTAGAGAAAAAGCTTTTCCTTGTCACAATTATGACTTTCTATGAACAATGCAATAATTGATGCAGCTTGCATTTCAACACAAAATGGATGTATTTTTTTTATTAATTATTGATTATGAACTTTTCTGAATCGAGACAGAATCGTTCGAGAGAAATCGAAGACTCGATTTTTTTTTTTCCCCACCCCTACATATCAGTGTCACAATGTCTGCACTGTGAACTCTATGCCCTGTTGCAACTTTAGGATGTGGTTACCAGCATTTGCTTTGGTCGATACGGGCGAGAAGATGGCACCTTAATTATGACTACCAAAGGTAAGAACAAATCTGGTACATTACCTTTAACTTCCAGAATTCAAAGCAGTATGTATCAATAGTATAGACCCATTTAACGTTCATAATATGGTGTTTATGTCATGGTTGTATGTTGTGTGTTTGTTCTGCATGTGTTAGGTGGAGGTTTGATCGTGAAGATCCTGAAGAGGACGGCTGTCTTTGAGGACAGGGACTCCGCCCCTGGGCCTCCTCTGGCTCAAAGCATCCGCCTCAACGTCCCCAAGAAGACCAAACTGTACGTGGACCAAACCATGAGGGAGAGGGAGAATGCTGTGGGTATGTCCATCCAGAACACACCCCACTAAGAATACACTTTATTTTTAGGACAAGAGAGGTGCCACACACCATAAGAGGAAAATGTGTGGATAAAGCACATAGTTAAGAAGGGGTTAATGTGTGGATAAAGCACATAGTCAAGAAGGGGTTATGGTGCAACAGCACTTCACACACAGTGCATGGAGGGACAGTTGTGTGTCAAGGGGTCAATAAAACTCCAGTGACACTTGTGTGGGAGGAGAAAACAAACAAAACGTTTGGCTTCTGCCTTCGTCGAGGGGCTAACAAAAACAACAACAAAGTGCAGAGGGATTATAATTTGTTGTTTAAAAAATAAAGCATGAGCACAGTTATTTGGCATTGACATTGTAAATGTGTCAATCACAAACGTCTGGGGGCTTCTAATGCCTTTAGTGTAGTGTAAGATGACAGGAAATGGTGATGACACCTTTTAGTATAGTGTAAACTGACAGGAAATGTGATGAGAGCCACTGAAAGGCTTTGGACAGACCTGAAAGTCATGGCCTGGTGGTGACATGACACCTTTAAATATAGTGTAAGCTGATAGGAATTGTGATGACACCTTTAGTATAGTGTAAGCTGATAGTAAATGTGATGAGAGCCACTGAAAGGCTTTGGACAGACCTGAAAGTCATGGCCTGGTGGTGAACACTGACCAGCACTGCCGGTATCTGCACCCTCACCATAAACCCTTTTTGGACGTTCAATGTCAATGTCTACTGCCTTGAGCTGTGTTGATAAAGTGTCATCCTTGGCTTTTTAAATGCTGTATTGTAGCACAAAGCATACTGTGTTTCATCACACTAAGTATGGTTTAAGGAAGCTCTAGGAATGGTTTACTTCTTGGTGTAATGGCGCTCTCTAGAGGTTCAGAGTTGTGTTGTCACCATTAATTCTTCTCTGAAGATGTCTGTAGACTAGATCTTTAACTGACCAATTATTTGTTGACTTTACCAGTATTTTTTTCTGATGCTCTATTCCTCACGAGTCTATTGAATATAATGTATAATACATCTATAAACATTATTGAAAGTACGAAAGAGTTAATTACTGGCAGTTCTCTGCATGATTATTTGAAGTTCCCTGTTGGCTGTTACAATTTGTAAGAATAGCAAACTATAATTTGAAATTATCAATAGATGAGACCAATTTTTATGTTTTAAGGAATAGTTAATATTTTATTTTACTCTTTTGACATATGCCATAACTGTATTTTTCAAGCATAATTTGTGTCTTGAATATATATGCACAGAGTAGTATGTCAAATCCACTCTATTCATAATGCTATTTGCTAAAGTGGTTTTAAAATGCTCATTTTCTATATGCTGTATATGTGTGTTTGTCCTGGCGTGGTGTAGCTATGCACAGGGCCTTCCAGATGGACCTGAGCCGGCTCCGTCTGGCTGCAGCACGGGCCTATGTGAAGGCTCTAGAGTCCAGCCTCGCCCCCATGTCAGCCAGCATCACCGAGCCTCTCAAGATGAACGCAGTGGTGAGCGTCATCAAGATATAGCCCATCTCTATGAGTCATTCTATCCCACACAGTAAATGCGTTGCTGACTGACCTTTCCGCTTAACCTGGATGCTGTGTTGCATTCATTATTCAGCAGCAGCAAAATGGATGTGCACCGGTAAAAGCACACACGCTTACAAAAGTATTTTTTGTCTAGGAATGCTCTCAGCATTAAACTGTCAGTGTTTTGCGTTCTCTTTCTGACATAAAAGTTTTATTGGTTCTCCCATAGTGAAACGACGGGTCACAGAACTATGTGGATATATGGATATAACATATGGATGCTGTAATAACAAATAGTTATATTATTATATTTGTAAAGCACTTTTTTTCAAATGCTTGAACATGCATCGTCTAAAATCCCCAGAGAAAACACAGACCACGTTGTTATGCAGCAAAATATACACAAAGATATCAGTGTTGACGTGCAGAGCCGTTGGAAATGTCCTGTCCCTCCTCTCTCTACTCAGGTTCAGGGTCTGGGCCCGTCCTTCAAGCTCACTCTGAACATCCAGAACACAGCTGCCAGTCGTCCGGTCATGAACCTAGCCGTCTGTTTCCTGTTTGACGAAGGCCTCTACAGCATGAGAACAGCCTTCTTCAAGGTAAACCTCCTCTGCCTGAATACCAGAACCACCACTTAAGCTGCTTTAGGATGAACCAGACAAATGGCCATATCTCAATCCTACAGTAGCTCTGTGGGAATATGAAATATGTTGACACGTAGCATCCATAACTAGCTGATCTCTTGTAGCATCCATAACTAGCTGATCTCTTGTAGCATCCATAACTAGCTGATCTCTTGTAGCATCCATAACTAGCTGATCTCTTGTAGCATCCATAACTAGCTGGTCTCTTGTAGCATCCATAACTAGCTGGTCTCTGTTTGTTTAGATCCCACTGCTGGTCCCCGGCCTCAACTATCCGATCGACACGTTTGTGGAGTGCCTGAGCGACAAAGGCATTTCCGACATCATCAAAGTAAGCCTCCTGTACATCGATATTCCCCTGTCTTAATATTGACCTCCCGCTCCTGAAGGCTCTGTCTGTTCAGCAGTGTGTGTCTCCGATGTGTCTGGCACTGATGTGTCTCACCTTTGGCGTGATTGCAGGTGTTTGTCTTAAGAGAGGGGAAGAGCGCCCCCCTACTGACGGCCCACATTAACATGCCTGTCAGCGAGGGCCTGCCTCTCAACTGAAGCGAATGCACAGGTCAAGACGGAGAGATCAGGAGCGCACCTGGAAATGCGCTAACCTTTAGCTGCAAGGCTGTCACCAGACGACCCTATGGATGGAGCGCCCAGCTTGAGCTGCCCTTACAGGCTTCCGTAGTGTAGGTGGATGAGGGCTGCTTGCCCACGAGCAGACCGACAGTGAGTTATACCTCAGATATGGGACACAGTAGTTTGTGATGGTGCTGGACCATAGATTACATATGGATGGTTACTGAAGAGAATACCTTGTGTCTTGAATGTATGTGTACAGAGTAGTAATATTTCTATATATATGTATTTCTATATATATATGTCAAATCCACTTTATTTATTATGCTATTTACTGAGAACTTTTTAAATGCTCGTTTTTGAAGATGTCTAAATTTAAACAGTACTCATTATGTTTTTCTATGATGGTTTGTGACCTTTAGAGATGATTTATTTATTTTTATTGAGTGATTTGTCTCCTCACCAGCAGGGAGGGACACCGAGCACATTCCAAAATATTGCAGTGATTTGAACATGATTTGCATATGAAATACCAAGACCGTCAAACTGAAGCTAGAAAGCACACACACATATTGGATATTTGTGCTGAGGTTAATACTGCAGATGATGTACTTTGCACAGCATATGTCCCACAAATCATGTTCTTTGGTTTAGCTAGATACTTGTGAACATGCACTGCTTAAATGTTACATGTCTGATGTCTGGCTAACTCAAGAAAAAGGGAATTTGGCAATAAAGGACTTCAATCCGTTAAATGGACTATCTTTGGGTCGATTTGTCCTGGACAAGCTTAAAGGTAACAGTCAGTGGACATTCAGGTGGTTGTATAAGCCAGTTCAGAGAGCAGCACGTGTCCATTCAGGCAAACATGGTGAGCGAGATCCACTGAAAGAGACGACACAAGAAAGACAAGCTGAGCATAGTTTCATAAAGCCTTGACAGGTTAACAACTGATTGCGTTTGAAAGCCTTGAGGACAGTCACACCATAGCATATTCTCTTATATAAAAGCAAATTGATGCAAATGCATCCAGTTCAGGATTGTTCAAATTATAGCCTTGGCTATCTGCACCTCAGGTACTGTCCTTCCAAATACACCCTTGGTGAGGCCGATGTAAAAAATGTCTTTAGAAAATAGCCGATTATAAAGAATGCCAGAAACTACAAACCTGGGAGAAGTTGAAGGACACCACTCCATCAGCATCAGTGTCCATTGTTTTGAAGGTCTCTGGAAAGGTTAAGAGTGACACAATTATCCCTCTTGTGTTTCTTAATTGGGCCTCAAATGACTTGCCTACTTCCATGTACATGTACAGAGAACAGATGGTGTTTTTTAACAGTAGCATTAGACAGTATTGCTGTCCAGTTGTCATGGGAACGTGTAGAGTGACTACTCACTGAACATAGACTCCAACCGAATGAGGCAGGTGACGAAGTTATCAAAATCCACATTAAGGTCTGGCTTGGCGTAGCGCAGAATTATCAGCTGGAAGAGGTGATTAGTCAACTTGAAACCTTTAGGTCAGGGGAGAAGAGACACTAGTTGAGTTGACCTCATTGTGGATTTAGTGTTGACAATGTTGTCCCATTATCCTCATTTTAAAGCCATACCTGCAGACTCCAATGCCAGACGCATCTCATAGGAGCTCATGGTGCCAGACTTGTCCAAGTCAAACTTCCTGAATATAGTCTGACAGTTTAGGGGAAGGATAGTTGTTGGGGGGGGGGGGGGAGTCAGATTCAGCTGAATATATACAACAACTAAAATAATGATACATGAGCTATTGCAGTACTATACTATTATTTTTTGGGGGGCGTGGGGGTGTTGGTAAGGAGCTTTATCAAGCTGTTACTCACAAGGTATCTTTTGACTTTCTCCCAGAGCACGTGGAAGTCCGTCAGACCCAGTTGTCCACTGCCATTAGTCTGACAGGCACATGAAACACAGGCATAAAAACTGATTTAAAGAAATGAAAGATAAACGTAAAAGATTAACATAAGTGCATGAAAGATGATCATAAGTGCACAAAGCACATGTAAATTACACAAAAGAGGAAGACCAAAGAGAAGACCACATACGTCCATGAGGGCTATCATACAGCGGCAAGCCTCCTTTCCAAACCCATCTGTTTTCAGGTCTTTATCTGCAGTAGACAATGTGAATGTATTACTAACCATTCAAATGTTCATTAAGGTTTTAGGTGCACACACAGACTAAGGGTGGTGTACAAGATGCAAAGTGGTTTCTGAGGAAGGGACTTACGTTTGCTTACAACCCTGTTCAAGATCATTTGCAACTTGGATGCGGTGATCACCCTTTCCTGTTGACAAAAGTATACATGGTCAGAAGACCACACCAACTACTTCCTCCTTCTCTGCCTGTTCCATCGTCTTACCTGTTCCATTGTCTTACCTGTCCAGCCAGCTGCTTGAAAAGGGTTTTGAAGCCTTCATCAATCTGACTCTCATCAAGCTGTTCCTATAGGGAGGAACACACACTATAAAAAGGGGTACAACTATTTGTGCTCAGGGAAGAACAACCCTTCTCAAATAATTTAACTTTAAACTGGATTCATTTTGAATGTTGAAATTTATGAAAAACCTGAATCATAGTTTAAGTTATCTTCATCAAAGTGTCGTTCAAAGAAGCACTAGACAGAGCCAAATGAGTTGATGTGTGTAAGGGCAGCTGTTCAGTCTTTCTGTCACTCACCTCCTCAGGCATGTCTGCTGACAGTTCATCATCCAGCTCCCTAGTCGCAGAGAAACACAACATCAATCTGTTTGCGTTTTCTTAGCTATCAAACCCAGCCTTGCCCCTTTCTTCATTGTCTACCTTAAAGGGTGAACTGGATTTTCTGATGTCAGATATGTTTTGCATTTTGACTATTTAGCATAGATTAAATGTTCACTTTAATGTTTTTAACCTCCCTTTGAGCCCTAACAGTAAAGACCCTTCACCCCTCACGTACTGGGAGTCGGCAGGTTTCTCAGAGAACACCCTCAGCACAAAGTTTCCCTCTTTCTGGGGTTCAAAGGTAGACGGGACGATGATGTACTCGCCCTCCGGGAGGCAGAAGCGGGAGCTGACCTCACGCAGGTTGACGAAGAGCTCGGAGCGAGCTTTGGAAGCTTGCCTCAGGAAGAAGTCCCGCCTCAGGTGCATCCCCGCCTGACCCTTACACTGCCAGACCGAGCGGAGAGGACAGACAAGAGGGTTAAGGGGGTCTATGTGTCCGTGGAACAGATTGTCCTGAGCTTCTTATCAGGGTCAATACTGTGAGATGGCTAAAAAAAAAACTAGCTCCAGGCTACTGAGCACTGATAATGCAGAGAATGAGAAGACACAGACGTACCTCATCAGGAACCTGGTGGACAGAGAAAAAAAGGAGCCAATACGTAAGAGTTTGTCTTGTCACGGATAACAAGGAGACTTCAGCTATAGTTCAAATGAGTTAAGGTGGGTAATGTGTAAATATCAACAACCTTTCACCAGAATCACAGACTTTGACTTTAATGTGGGTAATGTGTAAATATCAACAACCTTTTGCCAGAATCACAGACTCTGCCTTTAAGGTGGGTAATGTGTAAATATCAAAAACCTTTTACCAGAATCACAGATGGTACCTTTAAGTTGGGATGTAAATTCTCCATCTATGTGTCACCAGCTTCAGAGACCCACTTACCTCATATATCGCGAATCCAATGGTCTCCATGTCCTTGCCCTCCTGACGTAACCGACGGCGATCCCTCTGCATCAGGGCTACCAGAAAGCTACACCCTGCCTGGCTGTCAGTATCTGGCTGCGAGAGGGCTATTTTGTATTGAGGATTGATCCAGAATGTTGCTATGGAACAGGAACACAATGCACGCAGCCAGTACATCAGTCATTAACGTTCATGATTTGTCGCTAACAATCTGAATACCTTTGCATGCGCCACAGGTGCACAGTATGTAAACTCATTTCTATTAACGACCATCAAACAATCAAACAAAAAAAGATACGATAAAGATGTAGAGAGTACAAGGTGTTACCTGGATAATTCCTACAGCCTCCAGCTGTGCTGCCTCTTCTCCACTCTCCTGGGAACAGCGCCGTGCTCCACTTCTTCAGCTGACCCGCCTGGAGGGCATCCGGTGTTAGATTACAGATCTCCAGCCGACTGAACTCCCGCATGAAGTCGCTAAAGGACATCCTGTGTGTGGAGATTGATGTGTGTGAGATGAGTGTCTGAGCTGAATGGAAGAGGGTGGCCACTAAGAAAACGCAACACCATGACTGACCCACGTACAATGCAACAACACCACCGAGACTCACCAGAATTCTCCATCTTCACTGCAGTGATATAGTCTGGATCGGACAGATGGATCAAGACCACTCCACTCTCGTGAGCTGAAATGAACCACAGGTAATGTACTGACACTGACTGTTGCCCCTCATATCACCTCTTAGATTCCACTGCATTCTCTCTGTCTCTAATTCCACTCTTATTTCTTTAGTTCTCATCCTCTCTCCGTCTCGTTTCTTACTCGTCACTCCAGGCTCCTGTCCACTCAACTTCTCCCCAGGGGTTGCGGATGCGTATCAGTTTGGTCGGGCTCCCCTTGAACTCCACCTAAACAGCAAACACATGCTCACCTGAGGCCCTTTGGCAGAGATGGACCATTCTTGTCATTTGAACATTCCTACTTGTGTTCCTACATCTTAACACTCACCTCCTCCACTCCTGTGACAGAGTAGGCATGGCCCTTCACCAACTTCTTAAAGGTGACCGCTTCCATATCAAAGACGCCAGTGATCTGCAAGCAGACACACACATACAGACAAATAGACAGGGTTCAGGATGGCCGGCTCTCTCGCTCAGGCAGAGCTGTTGGGAGAGTATGAGAGTGTGTTGGGAGACTACAAGAGTGCGTTGGGAGAGTACGAGAGTGCGTTGGTGCTCACGTCGATGGAGCAGCCGAGCAGTGAGCCTCTCTCCACCGCTTTCTGGATGATGCTGAAGAGGTTGGAGGGCGCCTTCTTCAGCTCGAACATCTCCGTCACCCCGCCGGTGAAGTCCTCGAAGCCCTCAGAGGTGGAGCCACCAGACAGGGCTTCATAACAGCCGTTAAGCCTGTCACACAAGGTGAAAGTGCCGTTATGCAAAAGAAGCACACTTTTGCCTCGAAGCTGAGAATTTAAATATCTATCTTTCTAACATAAGGATGAAAACCTTGTGAGCCCATATACAAACTCTGTGAATTGTCTCCTCTCTCTTGCCGTACTTTGCATAAGCTTTCTCCAGCAGTGCGCTCCAGAATTCTGCCCCCTCGGCTGAGTGGACGAACAGCAGCTTTCCGTCTCTCACCGGCAGCCTGTCATCAACCACCACATCCACCCACTCCCCGAACTGCCACATCTGCAACAGGCCAAAGAGAGAGGGCAGCTCACACCATCACTCATAACCTGACCACCAGGTGGCGCAGCTGTGCACCAACAACACCACCAGGCAGAGCTGAGGAGAAACAAAATTAATCTTGGTGGAAATGTGTAACTGTTTTCCCCCTAAATTTAAGCTAAACATTAACATGTGTCTGAAATCACTAATGTGTATCTGAATCAACCATGGTTTAAACTCAGGGAACAATCCTCAGGTTCAAACAGGTATCAAGCTGCAATGCTACCAGCAGTGCAGATGGGGGAAAGGTGCCAACTTCTTCTTAGAAGTGGCACAGACATTCAGTTTCTAAGCGGATGCCAAGACTTTTACTGCACTGTTTGCTGGATGGACTGTTGCTGTAAGCTATTATTGGCTCTTTCTGCACAGTGCAGTCAGTCCTGCTTAAACTGAGTTTGGGGTGAAGATGGCAATCTTATGAAGACCTTATTTCAGCTTCATTCACTAAAACACAATGAAATATAATATAATAAAATCTATTCTTTTAAATGTGCTGAACGGTGAAATAATGCACTATAAGACATTACATATTAAAAAGCATGACAAATGTATATTGATAACAAATACTACTGTGCTTGTTGCTTGTTGACTTATTTCAAACTAGGTCTCAAGCCCAGTGAGCCATCTCTGTGTATGTCATTCCACCTGCTGACTAATGAATTGCTGCTGGTCTGCAGGGAATTTGCTGTGTACTGCAGCTCAGTGTTCATGTTTATCCCCTTTCTCTCCCCTCTGTCCTGTCTGCTGTACAACACACACAGCACTGCTGGAACTGTGGATATTACTGGAATTTTGCAGACTGGTGCTGCTTCTGCTGCCCTGCCCTGCCCGAGTGTTCTGTTGGGGCAGAGGGCGGGAGGCACGGTGTATAGATTCATTCACCTATAAATAAGCTTTTAAATATAGCAGTAAGCGAGCTAGCAAGCGAGAATGGTAGCTGAACATTCAAGGAGGGGGTTGGGGATTAGGGGGCCATGGCCAAGTCAGAGACACGGCTAAGCTGTCAGTTATGGTCTAACCACTGTAGAGACAACACAAGTCACAATGCAGGGGTCTTATGGTTTGGTTTAATGGGGACAGATGTTGTAGAAGGAGTAACGCTGAATTAGAGATAATGACCTTTTGTTGTTACTGGATGAAGCAAACATCTATGTATCAGAGAGGGGACCCATAGAGATGGTGAAGTACTGTACCTGGAAGTGAAATATTCCTGCATAGTCACTGTGGAAGCTCTGTCCGTGGGGCACCACCCGATGCAGCAAGGGCTCATTCAGGGTGAGGCATGCAATGGCTGCTAGCAACCAGCAGTCACCTGTTAGGGACACGCAGCAGAGAATCTCATAAAAGAACGAATACTGAAGTGACATATTCTCTGAAGAGCTTTTCATCTACACAGCAGTTTATCATTCCACATCTTCTGAATACCCTTTGTCCTCACATTCAGCACTGATTGCCCCATTGCATACTTGAACGTACCCAGAGCTCCCTGGCAGATGTCTGTGCGAGTAGCGCCATCTACGATAAAGTGTGGGTCAGAGCAGAACTCCTGAGGTGCACAGAGAAGACCTATGGGTCAGACAAGCATTGGAGTGACTGGATAATCCCTGCTGACTCTCAACGCCCTGGGTTATTGACTGATTGATTGCCCTCTCTTCTGGGTTATTGACTGATTGATTGTCCTCTCTTCTGGAAGAAGTTCACCTCATGGGAAGGCTCATTGTAATTTTCACTAGATTTAGTAAAAATAATAAATGGCTGAGCATACGTGATCACAGCCTACTAAAAGGCTAGTACGACATAAATGTCCAGCTCAGGTATAGCTACATCAAAGACTATCAGATACGTAGTATAATATGCTTGAAAAGAGACATTAGAAACAGGAGGAATCCAGATCCCTCCAGGGTGTCACACAACAGCATCCTGTCTCTCACCGTGGGTCTCAGCCAGCGGACCCCTTGTGCTTTCGCTGAGCTCGGTCCAAGCTCCTTGAAACCAAGTGAAGAGTGTTTTGCAGGGAAGTAGTCATCCTCAAACAGGCGTTTGCTTTGAAGGCACTGAGCTCTCAGAGTCTCAAAGTCCTGTCCGAGGAACTTAAGAGCTTTGTCATTCCGACCTAGACCGTCATTACGGTCCCTGTCGCTTCGCAAGCGCAAAGCGACTCCCGCAGCAAACACAGGCTCCATCCCTACCCAACTCTATCCGGTGGAAAGAGCAGAACCGAAATAATAATAATAATAATAATAATAATAATAATAATAATAATAAAGTTGGATAAGAAATTGAAGACTGATGGAAAGAAACAAAGAAACAAACAGCCAACGGGCCTTGACTAAACAAGTATACAAACAAATGAACCTAATTGCATATATTCCAACAAGACTATCTTACACTACCAATATAACTGTTAAAAATGATTTGGCGGTGGTAATCCTACCTTCAATATTGTAGGGTTACCTTGTATGATTCTTTGAAACAAAACACGCCCTGGGCTAAATGAATCCGACTGATCGGTCTGAGGCTATCCCACAGACCCCCCTAATGTTCGGATAGGCTACCTCAAAATCAAAAACGCTGGCTGTGCATTTCTTGCATAGTCAACCTGGCCAGCTTATAGTGAAACGGCACCCAGTGGGTGCTGGTATTGTGCTTGCGTCCTAATATAAAAATACATAAATAAATAATAATTAGGTTAAATCATGACTTCACTGGATAACTGAAGCTGTCACAAACGGATCACGTAAACGTTTTGTTGCCCATACTGATAGCTTAAGAGCAACACTCCCACCTAAGGGCGGCTTCAGGATATTACAGTTCATCTCAGTTATTGTGATAAGCAATATTATATGCATAACCAGTGGCGTCGTGCCCATGACCAAAAAACAAACAAACTATATTTGAAACATAGAATTGTGGGTAATATGTTCTGGAAACGTGCATAGTTTTTGTGCATACATCTTGTCCCCTCAGACAGCTATCCCAACACAGAACTTCATAACTCCGTAGTTCACGTGTCAATCACGTGAGTGTCGCATTGGCATGGGCAGCTGCCTGTCAGTGACGTTGGCACGGCACAGCGCTAGTTGTAGCTCAGCCATGCAGACAAGTGGGCAGGTAACAGTTTAAGTGCTTTCTCTTTGTCATCCGACAGTTTGACAGACATTTTATAAAGATCAGGATTATGGATAAATTCGGTAAATAAAAATTGCACTTTTAAATAATGACACACACCTAGAAGAGGGTAGGTCAGGTTTAAGTATACTGACAGTATGATAAACAGACATTAGTTGACAGTAATTTAACATCGGTCACCATTCGAAGTAGACTGTAGCCTACCTGTGGACGGGCTAGGTAGCTTTGCTTATGCGTTTGCGTATTTTGTATGTGTGTGTATTTTTGAAAAATGGGTAAAATGGTGCCCACCCTCCAGAAGAGGTTGCATGACACCCCTTTTACATTCTTGGCCTGAATAATTTATTTTAACTGTCATAATAGAGGTATCCTCCATTGGTACTGCATTGTGTATTTGTTCATTTATAAAACAGGCTGCTAATTAAATGACATGACATGATATAAAAGATGACTGTACAAGAAAATGTGAAACTGGGTTAAGTCGAGGGCTTCTTGAACAGCAGTAGGTTACAGGTCACGACTTCCCCGAAGCTCTGCTCCAGTGTGGGCCTTCTCTAACGACAGCGTTCCATAAATAGTCACTGCTTCATAAAACTTCTCACTAGGCGGCAGTAGTGAGATAGGAATGTAAGTCAGTCACCTGATATTCTTAGAGCGCCATAACGATTACAGGTATTTAGCAAACCTGCCACGTCTGTGGCCAAAACCAGTTACTCAGCATGGTTGTCTGTTACAGCCGAGAGAGAATATCAGTCATACCAGCACCCACCAAATAAATAAAGTTTTCTTGCATACAGAACCCGATCACTCGCGCGCGCTTGCACAAACACATATTTATAAATACAATTTCACTGTTCAGCTTCTGCATATCAAAGAGCCTGTTGTTTGTGACAATCACATGATAACCACAGACAGGTTCTCAGCTGATGAGGTCAAAGAAAGTCAGGAAAACAAACCTGAAAAGCTGTAGTTTCGAAATCATATGATCTTTGCACCTATGATCTTTGCATCTTTTTAGTTTAGTGTCGAGTCAGTTGACGTCCTTATAATAAATATTTGGTTCCTTAAATCACTGATTCAATAATCTAGTAACGTCACTTATCCCGAGACAAATACATCACAACAGCGTATACTGTGAAAGAGTATACTTCAGTGGCTATTCCTTCATTTTGGCGCTACTCTGTGTACCATAGGCTAGTGAAATGACTGCAGCGTGGGTGGCCATACTCAAAACCCAGTGTTACGATTATAGATGTGCGTGGGCGGTGATTGGGCTTATAGGGAACGACGGAGGTTCGTATGTCAGAACCAACCTGTTTGATTAATTTGCAGATGTAGCATGGACATCAATTAACTACAAACAAAACGACAATTTGTATCGTTGCCAACATGAAGGCGAGTAAAGTTTGAAAGAGGTTTCATTATGACTAATTTCTGTGCTGATACATTTCAAACCAACCTTACCACCACCCCCCCCCCCCCCTCACACACACACACACACACACACACACACACACCCCAGTGCAGTGTATATATGTGTGAGAGTGAGAGACAGGCAGAGAGCGCAGCATAGTAGCTACAGCGCTGTCACAAAACAGCACGTTGTGCATCTTTAACAGGAGGCGTAACTATCTTGGCGTGCTCAAGAGCAAATTTCCGCTTCCTGCTGTGAGAAACGTTCAACTTGTCGGGTCGGTGGAAAATCCCTGCTGTTGTCTGCGGAATCCAAGTATCGGAAGATACGTCTGAGGAGGTGCGCACTGACTATGATGTAGTGACGAACAGCGGCTGTTGGCAGTGGTGGGGAAATGCTGGTGGTTGTCTATGGATGAATCGATCGGGTAACCTATGAGACGTGCTCTGTATTGCCTGCTCTCCTTGGGGGGTGCCTGAATGGTTAAGGGACCATCTGAATAGTCACCTCATCTCCACGGCAAAATCCTCGCAATGTCGGAGAAAGGAGGGCTCCAGCGGAGTGGAGCGGCTCCAGGTCCACACCTGCAACCGTTCAAGCCAGTCACAATGTCTTCTAGTCGGCCGGTGCATATGAACCTTTTTGCTACCTGGGAAGTAGACCGGTCTTCTCCCAACTGTGTACCCAGGTAAGATTTAGCAGACGCAAGTAGACGTGCTGAGAAAGCCGCCACAAGCTTGCGGCATGTCAACAATGTTACACTGCAACAGTATGAAAGCTAATCCACATCACGTTGTAGCCTGTTTTTCGGAGTCTTTCCTTTGCGTCCTTTGCTCATTAAAACTATCTGCATTTCTAAAACCAATCAGCGATTTTCTCTTTTAGCTGGATGGTTGTTTGCTGAAGCTAAAATGATTTACAACGCTGTTAGAACTCAACGCTGTTTCCAACTGCCTATTCATGTACTTTTAGTCAAGGTGCGTCAAAGATGGTAGCCTATGATTATCCATGGAATACAGCTGTGATTTGACAGGTGATAGGTCAGGCATAATTTATACGTTTCTATTTATTTATAGTTTATTCATTTTGTATGATTGCTAATAAGGTGTTATATGAAGGGGATGATTTTGGCCTTACGGAGATGCCTTCATTAATCACCTTTAACTGTTAAGTGTGCACAGAACTTTTGAATGTAAATAGTGCCAATATTTGGGTACTGGTGGAATGCACAGCTGTTCAATTGTTTCATGTGTAGTGCAAGGAAAGTGTGTTGCCAGGACAAGATGAAAAGTATTCCAAATGTAGTTTACAATTCTTACCATTTCTTGTAGAAACCTGCTAACATTGGTATATTATACATGCTTTTCGCAAGCAAATGTAATCAAGACCAGCTTATATAACTGAGAACATCACTTCTTTTTGAAAAAGGTGAAGCCAAAATTGCTTGCACAAATCCTAATCTTATTACCAGCTGGCCTACGACCTCCCCCTCCAGACCTTATCTTCCTAGTGTTACCCTATGATGGGGCAGAATGGACACATAAGTGAATCTCCAACCATAAGTGGCCTTAGAGTCTGATCAAATCTATTTACTCTGACCTGCAGCCAGGACTGCCTTTGAAAGCCAGGGCACTCTCCGTTCTGCAGGTCATATCTATCCTTGTGTTACATGGTAGTGAGGTTAGGATTACTTAGCCGTATTTGATGCCTACAGAGGGTTGACTCAATATTGGAAACGCCAACAAAAACTCTGTATCTAGTAAGAAATAATGAGTAGGCTCATCCTTTGCCTTCAAAACATTTTCATTCTTCAAGGAATGCTGTCATCCAATCTCTGAACAGTCAGGCAGTTCTTATTCTTTGAGCAATGGGGGAGGTGGTCATCTGGTTCACACTCTGCACTCCAGAAGAATGAACTGGTTTAGATCTTGTGATTGTACAGGCCGTGGAAGGCATTAGTGGTCAGGAGGTGCGGGTGTGTTGGGACATGGGGACCACATGAGGAAGCAGTGCTTACAAATCTGCTGAACTGGTTTACTGAAATGGTTCCTCGAAAGTTAATTACTGTGTCCAATGCTGGGGGGGTTTCCAAGTTTTGTGTTTTTGTGCATTCGCCTTGGTTTCAAAACGGTTTCCAAGTGGTGACCCTTCCATTGACCCAGCTTTGTGAAGCTCATGACGCTCTGTTTTGAATGGGGACTGGTTCAGATGGTCCAAATTGGTCCAATCTGTGTTAATGTTTACAGAATTAAGAGTTTAGAGAAGCTTTTTTTAAAACAATCCCATCAGGTGTCCATCTGTCCCTGTCAGAGAACTCTGATTTTCCACCACCAATTTTTGGCAGTTCTGTGTTTCAGTGTCAGGCATAGGTTCTCATAAATTCTGAAACGGTTCCCCTTTCCACCTTAAATAGTTCGACAATTTTCTAACCAACACTGCAATTTGTGCCCCATCTATTTCGCCTCTTTGGATCTTTGTTAGTACTAGTATATTAGTGACATGCTGCTGGTTAAACCCCTGAAGCAGAAATGTGCTTCTAATTAGCATTCAAATTAATAAAAATGGCCTGCGTATGTGCTTGGCAATTGTGGGTTAGATACTTCAAAGTTAAAGCCGTTTTTTGCAGGTTTGTGTTTCTGATATTTTGGTTGGTTTGATGGAGGATGGTTTAAGGACGCTAAGCTTTATGAGATGCAATTTGAATCTGGTTTTGATTATCTTGATGTAATTTTCCATAAGATTGGATAGTAAATATGATCAGAAGTATTTCTTGATCTCAGAGGCAGAGAGGGAGCTGAATGGCATGCGTGTATATCCACAAAATGGAGTGCTTCAAGTAGGATTGGGTTGTGTTATCACATGTTGATACCGACATATTGATTAAAGATAGATTAAGTTTAACAATTTAAGTGTTAGTTTGCACCTCCACGTGTCCTTTATATCATTCAGCTTTATGTGTAGATAGATACTCCATCTTCATGATGTGCCAGCCAGCCATATGCCATGACCTTCACAGCCAAGCTTGGCTAGGTCTTACAGATACAGATTCAGTTGTTCACTCAGTGTTAGATTGATGTCTCTTATCTAATATCCTTAATGGGATTCCTTTGGCTGCAACTCCAACAGTTCCCCCTGACATATTGTCCCTGACTTCTAGGGTGATATTTCCTGTTTTACCACAGACCATGGCTCTGACAGTGTTCTGGTTCAGAGTTATGCCCGACAGCTGAATTATCATATACGATACAATCTTCATTAAACATTCCACAATGTTTGACATTTAGGTTCTTTTGGAGCCCCAAACGTTGTTTTACTATTGTAAACTGATTGAAACCATTGATAAACAATAAAAGACTAGCTAGGTTGGATGATTCATACAGATAGTTTAGACTAGGGATTCGCACTGCATTGATTTTTTCCTACATGAGGTTTGGAGCTGCTAAATAATGGAAGCTCCTCTGATATGATCTCTCTCTCGCCTCACTCACCTTTTCTCCCTCAGGCTCTTCAGCCTCACTCTGAAGAAGCTTGTGATGTTGAAAGAGCTGGACCGAGATCTCACATCAGTCGTTATTGCTGTCAAACTCCAGGTTAAGCAACAGTTTTTTTTCAATGAATTTATTTATGTTACATGCTAATGACATCCCAAGAACCAGGTCAATTATATTTGTCACCTATCTGAATAATCCGTGCCATATTCTGTATAAAGCAGGTATCTGTTAAGAGCTTCATCTCAATATATATTCAGATATACAGTAACTTGGTATCCCTAACTGACTGCTCTGAACAACCATACACTGTATCTTTTCAGGGTTCAAAACGAATTCTGCGCTCCAATGAAATCCTGTTGTCTTCAGCCGGTCTGACGGAGACAGATCTACAGCTGACTTTCTCCTTGCAGGTAGTATATATCTAGTATTCGCTCCTTGCAGGTAGTATATATCTAGTATTCGCTCCTTGCAGGTAGTATAGATCTAGTATTCGCTCCTTGCAGGTAGTATAGATCTAGTATTCGCATACAGGTAGTATATATCTAGTATTCGCATACAGGTAGTATATATCTAGTGTTCGTATTCAAACTGGTAATACCATGGCTCAAACTTTAAATTAATTTGGACTGTGCAGAACAAAAGTGCCTCTCAATTCTTTCACTTTTAGGTACAGTGTGTAGTTTTTAGAGGCATCTAGTGGTGAGGTTGCTGAATTGCAGCCAGCTAAATACCTTTCCCTTTAATTCAATTCAATTCAATTCAATTCAATTCAATTCAATTCAATTTTATCTATATACTGCCAAAGCAATAGAATTGTCTTTTTACAAGCGCGTCCGAGTACTTATGGTGGCAGTCAAATGCCACAACAACGTGAAAAGCCCTATCTCGAGCCAGGGTTTTGGTTTGTCCTTTAGAAACATGGTGGTGCAACATGGGGTGGAAGAGGACCCGCTCCCTATGTAGATACAAAGGGCTCATTCTAAGCTAATGTAAACACAATGATTCTTAGTAACAGGTAATGAAACACTAATGAAAACATAATTATGAATATTCCATTTCTACTAATAGATGCCACTAAAAACTACACACTGTAGCTACCTTTAAAGGAACAAGCTGCAATTCTAATCTTCAAATTCAGCAAACTGCTCCTCCCGGTCCTCCAGCTGTTCGTTCTGTGTGAGTGCTAAGAAGAACTGTGCTGTGCTTACACACAGTCCTGGCGCTGTAATTGGGAAACAAACATAGCCATTAACAATTCCAGCCAATCAACATGTTGCTTCTGGAGCACAGAAGCGAGGGGTGTAATTTCATTGGCTGTTAAGCTCAAACATCAACAACCTTTCGCCAGAATCGCGGACCTTGCCTTTAAACTGCCTTATTCTTCCCCAGTATCCTCATTTCCTGAAGAGGGATGCAAATCGACTCCAGATAATGCTGCAGCGGCGGAAGAGGTACAAGAACCGCACAATTTTAGGTTATAAGACACTAGCCCTGGGCCTCATCAACATGGCAGAGGTAAGTTGGTCACCCAGTCAGACGAAACAGTTTTGTTCAGTGTTGACAGGAAGTCGGACTCCGGTCTAACCGTACCTGCCTCTGCCTCAGGTGATGCAGCACCCCTCTGAAGGGGCTCGTGTTTTGGACATGCACACCACGGCGAAGGACACCGCTTTGCCCGTGGCTGAGATCCGGGTGTACTCTCTGTCTAGTCAACCTATCGACCACGAGGTTCCGAAGGCCAAGCTGTCAGGTAGGCCAAGAGCAAGGCTAGTCTAGGTTAGGCTGTCAAGAGCTGTATAAGTAAGTATAGTTTAAGACTTTAAGTAGTTTCCTTTAAAGCAAGAATTAAATTATTGTCTTTTATATACGCATATATGATCTGACGAAGTCCCTATTTTAATATGGAATGGCCTCAGAACTGGCTTTATATAATCCATTCAGCCTATCAACTCCTGTTTAGTAAACAACATCCCTGATGTTGACAATACTCTCCATGCCTGTTGTCTCTACCGCTGCACTGCTAACACCAGACCGCTCACCAGACATTGACTACTCGGAGGAGGAGGAGGAGAGCGACTCGTCAGAACAGGAAGGCAGCGATGACCCTCTCCAGGTTCGGACAGCGGGGTGCACACAAGGCTGTGGATGTGGACATGAAGCATTAATCATCAGCATTAATCTGTGACCTGGCTGTGAGACATTTGAGTGTTTGGTCAGGTTCGGACAGCGGACTATTTGAAGGGTTGATTTTGAAGCGTGTCTTTGTCTTCTGTGGCAGTACCCGTTTGACGATGACGATGAGGTGAGAAAGAAGAAGCCACGACGCAAACTGACCACGGCTGCATCCATCACCCGGGCAAACGTAAGGTCCCATAGTCTGGTTACAGCCCTGTCTCTCAAGGTTATTGCTGCAATGGATGATGGGTAATGGATGGCCAGTACTAATGGGCTGGAGTGCTACAATCTTTTCCTATGTGTTCAGTAGGGGGTTTTGATGAGCGGTGCCTCTTGGAGCCTCACATTGCAATGCAGGTGGGGCATGTGGGCATGGTGGTGGGGACGAGCCTGGATAAGCAGGGCCATGTTTGTAGTCTCCTGGATAAGCAGGGCCATGTTTGTAGTCTCCTGGATAAGCAGGGCCATGTTTGTAGTCTCCTGGCCGTTCTCTCCGCCTCCAGGCTGTGATCTGTGATTCCCATCATCCCATCCCATCCTACTGCTAATGCTAAGTGTGCAGCACATGGGGTTCATGGAATCCTTTAAGATCAGTGAGGGTTAACTTCTCTTTAGCGTTTTGGCTGGAGAACCTCGTCCCTTTAGCCTTGGCTTTCTATGGCCAGGTGCAGCACAGCCTACGGTGGCTCTGACCCCACTCTGCACTTCTCATGACCTCTAATGTCTCTCTGCTATTGAATGAAGTGCCAATGTTTGGAAGAGGTATGGCTCCATAGGGTTAACCTGGAGGCTGCGTTCTATGAAGGGAAGTCATAAGTACTTCATGCTGCTTCCTCATTCACCACAGCGTTTTTTTCGTGGCAGATTGGGAAGTAGACATGCTCTTCCCTTTTCCCCTCTGCACCAGACACATCACTGTCCCCTCTAGGCATCCCCCACCCCCCCGCACTGAACCTGGTGCCCTGAGAGTGGTGATGTCTGTGACTGGCTTGTCAGTATTTATAACTGTCAGGATGTGTTGTGTTCTTTCTAAGATTCTACCGTAGCTGCATGTTTTTTTTGTTTTTTTTTCAATACTGGCTTGTTTAAATGACTCGACTTCCTGTCTTTTTCCTGCCTGCTACTGTGTGTTCTAATGTATTGATGAGATTTGTTTTACAGCATCCTGTGGGCATAAATTGTTGGATGGTTTTCATTCTGCTTACTGTCAATTTTTTCTCAGCAGCCCAACATCAAGCAGAAGTTTGTGTCCTTGCTGAAAAGGTTCAGGGTGTTCGATGAGGTAAATAATCTCGACCATAAAAATACTTTTCTCTCTCTCTCTTGCCGGTGTTCCCCCTGCCTTGAAGCCCTCTCCAGCTTTTAGGGGAAGATGATCGTTACTGAATCTCGTTTTAAACTGAAGAATGTAAATGACTTGTGCTTTTGATCCTGATGTCCACGGATTGAGCAGTTGTTCTGTATCCTATATGCTGGATTTAAACCGAGGATGTGACACCCCTGCTCTCCTCTCCTCTGGCCTCAGGTGGGCTTCGGTCTGGAGCACGTGTCCCAGGAGCAGATCCAGGATGTGGAGGAGGATCTGGACGAGCTCTATGACAGTCTGGAGCTCTACAACCCCAGTGACAGTGGCCCAGAGATGGAGGATACAGATAGCATCATCAGCACACCCAAACCCAAACTCAGGTACACACACAAACACACACACACACACACACACACACACACACACACACACACAGCATCATCAGCACACCCAAACCAAAACTCAGGTCTCACACACACACACACACACGCGCACACACACACACAGCATCATCAGCACACCCAAACCAAAACTCAGGTCTCTCACACACACACACACACACGCGCACACACACACACACACACACGCACACACACGCACACACACGCACACACACACACACACACACACACACACACACACACACACACACACACACACACACACACACACACACACACACACACACACACACACAGACCGCATCATCAGCACCCCCAAACCAAAACTCAGGTCACACACACACACACACACACACACAGACAGCATCATCAGCACACCCAAACCAAAACTCAGGTCTCACACACACACACACACCTTCCCCTCACTCACATACGTAGACACACATGCATACATACACTTTCTCTGTTTCTCTCTTATGTATGAAACTCTTTTCTGCTGTCGTCTGCAGACCTTTCTTTGAGGGCATGTCCCAGTCCAGTTCCCAGACGGAGTTTGGCAGCCTGAACAGCAGATGCTCCCATGGCAGAGACACCCTGAGCACAGTGAGTACACAGGACAGAGGAAAGGGTTGAGAAGAAAAGGTTTTACTATGAAAGGTTTAGAATCAGCCATTTTCAAGTTTAAAGAGAGACAAATAGTAGACAGGCTAGCAGATCATTTTTACGAGTTTGTGATTCTGCATATATTCTTTGCATCTCCAATGTGCCATCTCTATTTTTCTAAAGCTTTTCTCCTGTGAAATCATTGAAGTAGCTTGATGTGTGTAGAGGGGTTGTAACTTCGAACCCTTTTTGGCAGATGGACCATTCCAGAATGAAGCGCTCCAGCAGCGGACACCTGGACGACGCTTCAGAGTCCGACACCCAGGTGAGGGAAACCTCCAGTCAGACCAGCTACAGTATTATTCTATGCTAGGCTACTCACTGTGTCTCTTCTGTTGCTTTCTTTCTCTCTCTCTCCACTTTTCTATCTGTCTCTGTGTCTGTTCTTCTCACTTAGGAGCTTACAGAGCTGGAGGCTGTGGGGGATGTCACCCCCTGCATAACTGTGTCTGTGGCTGAAAGGCCTCGGACTCCTCAGAAGAATCAGAGCATGCCTTCTCCCAGGTCAGTGAAGCAAGCACACACATATCACCCAGCGTGCACACACACACTTATTCACAATGCATGATTATGTTGGTGTTGCAGCTGACAGCTGACCGATGCAGCAGATTCAGATTCCCTCCCACACATGTAAACACAGCCTCCCATCCATGTGCCCAGGCTCCGTGATAAACAACAGTGGTACTGAGGCTGATACGGACGCACCTGTTGTTATGTGACCCAGTGTGTCGTCAGCTTGGCTCCTCCTTACGCATGCTCTGTGCTCCTGACCCCCAGGCTGGATGGGGAGCGCACCCCCAGGCAGAAGCGTGGGACGCCCATGCGCGAGCGGCAGCTGTCCAAGCCCCTGAGCGAGCGCACCAACAGCTCGGACAGCGAGAGGTCACCGGACCTCAACCTCACGCCACAGGTGCAGCCTGCGACACACGTGATCTCACGTGAACCTCGGGAGCTCTGCGCAGTACGTGCTAGTGAGGAGGGGTGTGGTGGTGGTGGTAGTGTGCAGTTTGACCACCATTGCTTTGAGAGTAAATCTCCAATAATGTGAACTGTAAAAGATTTTTAAAGATAGACTCTGGGATTGTAATCCAATTTTATAGACTTTTTGTCAAATTAATTTAATTTCTCCTCCTGGTCCTTTAGCTGTCCAATCTGTGTGTGTGTGCATAAACAAATTCTGGTGTTCGTACACAGTCTTGACTCTGTAAGTGGGAAACTAACATAGTGGCTCGGACCGAGCCATAAACAATCCCAGCTGATGAACACATTATGTCAGGAGGGGAGGGGTGTGATGAAATATCAGCAACTTTTCACAGATTGTGCCTTTAAATCTTGGAGAGTGGGGGAAATCACTTGTTGGAAAATTAGGTCGCAGGGTTACCATACTGCGATTTTCTATTTTCTTTTTCATCCCTGCGGAGTCTGTGCCTTGGTAGGAGACGTGCTGAATCAGTGCAGCCTCAGGCTGTTCTCAGTGAGCACAGCCACTGCCTCCGCCTCAGCCTCAGCAGGGCTCTCTGGGATTAGTGTTGGTGTGGGTGGTGGTGCGGGGTGAATGCGCTCTTATGTTGCCAGTGGAGAAGAGTGGGCAGTAAGTCGCCTTATGTAACTCCCCTAGCTACTGTGGTGGATGTGCATGACTCAGTTAATGACTAATGTGGCTACTCCAACTGTTTATTTGATGTTCTCTCTCTTCCGTCATGGCCATCAGCCACTAAAAGTTTACTTTAGTTGGGGGGGTGACGTGGGGAGGTCTGACACACATTGTCGAGCCTCTGTTTTCTTTTTTTGCCGTTGCTTCTCAGTGACACTAGCTTGCCATTTGAGTCTGCCTGGAGACGGCTCCCGCCTGCAATCACCATGAGTTTGTCTCACTATGCACCACCCTTTAGTTATGCCATCTCCCATATCTCTTGCCATCTCCCATATCTCTCCCCCATATCTCATGCCATCTCCCATATCTCATGCCATCTCCCATATCTCTTGCCATCTCCCATATCTCTTGCCATCTCCCATATCTCTCTCCCATATCTCTCCCCCATATCTCATGCCAAGACATTAAGGCGAAAGGCCAGAGCCTCAGCTTGTCACTGTAGTGAATGTGTTGTCATGGGTTAGGGTTAGTACTAGTACACAGTACTGTTAAGCATTTCCTTCCATTTTGTCAAGGGGGGGCAAGGTAATATAACACCTCTTGATGTTAAACACAGATTTGTTTACAGATGCCGAGGAAGATTGTTTACGACCAGCTGAACCAGATCCTGCTATCAGATAATGACCTGCCAGAGAGCTTGATCCTGGTCAATGGCACTGACTGGCAAGGACAGGTATTACTCTTACCAGCCTCTTTCCTCTCTGTCTGACCTCATCATATTCTCCACCTCCACTGTTATTCTTTCGCTGTACGGTCATTCTATATGCAAACAGACAGGGTTATCTCCCTGCTTTACATGCCGGGAGCAGAGTTGTCCTTCTCTGTTCCTCCTCCGTGATGGATTGAGCGTCTAAGTGGTGGTCTGTGTTGGCAAATGTGAGTTATGTGAGTTTAACTGACTGTTTGTGAGTGTGGGGGACATTGTTGCTTTGTTGTGTCTGCAGTATGTAGCTGAAGCCCTGCAGGCACAGGATCAGGCAGTGGTGAGCACCTGCTCCACGTCTGAGATCCAGGCTGCCCTCTCGGCACTTCTCAGCCGCATTCAGAAGTTGTGAGTGCAGCCAGTAACACACACACACACACACACACACACTGCTCTGAACATGTTTGAATGCTCTAATATGAACACTTATGGTTAAGAGCATACATGACCATGCCAGTTACTAGTGGAAGATTATTCATTTCATTATGTGTAATGTAGTAGTTGCTTTAGTTAAGTAAAGTTCTTCTTTGTGTGTCCACAACTACAGAGGATTTCTGTCTGAACGTTACTGTGTTAATCCTTAATGCCCTTCTCTGCTCTCTGGCCTTACTCTCTGTAGCTGTAACTGTAACGCCACCATGCCCAAGCCAGTGAAGGTGGTGGCAGTGGGAGGGCAGAGCTACCTGGGGGCCATCCTGCGGTTCTTTGTCTCTGAGCTGGCCAGTAAAACCTCCCACTGGCTGGGTCACGTCAGGATCCTGGTGGTTCCTCTGGGTACGTTGACATGCGCTGGTTCTGGCAATATCCACAACCAAACAGCCTATCTACTCAGGTTTTTTTGTTTCTGAAAGATGTGTTAATGTGACCTAAGTTGGCCTGATTTCCTGTCACACTGATGGATACTTTTCTAGTACATGTTACCCTTTGAAAAACAACAGCTTATCATCAGTACTGCTGCCGTGTTATCTGTAGAACCAAACAGACTGATGCTGTTAATGTTCCCACCCCCACACACACAGGCTCCCACCCCGTGGCCAAGCACCTGGCCTCCCTAGATAACCGCTACAGCTCCGCCTTCCAGGACTCCATCTGGCGGGAGCTGTTCAGCCGCCCAGAGCCCCCCCTCACAGGTACGCTCTCCCCACCATTCAGTGTCATTCAAATCAGTGCAGTTCCGTTCAATTCAATTCTATTTTATTTATTTAAACAATTGGGATTGTCTCTAGGCGCTTCACTGAGCCTAACTGTTACAGACGCCCCTAGAGCGGGCACTTAATCGATGGTGGCAAGGAGAAACTCCTTGTTAACAGGAAGAAACCTTGAGCAAAACTCAACTGAAAAAGGGTGGACATGTGCCTGAGGCTGGCGCAGTAGAGAGCTAGAAGAAGAAGAAGAAGAAGAAGAACAAGAAGAAGGAGGGGGGAGGGGAGGGAAAGGAAACGAGGAGGAGAGGGAGAGAGTCATGACCACCGCCATGTTCTTTTTGCTGTGGCTTGCTTTGTGGGCAGACGTGGCCTAAAGGTTAGAGATGTGAGCTTGTGATGGAAAGGTCGCCGGTTTGACTCCCTGGCCTGGGAGGGAAAAAATCCAGACCGCTCCTAGTGTGTGTGCGTGCGCGCATGTGTGTGTGTTTGTGTGTGTGTGTTTGTGTGTGTGTGTGTGTGTGTGTTCACTGCCAACAGATTGCTTAAATGCAGAGTCCCAATTTCCAAGGGATTAATAAAGTATCTAATATTTTAAAAAGTAAAATAATATTTTTTCCATGCATTTTCATTTAACTTGTTTTTTTTTGCATTTAGTTCTGTCATGCCTTTTAAATGTGAGTCAGGCAGCATTTCCTTATGTTTTCACAATGGATACACCGCCAAGATAAAGACAGCACTAATTGTAATCGCGTGCAAGCATCCATGTGTGTCATGCCTTTGTGTGACCGACTGTGTCGTGCAGATGTGGAGTGTGTGGATGTGGTGGGCAGGATTAGTCAGTACATCAGCGGAGCCTGCGTCACCCACCAGCTCCCCATTGCAGAGGCCATGCTCACCTGCAAGCCCAGCACGTGAGTGGACCCCCCCCCCCCCCCCGCAGCTGTGCTTATTCACTGGGCTGATTAGACTATACAAATGTATTGATTTGTAATTTACTAATTTATTGATCGAGTAAGCAGTCAGTATTAAAGTCACCCATTCTGCTTGAGGATTGTCTCATGCTACTTATGTGTATAATATATATATATATATTTTTTATTGTTTTTTAGACATGAAGAGGATTCCTGCCAGAAGTTTGTGCCTTTTGTTGGTGTAAGTACAATAGAATAGTTCTGACTGAGTTGTTATTTATGTTAGATAAGAAGCTGGGATTGATGTAGTGGAAATGTACTGTATGTCTGTGAATGCTTAAAGTGGTGTCTAACATGAACTGGTTTATCTTTAAAACAGATAGTGAAGGTTGGGCTTGTTGAGCCTAGTCCAGTGTTTGCAGGTACGATGTTTATATTTGTACCTTAATAAAATCAATACGTTATACTATACTGGTTATAAGGCCTTAACCTATGTATGAACCTGTGTATGATTAAAACATGGTTTCAGATCTGCCTGTGTTGTGTTTCTGTACTCTTCAGGTGGAGATTTGGAGGAAAGCTCATCTGTTAACTTGGCTGTGCCCTCCACCTCTCCCCCCGCGCATGGATCAGTCAGCGGGCCAATGAAAGATGCTATAACCCCGCCCACTTCGCCTTCTCTCAGCGGATTGGCTGTTACGGGGTGAGGAAGAATTAATTGCAAATGGTTGTGCGCAAATCAAACTGAAATAGTGTTGTGATTTCTTCTGAGGTTACTGCTACTGTGTGTGTGTTACTGCTACTGTCTGTGTGTTACTGCTACTGCGTGTGTTACTGCTACTGTGTCTGCTGTAGTGTGTGTGTGCTAATGTGTATGCTGTAATGTGTGTGCTACAGAGTTTGCTGTAGTGTGTGTGTGCGTGTGTGCTACTGTGTGTGTGTGTGCGCTAATGTGTGTGTGTGTGTGCTAATGTGTGTGTGTGTGCGCGCTAATGTGTGTGCAAATGTGTGTGTGTGCTAATGTGTGTGCAAATGTGTGTGTGCGGTAATGTGTGTGCAAATGTGAGTGTGCGCTACAGTGTGCGCTACAGAGTGCGCTACTGAGTGTGCGCTACTGAGTGCGCTACTGAGTGCGCTACTGAGTGTGCGCTACTGAGTGTGCGCTACTGAGTGTGCGCTACTGAGTGTGCTACTGAGTGTGCTACTGAGTGTGCTAATGGCTGTGCTTGCTCTTCGCCTCAGGAGCCCCATCATGGCCCATGGGGTGGACTCCATCGGCCTGCAGGTGGACTACTGGGCTGCCGCAGGGCCGGAGAAGCGAAAGGATGGCGAACGGCGTGAGGCCACCTGCAAGAACACCCTGAAGAGAGCCCTCCGCTCGTTGCAGGTCAGCCGACTGCCAGGCTCCTCCTCCTCCTCCTCCTCCTCCTCCTCCTCGGCTGAGCTCCAGCACCTGGCCAACACCATGGCCATGACTGTGGTGACCAAGGAGAAGAACAAGAAAGGTGAATGAACGAATGTTCCAGGAGACCTCTGCCCAACTGAGTGGAACTTAATAATGGGAGCAATTTGAATCACTATAGTAATTAGTTCCATTTTGTCACACTAAAGTTTATAGTACTTAAACGCCCATTTCACATTTTGGCGGAGATAAATGTATTGTCATTACTGATTTTTAATGCATCACTGATGCCCACTGTCCTTTAGAAAATGTTGCAGTCGTCCTCTCTGTTAACATATGCTTGATGTCCACAGTCCCCACCATATTTCTTGGGAAGAAGCCAAAGGAGAGAGACATTGAGTCCAAGAGCCAAGTTATCGAAGGCATCACCAGACTTATATGCTCAGCCAAACAACAGCAGACTAGCCTGAGAGGTAGAGTGACATTCCTATACCATTACCTATCTATGTCAGGAAATTTGACAACAATTTGATAGTCAGCTGATATGTAAAATCATTTAGCATTGTATGTATTATATTTATATTATTTTATATTATAAATGATCATTTATATTGTAATGTTTATTTGCTGTGAAGGGAAGTAGAAAGACTGAAATTACTCTATATAGGTCAACTTACAAGGAACCAGTCTAAACAGATAAGTTTGTCTTTCAGTGTCCGTAGATGGCTTGGAGTGGAACGATGTGAAGTTCTTCCAGCTGTCGGCTCAGTGGCCCACACACGTCAAGTACCTCCCCGTGGGTCTGTTCGGCTACAACTAACGGTCCTCTCAGCGCCCACACTCAACCTACGGAGTCCATCACACCAGGAGCTTCCTGAGCAGTGTTTTGGTGTTTCTTGTGACCGTTTGGTTCCAGATGCGTTGGGTTGACCGATAGGCACCCGGTTAAGGCTGACTGAAGTATCAGGGGAGTTCTGTCAGGGCAAATGAAATGATGAGCTGCTGAAACAACCTGTAATGTGGTGTTAACAGCAACACAAGTAAAAAATTAATTAAAAAATGATAACTGCTGCACCGACAAAAGCAACACACTTCCATTTTGACCTGTATTCCATATCTGAGACTGGCTGTTGTGTATCCACTCTACAAACTAGTTCTTACGGGTGGGTTTTGCTGTTAATGTTGCATTTGCGCAATAACAACTTGAACTTTGTGTCAATTTTTATGGTGTTCAGTAAACGAATAACAGTAAAATATGAAATTACCTTTGACTCGATCACTTGTATTGCAATAATGTGCTCCATAGTGTAGTTGTTGAACCAGTAAAATATCTCTTAACGAGATTGTTTTTTTGGCTTTACCTCAAGCTTTTTTTCTATAACACAGAGGCCTTGACAAAATAATATAGACAGTTTTCAGAGGAGATGCTTTGATAAGCGTAAGTTGAAGGGGGGCCTTAATTTTGAAACGCACTGTACGTTACTATGGTTTACCTGTTCTAGTCTCTGTGATTGACAGCTTCTTTGGTGGTTGTTTATTTTATTATTTAGTGTCTATAACATTAAACATTGTATGATGTACCATGCTGCTAATGTGGACCAATGTGTCTTTCCAGTGTGAAGTGGTTTGTATGGATTGCCTTATTGTGAAATTGATGTGTACATATATTTAATGAAACTCTTTGAAAATGTATCTGCGAACTCTGTGATTTACCACAGATTGTGTGTAACCGGTTCTTCTCATATGCTGCGTTTTTAAAAGGGTCCGACCAGCAACCACTTTGCTGTTACATTCCAGTTTAGCATTGAGATTTTGCCAACATTCATTTCAAGCACATTGTCAAGACATAATTTTTCCAATAGATATTTCTGCATGTTGAATGATTCTGGAACATGTTGTCATTTTAATGTAACTGAAAAGCATAGGTAATAAATATTTTGTTTTTCATTTTTTTATGTGTGGATATTTTCTGAAAAGAAACGGTCACTACTTGATGCATGCAATATTTATTTATATGTATATATTAAAAGATGTTATGATTAGGCACACATGTAAAAACTTTTCACCTAATGCTCACGTAATCATAGTACAGTAATAATGTGCTATCTGACCCTAAGAGCTAAGATGCTGAAACATGCTGAAGAACAGATGGCACCAGGCATGTACCAAAATGCTTAAAAAAAACGCTTTGGTGGTCAAATTCATTCTGACCAGTGCCGCTAAATATCCTGACAAATGTAGGCCAAACAGTCTCACCACCCCCTCCTAGGAAGACATGAGCCCTCCGAAATGATCGTAATCCCGTACAGATGGATGACGGCTCACAAAGACATGATTAGGGGATCAAAACCAAAGTCAGGGTTCTCATAAGTCAGCACAAATGTCCTGACCTACATCCAAAAAGAAGACAGGGGGAAAGTGTCCCAAAGATGGCAACCTCTCTAATACTCACAGGCTGTAGTTCTAATGTATTTCTTATGTACTTGACATGAAGTTGAATAATTTACTCACAACAAGAACCACAACAAAACACATCCAACATGAACAGTTTCCCCCTTGCAGCATCATGGCCAACTCCTCCTGTCTCCTGTGTGCTTGAGCGGTCCAAAGACTTGAGAAAGAGTGATTCAGAGGAAGGGTCTGTGGGGATGGGAGTGTTTGTGCGTGGTGTGGCTGGAGGTTAGGGGTGGGTGGTGTGGTGGTTGGGATCGGGGTGGGGGTGGGGCCTGACAGTCCCAGAGGGAGGGAGGGCGGGGGGATTGGGAGGGAGGGGGTTGTGAGCCTCAATTCGTCACTCAATAAGATAATTATGTGTGCCCAGTCAATGCCAGGGCCTGGTGGGCGAGCGGGGAGGGGGCCGGGCACACAGAGACACAAGGGCTGCATGGAGTCCAGCGGCTCATTGTGCGCCAGTGATGGGCTGCTCAGGATGGTGGCTGCTGTGGACCGCCTGCTTGGGGAACACCGTTCTGCAGCAGAGTGAGTCGCTTCCATCATTAATTAATGAGTGCTAATTCATAACTCATAGTTCATAATGAATAAGTAATGCTCGTGAGTTGATGCGGTGAATCAGTGTGTGCACTATGTCTACTGAGACGTATTGTAGATGTGTACGATGTAACATTTGGTGAAATTTTAATAACAACAATAGTAGCAACATATTCAACAAAATAAATAATGCTAAAAGTTAGTTCTGATGACCTGTTCATCATTTGACAGCAAACAATTATCCTGAACACTTCCTGATAGGAAAATAACCAGAATCCTTGCAGGTCTGCTCATTTGAAATATGAATTAGGACTTTTTACTGTATGCAGTATATACGTATGCCTAATGCATGTCAGCAGTGTTTTATACAAACATATGCCTTTCAACTTGTTTTACTAAATACAAATAATCATGTGCAAGGTGTGATTCCTTTTTGAATGTTTATCTGAGGCAAGGTCAGAAACATTCAGAAACATTCATGCAGAAATGAAATCATGTTGAAAAGGTTGGAGTTTTAGGCAAACGCATCGGAGGCTAAATGAGCATGGATTCCTTTGTTCTCAGTCTGTGATGGCTCTCTATGGCTCTCTATGGCTCCACTGGCGGAGGCTGTCATGTGTAATTAGGCCTCATTTTCATTTCCCACACACTTACAAAGGGCCTGGAAATGCCTCAGCGATGAGGGAGGAGGTGTGCATTTGTGTGTGTGTGTGTGTGTGTGTGTGTTTGTTGAGTGTTTGTGTGTGTGTGTGTGTGTAATTATGACAGTAATGAGAGATGGAGAAGGAGGCCATGACCTGTGTAGAATAATGGAGATGGAAACTGTAGTTACCAACATTATCATTGGGCATTAGAGAACAAGATCCTTACCCACGATGAGGCACATTCTGGTATATTATATATAAGAGGCTAAGTTAGAAGTCTGTCCTGTGAGAGGACTTTCTGGCCTGTCCTTCTGTGTCCTCTGTGACCCCAGTCCACAGTGCTGACCTCCTCTGTGACCCCAGTCCACAGTGCTGTCCTCCTCTGTGACCCCAGTCCACAGTGCTGACCTCCTCTGTGTCCTCTGTGTCCTCTGTGACCCCAGTCCACAGTGCTGTCCTCCTCTGTGTCCTCTGTGACCCCAGTCCACAGTGCTGTCCTCCTCTGTGTCCTCTGTGACCCCAGTCCACAGTGCTGTCCTCCTCTGTGTCCTCTGTGACCCCAGTCCACAGTGCTGTCCTCCTCTGTGTCCTCTGTGACCCCAGTCCCCAGTGCTGTCCTCCTCTGTGTCCTCTGTGACCCCAGTCCACAGTGCTGTCCTCCTCTGTGTCCTCTGTGTTCCCAGTCCCCAGTGCTGACCTCCTCTGCCCTTCCCAGACGCAGTGCGCGTGACGGTGCGGGAGTCCAGCATGGAGGCCATCCAGGGGGACTCTGTGGTCCTGCCCTGCTCCTTCTTCACCATGATCCCCCTCTCTCGCCTCAGCATCATCTGGACCCTGGCACCGCTCTCGGACCCTGCCTCCCCCTCACAGGTACTCACAAGACAGGGGGAAAGCCCAGTGATGTCCTGGTGAAGACGTCTGAATCGACAGGTTTAGTTTATTAGGCTGAATATGGACGAAAAACACAGTAGCTTTACAGCTGGTGCCTAGAGCATGCGTATGAGGCCTCTGACACACTGGATTTAAAGACAACAGCTCAGTTATTAGCTTTACTCCTGCCTCTAGTTCGGCTTTTAACAGAAGTGAACAAAATTAAATCATTAAGGAGCATCAGTAGAAAAAGGGCAGGGAAAAGGTGAAATGCTGATGCTAATGCTAATATCATGTACTTATTTGGATGGTCCCCTATGGACTATCTACAGATACATATACTTATTTGGATGGTCCCTATGGACTACCTACAGATAAATATACTTATTTGGATGGTCCCCTATGGACTACCTACAGATAAATATCCTTATTTGGATGGTCCCCTATGGACTACAGATGCTCAGATTATAAACAAACTATCTGTTGAAACTCTGTTAACTACAATTGATGGTTAGGGTTGGGTTTGGTTAAGGTGAACAATTGGAAAGACTGAACTTGAATTTCAATAAACCAGCTGTCAAGTCTCTGTAGGCAGACTATCCAAATAAAGTGTTCCCATGTAAACTAATATCCTAAGGAGAGAGGGTACAATGACTGCATGAATATGACAATGAATCTGACAATGGAGATGTGTGTACATTTTGATGGAATTACATATGTGGCTATTGGTGAAATGCTGAACTATGTAATGTGCAAATTATGCAACGATAATTGGGGTGGGGAATCTTTTCCTTCAGGGCTTACACAGAACCTATACAGTACAAATGCGTTTAAAAGTACATACAAATTGTTACTTTCACCTTCTTTGGCAGGGTCAAGGTCAAGGTTAAATCCATTCTGCAAGATAAATGAGACCCTATTCAGTAGTGAAAAAGTGAAAGTGTCCCCCACTGATTGTTTCATTGTGCACTTTGTCAGTGAGTGGATGGAAACCCTTTGTGTTGCAGGTGATTGTGTATGACCAGGGGCAGGTGATTGAGAGCCCTGCTTTCACCGGCCGGGTGGGTTTCACAGGAATCCCGTGGAGCGCAGACGTGGTCCTGAACGACACTCGTGTGTCTGACTCGGGCATCTACCGCTGTGTGGTCAGCAACCCACCAGAGGTTGGAGATCCAGGGATAGGGGAACTCAGCCTGAGTGTACTGGGTAAGAGCCCAGCTCACATCTAGTCACAGACTGACACAATCCCAGCGGTGATATGATGGCATTTCATTTGATGACCTGTAAGCCCTGAAAATGCACAAGAATGCTAAAAATGCATATAACATTCATCAGATTCACACTTTCACACACACCACTCAGTGTTATCCATTTGTCTGAATGATCCATTGTAATTGAGCTGTAGTGATCTTGCCACTGGGAGGGTGAAACAGACTTTGTATTCCCTGTCCCTGTCCTTTCCCGTTTCAGCATTTCCTCACAGGAGCATGCATTGTAGGTTTCTTCATATATGAATTACTAGTCTCCTTCATGTGCACTTGTCCCTGCAGGGCACTTCCTGATAACCTGCTGTCTTGTCTGTAGCGCTGGCTTTAATTGAAAATGCTCACTGAATTATTGGGTCCCATGCTGTGCTCTGATCATTCACACTCTGATAATTCATTATCACAAGATAACAGCATTAACACTTTCTACAGGCTCAGGAATAAGCATCGATACTTCCCCCAGCCCCCAACTAATTCTCGATTAACATTTAATTAACTCAGATTCGGTCTGAAGCGGCCTTGTTACTAACATTTGTTCATTGTAAGGGCCATACACACATTTAGTGTGTGTACTGATAAATAGACATAAATGCTGTAGAGCGCTCTGCGCTGTCCACCCTCACCCGTTTAATAGTGCGTAAAGATGGAGCACACGGACGTGATCAGTTTCACCAGACCTGATGTACTCCTGGTTCCCGTCTCTGTAGCCCCTCCCTCCCTCCCCGTGTGTCTGTGGGAGGGTGACACGGAGGCCGGTGGCAGCGTGACGCTCTCTTGTGCCGTCGCAGAGGGGGTGCCCACCCCAGAGATGCGCTGGGAGAAGCTGGAGCCGGAACAAATCTCGCTGCCTCTCAACATGGAAAGTAAGAACTCAGGAACAACGGTCCCATAACCTCCTAATGGCTGTCATCAGCTATCAATTGACAGACACTGATAACTGACATCCTCCGTCTTTGGTGCACACACCAAGAATACTATAAATAAACACAGCACAGCCACCTTCTGACACAAATGACAACATAACCCAGATACAAAACTACCTCAAGCTGGTCTTTTTCAGTGCTTGCCTAGACTCTGTCAATGGCCTAGATGTCTGTGTGCGGGGAGGTGATTAATACACCTCACCCTTTGATAGATCACTCGGCATTCGCTGAAAGTTATCTTTCTTATCCCAACAGAATGTAGGGGGTGGAATAAAACACTTGTTCTAAAACTGTTCTCCCTCCAGATGACATGTCGGGCTCTATTCAAATGGCCAATATATCAGCGCAGACGTCTGGAATATACCGCTGCTCCGTGTCTAATGTCCTGGGCACCCAGAACTGCTACATAAACCTCTCTGTGTACAGCCGTGAGTACCCTGACCCTTGCCTCATTTTCATGCCACATCGCAATGACTCGACAACTAACAGACAAGTCTACATGGCTGCCCAGGACAGTAATTCAATTATTTCTACAAATATGGAATGCTCATTGAGTTTTAGGAGCACATATCTCTATAGCCTTGCTTAAACAGTTATCACCTTCTAGGATCCTGCTAAGCTATACATTTCCTGTTCTGTTTAGAGAAATAGTTTACATTTTTTAATGGGGTCAGTCATCAAACCAACATTCTAATTCCATCCACCCTCAGCCTCCCCGTCTTGTGTTGTGTTGTCCTCCAGCTCCTGACGATTCCCCAGGAATCCTGCAGGGGGTGCTGCTGACTCTCTCCATGGCTCTGGTGCTCCTGGCCCTGCTGGTGCTGGTGCTCTGGCTTCACCGCTCCGGCCAGGAGAGGAAGATGAGGAGTCCGAAGGAGCAGGAGGAAGAGGAGTCTTATAACGAGATCAGATACACCCCCTCGCTCATCAAGCGCTCTTTTGTTTAAGCTTGCGCCAGGGAGCTCAGAATTAACACTTACCGACCAGTCTGCCCGCCTAACCACTTTGACTCTTTCAGTTCACGTCACTAACTGCTGCACCGCAGTCCTCCACGCCCATCTACTGGGTTACATCAATAAATAAAAAAGGCAGAAAAGAATCTGTGCTCTCCTGTGGTGCACTGGCTGAAACATTATAAAAAAAATCTGTAAAATGCAATTGCATGTTTTTAACGTCATAATCAGTTGTGTCACGTCTGCTGTATTTCTAGATTGCTATTGGTCTTCCACACATTATGCTTTTATGCTGATTGGTTTGGATCATTCTCAAATGAACCAATGGCCTAAAGAAAGACAAAAGGGAGGGTTTCCTGGGATGTTGGCTGCATAGTAAAACAGCATGACTGATATGGTCCAGCACAACTCAACCCGCCTTCCCCCCAAATTAAACCACACACTTCTTGCTTTGCAAACGATGACACAAAAAAGCTTTAATTTAAATAAGGAAACAAACAAAACAAAAAAGAAATCACATAAAAAACTGTACATAACTTTGAATATTGAATTACAGTTTTTAAATAAAACAACCCCCATATAAGAACTAAAACAACAACAATAAAAAAATGTGGGATGGTAGACTATTTTACAATAGTTGTGCAAAAGCAGTATTAATCAATTCTTCCCCCAAACGGCATGATTCAAATGTTCAGAGAATGCCCATTCCCCAGAGACGGCCTCTTGATGAAGCAAGAAACCTAGGAGAATGCCTCCCCTAAGACTCAAAGTAGTGTCTTCCTTTAAAAATAACCAGAAATCCAATAATAATAAAATAGATTTATATTTTTAAATATATATTTATATACAAAACATGCTGTACATAAATGGCAGAGATTTTTCAAATCCCTTTATTATTGACACCCAAGTCCATCCAGTAACTTGTGCTTTCCTTTCTCCCAGTAAGAAAAGTACTCCCTGTCTGCTTTGGAAATTACACTGAATATGAGAGAGAAGAAACAAACAAAAAACAACAACAACACAAACAAAATGGTCCTGAAAAAAAAAAAAAAAAAAAAAAAAAACTGTTTGGTTCTGAGACACAGACGAGCCACTGTCACAACATTATGTATGAAGATGAAAGCCACTGCTTGATCTTAGCCATTTGACGTTCGCTCACAAATTTGGAAAGAAGCAGCAACCTTTTCTCTTTGGATGTCAGATTTTGTATTCCAGAGTCAAGCAAAGAGGTGGCGGTCTAAGACTCCATATGCTGCCGCCTCTGAGCACACACACACACCTGGCCACCTGAAGAGAGTGTGTGTGTGTGGAGTTCTGGAGGCACCTGTCAGAGTGGTCTCCCGAGTGACCGTGGGGTGGGGTTGGGTTGTAAACATCTACATCCCACATCCAGCTCTGCCACCACCACCACCACCCTCCAACCCCTGGAGAGATGGAGGCCTATCTGTTTTTCATACTGATTCTCTTGCACCAGCAGAGCGCGCGTGCGCACACACACACACACACACACACACACACACACACACACACACACACACACACACACACACACACACACACACACACACACACACACCTTCAAAATGTACTGTAGAAGGTCGCTGACATAAACCAGAACATGTGGGTTACCTGTCCCCTTTGGCCCTGACCGCACAGCTCCGTACTGGATCCTCAGCGCCTCAACCAATGGGGACTGTGCTCTACACTTCAGCCTGCATTCAAGGGTGGGGTGGGGCTGCATGGTTAAGTTCAACTAGTTCAACAAAAGTGCCAGAGATAACAAGACGAAGAAATCCTTCATGCCTCAGTCAGCATTCACTGAAAGAGGACCCAGTTCTTGTGTCCCTGTCCAGCAGACTGAAGGCAGCCGTGTGGGGGTCACAAGGGCAGCCTGGCTGCACAAACATTCATCAGCGGTGCTATTCCACCAGACTCTCGCACCACACATCCACTGAGAGTTCAGATCTAACAACCAGGATATTAGAATTTGGGGCCAGAATGACAACCAGCACGCCTAACCACAAGACTTTAACAACCTATCGATGAACGCGCATTCGCCATACAGAATACTTAAACCCCTGACACCAAACATCTAGTGATATACACCTTGCATACGATGGCACACACACACACACACACACACACACACACACACACATGTATACAAACACACAAATGCGCACACACGCACAGCAGTGCACTTGACAGGCTACTGATATGTGTTCTGTGTGGTGAGAGACGCTTGCTTGATCGATCAGCAAATCATTCGCCCTTTCTGGTGGTGTGCAATGCAAACAAACAACAAAAACAAACAAAAAATAATACAACTCATTGACAAAAAAACATTTCCAGTTGTATTTAACACCATAAACGTGAGCCCTTCTGAGGAGACCGACACTCCACAGACTCCGAGAGAGAAAGACAGAGAGCGACAGACAGAGAGCGACAGAGACAGAGACAGAGAGGCGCCAATGCAGCAGTGGCCCGTCCACTCACATTCCAGTTAGTCTCAGCGTGTCACAACAACCAATTTCTCCAGCGATATTAACAAAAGAAAGAAATACCTTTCCTTTTCTTTCCTGTTCCATTTGCTCCCTTCTCCAACTACAACGCTGGAGTGGAAACAGACACACCAGTAGCTTGGTTAGGGTTGGGCTTAGTAGTAAGGGGCTCGTGGGCGGTCCTAGCAGACGCAGTAGTATTGCAGTGGGAGGGACGTAAATGGGGTCCTGCCCAGTGCGGAGTGAAGTCAGAGTCAATAGGGGCAACAAGGGTATGAAGGGGGTGGGGTATGATTTTCCTCAGCCACATTAGGAGGTCCTGGTGACCAGTCCTGTAAGACACATTCGCATCAACCAAATCACAGGAAAAAAACTTAAAAAAAAAAAAACATGAGCAATATAAACAGAGAGACATTGGTCACAGGGAATCTTAAGGGTATCTTAAGGCGCAGCTGACCACAGCGCTTCTCCTGCCGCCTCTTCCTCCTCCTTTCTGGCCCCCAACAGAGCAGCAGTTCACACTGATTCTCCTCATTTGACTGTGTGTGTGTGTGTGTGTGTGTGTGTGTGTACCTGGGTGCCTCTGCCTGAGAAGGCTGTAAACTATATAGGTTAAAGCACCTCCGCTGGGAAAGGCTGTGTTTGTGGCTGTCTACATGGGGAGCATGGTGTGTGTGTGTGTGTGTATTTTTGTCCCTGAAATGTATTGACACCGCCACTGATGATGAAGATGAAGTGTGGGCGGTAGTCTTGTCTAGGTGATCTTCATGTGGGATGGGTCTTCTGAGGAGACGGGTTGGGGCTGGAGGGAGACGAGTTGCACGGGTCCTTTGGTGCTTTGCTCATCTAATCGCTAAACTGGGGGGTCAAGTGGCCAGCTTGACTAGCTTCTCTCTGAACTGCCAGGGCAGACAGATGAGGTCAATAACCTGATAATTCTCCTTAGTTTGGAAATGATAAAGCCTTGCTTAACACTTGTAAGGGAGAGACAACGAGAGCTTCCTCGGCTATGTTCTTGCCCTGGTCTCAGATCAGTTCACCTGGCAGCCCCCCACCCCCCAGAGTCCAGAGTTCCCTCCCCATTTCATTTCAGTGTTGCATTGGAACAGGTGTTAGGCGAGTCCCCAAACCCCATTTTTGGTGAAGCCTTTTCAAATCTGCATCACCATTTCAATCCAAAAAAAAAAAAAAAAAAAACTTCAAAAACACAGGCAAACAAACAAGACTGCACTGGCTTGTTGGCCTGTGATCATGGTCAACGCAAGAGGCCTGGAGAATCACACTGCACACCAGACTGCTTTGGACTGGACTGGACCCCCCTCCCCCTCCGACAGTGAAGACCTGCTGAACTGCATCAGTCCCAGGAGCTCAGGTGAGGGCTTCCCACACCCCTCTCTCCCGGTCCTCCACCTGAGTAGCCAGGTGCACCATCCTGCAGGCAGATCCAGTATTGCAAAGGCAAAAAAAAGCACAAGGCTGTTAGGGTCTGCTGGGCCACCGTAGGGCCCCAGGCTCAGCGCAGGTGCTCCAGCAAAGGCAGCTCTGTTGACTCCTCCTGGGAGGCGGGGGCGTCGGAGGTGAGGGGGGTGCTTTCAGAGGGGGTGCCCACCCCCATAGGGTCCATGGTGGGGCTGGAGTCAAGTGGGTGGCCTAGAGGAATAGGCTGGAGAACAAAACACAGGACAAATAAATAACCTCATGAAAGCTGTGCCTTCTTCAGCGTCCACTCAGGCCAAAAAACATCCCATCCTTCTTTTTTACATTTTTGAGGAATGTTTTTGTTTGTAAACCATTTTTGATAACATCCTAAAATTAATTTTGATGGCATATGGACACGTGAAATGCATATAAAACCAAACCTGCCGTTCCCACTATCCGCCAAAGCTATTCACTATGTAGGTTCAAGATCTACAACATCATTTAGCGGGCTAGATAGCCTTCATCAGTGTTAACCGTACCATTGCTGGCATTTGCGAGACAGTGTCTGATAACGTTTAGGTGGTTAGCTCGCTAGTTGTAGACAAAGACTCCTTTAAAATGGTGCCTTAAAAGAAATTTCATCCTTCTAAAAAATAGCACTAACATTCAACACTACCATGAAGCACTTCTGCTGAACAGAACCCAAACGCACCGTGCTGCACACCTGTGTCCGTACGCTCTGCTGGACTACCCCGTCTCCGTCGGCTGCAGCCGGCCCGTTGAAGCCCCTCTTCCCAGACAGACTCCACTTCCCGTAGGGCCCCTCGTAGGGCAGCCCGCTGCCCTGGCCCAAGCTCAGCCCCAGGGCCAGCCCTGGCCTGGCGCCCGACCGCAGGCCCAGGTTGTCCTGCAGGCTGCCGGGGCAGAAGCGCTCGGCCGGGGGCAGCACCACGGAGCTGCTGAAGGACAGCTGGGAGCTGGACAGGTGCTGGCCCAGCAGGCCCTGGATGGAGGAGGTGCGGTGGAGCGAGGAGACCAGCCCGGCGTCCATCCTGCCCTCCGATTGGCTGAGCAACGCCAGCGGGAGGGGCTGATGGTGGTGGTGGTGATGGTGGTGAGGCCACGTGGGGCCCACTGGGTTGTCGGTCCCTACACACCGGCACACAAGAGGTGGCGTCAGCAGAGCTCACACAGACACACACACACACACACACACACACACACACATATATATACACACACCGGCACACAAGCTGATCTGAAATGAGCTTGTGCAGCTTGTGTGGGTCTGTGAGGTAGGTGTAGTGTGTTGGCCTTACCCATAGGGGGCTGTACGGTGGTGAGGTGTGGGTGGGGGTGGGGGTGGGGCAGGGGCAGGGTGGAGGCGTTGCTCTGGGGAGGGTGCCCTGCAGGGTTGTTGTTGGTGATGGAGGAGGAGCCGCCGCCGCAGTCGGAGTCTTCGATGTTCCCGCCGCTGTTGCAGCCCGCCCCGCATCCTTTCTGCAACCTGCAGCAGATCAGGAGGCACACATTAGATGGATATGGACAGGGCTCCTGCTTAGGAGGAGTTTACATATGTGTGTGTGTGTGTGTGTGTGTGTGTGAACGGACTTGTCCCAGCTGCTGATGAACCAGGTGTAGATGTTGTGGGGGCTGACGGGTCCGCCCCAGACGGAGTGCAGCTGGGTGTGCCCGCCGGCGTAGGAGGTGGTGAGCGGCGACACGTAGATGGGGTAGCCGATGGGCTGGTCGCACGACGAGTTGATCATGTTGCGCAGGGCCTGCTTGGCGTTCTGGATGCTGCCGCGCTCAGGGTTGCGGTTGCGCAGGAAGACCAGCTCCTGCTGCTGCCCTGCCCACAGCCCACGCACACACTCCCTGTTCACCTGCGCACACACACACACACACACACACACACAGCGGAGGAAGGCAGAGGGGGTGGGCGGGAGAGAGAAAGTCCTTTTTAAAACACTACTAAAAAAAAAAACGTTGAAAGACCACTGAAAATATTCAGTCTATGTCACCAGTTGAAAACAATGGGAACTACCCCTCCCTTACACACCATTTCCCCCTGAACTGAACCAAGTTCCCTGTTTCCTGGTAGAACACACTCCTTCCCCCACTATTCTTGCTTCCACCAGAGATTTAAACATGGATATCATGTCAATGTCTCGGCCTTGCTTTACGAGTTTTAGTATGGCCAACTTGGTCTGGCCTAAGAAGACCATCACATTGACAATCACACCAAGCCTGGCTGTACCCACAACTGAACACAAGCAGAGGCAAAAAGAGAAAGAGAGAGAGTGCAAGAGCACAAGAGAGAGCGCAAGAGAGCGAGAGAGCGCGAGAGAAAGCAAGAACGATTCTAAAATGCCCTATAATTAGCAGGGCTATTTTGACTGGAACACCCTAGTGTTGTCCCTACTGACTCCGCCTCCACTATACCCAACCTACTTTCCTTCTGCTGTGAGCCCGTTTGGACCTGAATGGAACCAACACCATGGGCTAGGTATGGAACACTGATCTTTAGTCAGGAAATTGCTGGGTCATTTTGAAATGGGCTCAGATCATTATATCCTGGCATAGTCTGTATATGCTAACTTGATGGAACATACTGACAGCTTCATTAAGGTAACTTGGAAATAATGGATAAACAAAGGGAAGAGAAACAGATCTTCATGTCCTGCAGGACACAAAGTGCCTTCTGATGAGAGATTAGCATTCGATGAGCCTTACCTTTATGACCCTGAAGCTCAGGAATCGCTTGTTGAGCATGATGATCTTGTACTCGTCGCTGCCGTCGTCCATGACGTGACGCAGCGCCAGCAGCGAGGACATGTTGGCCAGGATGGCGCTTCGCCACACGGGGTCGCCCTCGTGCGAGATCAGCATCTTCTCCTCGTTGGCGGTGATGGCGTCGTACAGCACCACCGGGTCCTCGTACTCATCCGGCGACGTGAAGTGATCCTGGACAGCGAGAGAGAAGGGATGAGAGATCAGTTATGAAGCCTGCAGGTGTGTACTGGTGCTGGACTTAGAGTAAGACTGAGAGTGAGACTAAAGACTAAGTAGAGGGATGTCACACCTGATGGAGCTTTAGAGACATGCGCACTCCCGGTGCCACGACCCTGTTGAGCAGGTCCATGTCCGCAAACACCCACTCGTCCCTGGGGGAGGTGATGCGGAAGTCCCCCTTGAACAGCGCGTGGAGGCCATACAGGAAGGGCTCGAGGCTGCCAGATTACAACATCAGAAGGACACATTCAGAGGAGGGAGGTACTGGGTTGGAAGTTTCCTACACTGGCGCTTCCAGTTATGCAGCACAGCCTGTGTCTCAAGGGTGTGTGTTTTTATTTGACGTGTCTTACCTGGCTGACATGCTGTGAGAGGCGGTTCCCAACGCCCTGCGTCCCAGTATACACAGGCCAAAACACAGCGTGACCAGAGGGGAGTCTCTCTCACTCTCAACGGGCTACAACAAAAAAACACACACACACACACACACACACACACACACTTATATTACAACAGATCAATACAAAAGGCTTTCAGAGAGGCTTCTCAGATAACCCACAGACTAGGAAGCAATGTATTTTGCCATAAATGGCCATCGGAGTGGAACAGGCAACTGATGTTAGTACCAGAATTTAAGCAAAAAAAAAAGGTGTTCAGCAGTGATGCAGTGGTGTGCTTGTAGCCCAGAGGCAGGATCTTACCGTCGGCCTGCGGCTGTTGCAGTACTGGATCCAGTCCAGGTACACCATGCAGAATGAGGTGGGGGTGATGCCCGACTCCCTGTGGTCGTAGTCCTCGTCTATGTTCAGGTTGAAGGTGGGGTCACTGTCCACGTAGGACGGGCTGAGGCAGGGACGCAGCGCCTCCTGAACCGCCTCGGTGGACAGCCACTCCTCCAGCTTGGGAGAGCGGCTCACGTAGTAGATGATACTCTGGACACACACACACACACAGTAAGGCTCGGCTCCATTGGTGTTACACAGAGACAGAGAGGGCTGTGTTAGATCTGATTAAGTAGATAAGAAGAGTTGCTTTCAATCATTCCGATCTCTAAATAAATGCGGGAAAAAAATATGTAATGGTATATATGCTGGTCATATGCTTTGAACCAAGCAATTTTACAAGCAAAAGGTCCATGAGTAACTGGACTCTCTGGACTCTTCTGACTGACACCATAAAAATACAGCACTGTGAAGTGACCTACAGTCATAAAATCCTAACTATCCTGCTTCATACCAAAAAGTATTTGCAACTATCAGTATCGATGTGTTCCACGTTCGTGTCATTGGCCCTTAGTAGCACAATCCTAACAAATCTGCAAAACTCTTTTCTTGAGCGTGTCTTCATTGAGCTGTACCTTCACGTAGTAGGTGATGAGGATCTTGCGCAGGTCGAACACCTGCAGCATGGAGGCTGCGTTGTTGTCGCTGATGCTGTAGCCCTCCAGCACATACTTGGTGGCGGCCACCTCCCAGGCCAGCCAGCGCTGGCCGAAGGCGGCGTTGAAGGACAGCATGTGGGGCAGGTGGCCCGGCTCACAGCAGCAGCAGCCCTCGTCCTCCTCCACGCCCTCCGTGATGGCCTCCACCTCCCGCTGCTGGCAATATGTACCTGCAGATGGACACACCGCAAAACAGGGAAGACATGATGTTGAAGTGAGTAACACTATAAACTATATTATTACCGTTATGATTATTATTAGTAGTAGCAGTAGGCAAGGCAAGTTTATTCAGCACATTTCATACAGTTCACTTTCCTCCTCTCTTACTCACCCCTGAACTCCAAGCCCCTGAGCTGGAAGGTGACGAGGCCGTTGCCAATCTCGATGAGGTGCACCAGGGCGTTGAGGTAGTCGGAGGCCAGGATGAAGCAGTCCCCGGTGGTGTAGTTGCCCCAGCGGCCCAGCAGCAGGTCCCCACACAGGGAGTGCTGCAGCGAGCGCGTCAGGTGCTCGTAGAAGATGGAGTTTAGGTTATTGTCATCGGCACCTTCAAAGACAGAAAGAGCCATCACGAGTCAACCAGAAATACCAATCAGTAACATCAATAATAAAATCGGCCGAGGGGCAGTAGAGGGCCGAGGGGCAGGAGAGGGCCGACGAGGACTCACCAGGATTGCGGTCCAGCTGGGTGGCTAGCCGTGTGTTGGAGTGATCCACGCGTTTGGTGCTGCGGAGTGAGAAAATCAAGATCATTAGGCATCGGTGTCTGCATGATGATGATGATGATGATGGCGATGATGAAGAGCACAATGCGCTATGTTACTGACTGCTCAGCTGAATTACTGCCGTACTCACTTGTAGTCTCGCTCCCAGAATTTGACAGGACGGGTGTAGGAGGTGACGAAGACTGCGCTACCCAGAACAGGGTTGAGTGGCGTGGAGAAGAGGGCAGAGAACACAGCCTGAACAAACAACATGGCCGAATCTGGGACAGGGTGAGGGTCAAGGAACATAGCATCCAGACTAGTAGAGTTCCATGCATCCTGTGAAAAGACAACACTGAGGACACGACTCATCTCATTTTATTTTGTTTTCCTGAAATATAAATAAATGCCTAACAAACTCAATCTGAAAAAGTATAAAACGATCCGTTCATGACTGGTTGTACTGGTTTAGCAAAGAACCCCCCAGACAATATAGACTATGTATGTATAGACTATGTAAATGGTGTTGATGATGCTTTTTAAAAACCCATTGGATTCGGGTCCTGTTCACTGAGTGCCAGTGTCAGAGGTCATGAGAAGGATACGAGGCACAGCGAAGGGCTGAGCGAAAGCGTGGAAGGCAGAGCCCCAGGTGATCTGCCAGGGGGCGATGTAGGTCAGCACAAACCGCAGCTTATACAGCAGGTCCCACAACTGCAAACACACACACACACACACACACACACACACACACACACACACACACACACACACACACACACACACACACACACACACACACACCCATCATTTTCTGTTTGCCATTTGGAACGGGTCGATATCAATTCTTTCTTGTGACATCTAGTCCAGTTCTGTCCATGCGGGCCACGTGTACACAGTCCATAAAGCAGTGACATTAGAGGGGGCGGCGAGACACCAACCTTGCTGAAGAGGACGGACATGAAATAGTAGTCGAGCAGGAAGGACTCGGAGAAGTGAGGGTAGTCGAAGCGGAAGAAGAGGGCGGTGAAGCACAGGGTGACGTACTGCAGAGACGGCGCGCAGAAGGACGAGCGCAGCAGCTTCATGCCGGCCAGAGAGATGAAGAGAGCGCGGCCACTAGAGGGAGACAGACACATCAGAGAGACGGTGAAACACAGACTCATGCTCAGACGCCTACTGCACCATCAGGAATACAGGGTGCAAATCTGAAATGTCACATTAAAAAAAACAAACGGAAGAGTTAGCATTGTCTCATTTTGCTCCTAGCATTGCTATGAACATGGGCATCATCTCATATCTAGGAAATGAATGAACTCAAATAATTGTGCTGGCCAGTGTGAGGCAGCTGGTGCAGTAGTGGGTAGTGGGAGATGCACTGCACCATGGAGAGGTGACACTAATCCTGCCAGCCAGTACTGCTTCTGTTTTAGATGAGAGATGGCCGTGAGAGTTGAGCTGCTTACTAGGTTATGGTCTTGTCTGAGCTGCGTCCCACAGCATGGGCCTCGGTGGTCAAGGAGTTGAGCACCACTGCAGGGTAGATGAAGTACTTCTCCACACACTGCAGCCAGGCATACAGCTTCTCAAACCACATCAGCTGAGCCGCATCTGAGGGAGAGACAATCAGAATCAGAATTCTTTAATTGGCCAAGTATATTTTCACATACAGGAAATGTGCATAGTACATAAAACAATATATATAAGTAGAAACAAAGTATTAACCAAAAATGTACAAAAGAGCAATTATTAACAAAATAGCAAAAAAAAAATCAAATAAATCCCCACCATGCCCTGCCACTACCACACAACGTCATCGCGGCCAGCCGCTCATTAACCTGGCTCTGGCGGTCTTACTCACCGCGGACCTCGAACTGGCTGTACTCTCGCGAGCGCAGCACTGGATGGGCCAGGCAGAACCAGGGCAGCTGCTTGCGGAGCTGGGGCATCAGGTAGTGGGTGAGGAAGCCCACCACCCCGGCCAGGATGTACAGGACAAAACTAAGAGCAGGCTGGGAGGGAGGAGGAGGACGGGACAGGATCAGTCAAAGACTGCAAAGACACAGCACAGAACCAGTCTATTTCACAGTCATCTATGACTAATCTCCATCATCAGTTCACCATCACTGTTGAAACCATGAACCCATTATACGGTTATCTGCATAATACTGTGAGGAAGTGTCATTTGCTGACATGAATGTTTCATTCAAAGTTATTTTGTACACCTCCACTAAGAGGCAAGACGAAGTACAGTGAGAAAGATGCTGCAAGAAGATATGTTTTTCATCTGCTGTGATGTACCACATGATAAACCATTAGTACAAAATTAATCTGATCTCAACAGCCTACGCTGCACTGACCTGCAGGGCGATGAAGACAGTGCTGGCACTGATGGCAAAGGTGATGATGGCCATGAGAGGACACATCACCAGGTCCGAGTGGAGAATCTCTTTCTGCAAGAGAGAGAGAGAAATAAAATGAAATAAAATATACTGTAAGTGAGAGAATCAACAACATTAAGGGCATGGTTGCCTCGTCTGTAGTTCATGAATGCATTACCACAGAGTTGCGCAGTTTCTCAGGGAGGGGATCTTTAATCTCTACAGGAGGATCCTCAGGCGTCCGGCTCTCCAGCTCTGGGAAGAACTTGGAGCGGACAAGAGACCTGCAGAGAACAACAAATGAGCAAAACAGGATCCTGTACTCTAAGAGGTCTGACATCCAATTTCTCCTGAGGCAACAAACGATTAAACTATGTCCTAGTGGATTCAAGGTTAAGGTTTCAATTCTCACACAGCTTTCTAAAAAAGCTTCTTTTTAAATACAAGTGCATGGTAAATGTCAAAGTGTGATTCGGAGCCGTGAGTAAAGCATAGCGTGTGACGGCACTGAGGTGACAGCACTGACCAGAGGATGGTGGGGTCGCTGCTCTGGCGGCTCAGGTGGTACGACAGGGCCAAGAGCAGCCCACAGAACACTGAAAACAGGACCGGTACATGCTGATCCTCCCAGGTGACCTGCTCACACACACATTCAAAATAAAACAGTTGGAAAAATAATGTCCTGATGAACAATTTCAGTGGCGATTGTTTTGGTACCAATGTTGAAGGGATTCAAGTGATTCCTTCACTTACATTAATGGCGCCCAAGCAAAAGCCGTACAGCAGAGCGGCCACCAGCACACTGCGTATCAGGCTGTAAACGGACGACAGAGGGCTCGTGGTGGCTGAGGACACACACACAGTCATGAAATCACTGAACAGGCACATATAAATCGAATGTATTGTTATTAATATAATAATCATCATTATCATGTATGAAATCTGCACACTGTTAATGGGTGACTGCCTGTGACATGTCCCTCACCTGTTCCCCCAAATATGTGCATATCCACTTGTTCAAGCAGACACATGAGGAAGGTGTTGACCTGAGGTAGAAGCCCAAAGAGGAAGATGACGGGGAAAGAGAGGGTGAACACTGTAGGTGGAAAGTGGAAACAGAAAGAGGGGTTGTTATCAGGGACGACATGAACAAGACTCACTCTACGGTGACACGCTCCACGCTGAAGGCCAATGGGTAATGTTCTGGCGACTGACCTATGAGGACATCTCTGGCGCACAGCAGGAACTGCGCTGAGAAGAAGGTGACCCCGTAAAGGGAGAAAGGCAGCAGTCGACCAGACCGACCACCCAGGTCAAAGACAAAGATCAGCATACAGCACAGGCAGAAGTACGCTGGTCGACTGTACACAATGATCCAGTTATGGCCCTACGCACCAGGAAGAAAGACACATTTATGTCAGATGTTTCTGATCCAGTTGTGGCCCACCGTACCAAGGAAGACACATTTTCATCACAGGGTCCTAAACTCAAGGCAACACCTCAATTGCAACATATATGGTCCTATGTGGTTACCTGCTTATCTGTGTAATTACTGGCAACACTTCCTTTATTGCTACTCAAGACACACAAACTGTCCTGTACCACACTGCGTTATTGCCTTAATGACACACAAACTGTCCTGTACCACACTGCGTTATTGCCTTAATGACACCAATATCTAACATTTATATTTAATCACGTAATTAACCATTCATCTGCAATGTATTTGTGCAGTCATGTACTTACATGCATTGGGGATGCTGCATCTGGCTGAACACTCTGCCGAGGGAAAAACAGAATTCAGAGATTAGAGCTGCAGTTTCTCAGATTATCTTATCTGGGGAAAAAACCTTGACTGAATTAATAAAACTCACAACTGATCTTTGCTCTCAAGGAAACAGGACACTTTTAGTAGATACGAGGAGAAGAGTGTTGTGGGGCAAAGGGGTGAACTCTCACCTTTAGTAAGGAGTATTGGCAGCTGGCAATGACGAGGCAGAACTGGAAGACCCAGATGTCCCTGAAAAAGCCCTGAAGAAGCAGCAGGAACCCTAGGAAGGCGACCAGGCAGGCAAGCACCACTGCAAACACATTCTCCCCAACACGACGGTTCCTGAGGGCAAAAGTAATTTGCCCAGTTACACTACTGTGCGACCTTCTAGGCAAAGTTCACACTTTAATATTACCACAGCACATATCAAAGCCTGGACAGAATTTATATGAAACGAGTTTATCTTAAAACACCTATATTAATTGTGTCTTATGTTTACTATAAATGCCAAGATGGCCATGGCCTATAGAATCTGCTTTTACACCCTCACACGCAGCCAATCGCAGAATGGTTTACACTTCCAGAAAACATCCATGGACAGGTCTTCAAGCAACAGCAGCAATGCACATATAAGCCCCAAGACCACCAATTAGAAAAACAGGCAGCTCTTGGCCATGTAAGGCAGCAATAAGTCGCATTCTTTAAGTCATAACTAAAGGCCTGGCTTATGAGACTTAACTACTTGGGTGGGTGGGAGGATAGATTTGTATGAGTCATCATTCATTGACAGTCTGAATGAATTGTCTAAATCAGTGGTTCTCAAAGTGGGGGGCGCGAACACTCTCCAGGGGGGGGCGCGATGTCACAGACGGAGAAAAAAAAAAAAATACCGCCGACCTGTCACTGGTTAGTGAAAGCTCAGTGGCGAAATGCAAGGGGCTGGACTGACCCAAACAAATCAAATACGGTTTTGCTCCTGATCCACCAATCAAAACGGAGTTTTTTCATTTGAACGCGAGTTGCACCTAAGTTTCCGAGTATATAAAAAAAAAACGCAGGCATTGGTAAGCTCTCACCCTGAGATGACTCTGCAGAGTTTGTTCAATTTCTCTTGTTTCCTGTATCATTCAGATATTCATTGCTTTATAAACAGTCTTTTTAAAGACTCACTCCTTCCTTAGTAATACCTTACTGCGCTTGCAGTAGGTCTATTCGTAGCCTATTCTAAGGAGTAATTTGCCCCAGTCTTTTGAAAAAGCTCGTAGCCCCGAGAGCTAGCCTAGCTAGCTACCTTTTTCCAACTGCAGCTAGCCCTTTTCTCCTTAACACCTACCTTTATATTTTTGTATCATCCACCGTGTTGCAACAAATAAAACACCAGCACTTGCATACTATTTTGTGCTGTCCCTGTCTACATTGTGTACAGTTCGTTTTGTTAGGAATCATTGCCTAGCACAGCCTTATCCTTATCCATGTCGTTCACAACCACACATACAAGAACACAACGTTGAAATTAGAACCTTATTAACTTCACACACACTGTATCAGCAAACAAACACAACTATGGACACGTTTCTGATTCGTAAAAGTCAGAAAGAGAAGCCTGTGGACTTCTTTAAACATGAACGTGATGGCCTCCAGCAACAACGAACCACCATCTCCAAGCAGTGTCTGGAGGCATCTTATGTAGTTGCTCATAGAATTGCTAAGCTTGGCCAACTCCATACAATTGCCGAAACACTGATTTTGCCGGCCGCGCAAGACGTGTAGAATAGAAGCTAAACTCAGCGCAATACTTATGTCAAATGACATTGTATCACGCCGAATATCAGAAATCAGTTTGGGTCCTATTTCAAAGAGGACTACCGTTCATTCGCCTAAGTTCGGGATCCATTTCTCTGCTCAGCAGACGAGCTGTCAATAGACATGAAAGAGCAATTGAAGAGTGACAGTAGACTTAAGCATCTCCCCTATTTCGTCATTCTGGATAGCAATGATCACCTTTGCGACATAGCCTTAAAAATGCTCATCCTTTTCGCGTCGCGTATTTGTGCCAGGCAGGCTTTTCAAGACTGACTGCGCTCAAAACTAAATACCGCAACCGCGGTGAATAATGAATAGCCTACTAATAGGCCTACTATTACTGATAATAATAATAACAATAATAATAATAATAATAATAATAAATAGTTATAATAATTGTCTGTATGGGCCTAACAATAGCCTAACCTTGACATGTCAGGCCTATCAATAACAATATGCTATCTATCTATCTATCTATCTATCTATCTATCTATGGTGGTGTAGTTGAGGGTGGTGGCGACGGGCCGCGCGCTGGGGGGGCCCCAACTACCCCTAACCAGCTTTGGGGGGGCCCAGCTTGCAAAAGTTTGAGAACCCCTGGTCTAAATGAATCTGACAAAGCTTCTCTCAGACAGTACTCATCAGTTGTCCTTCCAACAAAAACAAGCGAAGAACAAGCCAGCTGTTCCCCAGCCCCTCACCTGTCGAGTAAGGCCAGGAGGGCCAGTCTGTCGTAGCGCACCCGGAGCCACTTCCCTGGTAACACCCAGAAGCGGTAGTACTGTTTGGGTTTGGCCTTCTCCTCAATCATCAGTGTGTTTTCCTGAGATTCGTGAAGGGACTCGTGATCCATTTCAAACTAGAGGACAGGGGGAAAGGACAAGCTGTGAAAATACCCACAACCCTCAGAACTAGAAGTTGCTGTGCTGGTATTTGCAGACATTAAATCCAGTGATAACTAACATTTTTCTCTGATTACAACCGCTGGTTAGAGCACATTTCTATGTAGTAAAACATAAACCCTGTTTGAAAAAAATAAAATGCTGTTGAGTCTTTTATTGCTATAACAACTTATGTTAACCTAGAGTTGGGCTGGCGACTGGCAGTAAACACAAACCAGCAACTCTTATGACCTGTACCAATTTGATTCCACAAATGTAGTCAGGACGTTTCACTCCATAGGATTATCATTTAAATCTGCCAGTGAACACAACCTAAAGATGGCCACCCAAGACAGAAGCCTGATGTTGGGACGCTTCCGCCTGTCGCCTCACCTCAGGCATCTCCAGCGGCACCCTGCGCACCTGCATCCCCTGCATGCCCTGCAGCACCACAGGCCTGGGCTGGAGCATGGTCAGCATCGGCACCACCTCCTGGACGTCTGTGGAGGTGAAGCTGGAGGACTGGGACTGGCGTTCGCGTTCCCTGGAACATCGGGCAAAGACCAGATGAGCACACAAAAACTGACAGCTGTCCCTTACTGATAACGGCTGACGGACAGAGAGCAACTTACTGGACGGGGTCCTCATAACCACCTCCACCTGGCCCAAATGTATACGACCTCTTCACTCCTGTAGAGGGCAGAAGCACCTTTTTGTGATTGATTGTCTATACATTATTTGTTGTCAGAGTGCTTCACTATTTTTAGTTCACTGACAGTTAACTGGCCATTAGTTGACAAATATCAATCACTTGGTAAGGGTTATTTGACAGAATTTGTTAATATGAAAATTATACTGTTAATATACGTCACTGAAAATGGTTTGACTATAGAGTTATCAAAAAGTGTTTTATGTGGGTAATTAGACAAGCTATTCGTATGCTACAGCTGGGAGATGGTGTTGACAGACTTACCACTCTCATCATAGAAGTAGTGCACAGCCCCCTCTGATGTGTCGTCGAAGGTGGACGCCTCATGGACGCCGGTGCGGGGCAGGAGCAGAGAGGAGGCGAACTGCAAGGCAGAGGGGAGGGTGCGCGTGCGGGAATGGGAGGAAGTGCGAGCGCGCTGGAGGTCCTGCAAACTGAAAGAGGAGCAAAGATGGAGGTCAGGTCAAAGGTCAAACCAAAACTCCTCCACAGAAAGCAGGGAGTGACTTACTGAAGACACTGGTAATTGGGGTTATTGAAGCCACCTAGTGCAGTGCTGGGCAATCTTATTCTCTTATCCCCCAAAGGGCCCAATTTAGCTGCCAGCCTTTACTGAATGCAAGCAGCAGCAAGCCCTCATTTAATGAACTGATCTGAAGCCTTCAAATGGCTGAACACGAGCATCAGAGGCATCGTCCTACTTATTTGGTATGAAGGCAGAGAAACACTTAATGGGGATAAGATTTCTCACTCCTGTTCCAGGGAGCTGGAGGCATACCTGGGAGGGGAACCCATTGCTGAGGGGGGAGGGGTGGGATTGCTCCCCGCGTTGTGGCGCCGGCGGATAGCCTGGGTCCTCTTCACGCTGCTGACCGAGTCCCTTTTACCGCCTTCCTCCGGGCCCAGTGCTGCAAACACAGACGGTTCATGAAAGTAGATTCATTACAGCTCTGACAGGGAAGAGTGCAGCAACCAGCGTCAGATAACCGAGACAACAGTTAGGTTTTACTGTTTGGCTTCCTTGGACGCGAAGATCACAATCCTACAGCAAAAATGCATCTTTACACTTGAGACAGATGTACATGTTTGCAGTGGTGTCAAGGCACAAAATCACTTCAGGGAATTTCACACAGGACAATTTAAACAACTCTTATCATTGCGGCCATGAGTCACAGACAAACTGACAAACTGAGGAAATGTACACCAGTCATCATGTCCAAATCGGTGAAGAACAATGACCTGTGGGCAATTCAAAGTCACGTTTTTGTTCATTAGATTCCACCACCTTGTTGTTGAGGAAAGCACTAAGCAGTCCATATCACTCGAAGCATGTTAAGCAACCACTACAGAGCTCCTTATCTGACAGGCCACAGCAAATACTTGACTCATTTGACCCGACACAGCAAAAGGTAGTTAAGCATGACAAATGATTCAGCCCTGTTCATGCGTCTCGTATACTTCACGGACTGTTAGACATCCAGTGGCAAAAATGGTTGATTGGACAAGCCACTTCTAAAAGTAAGAAACTTGGTAGCTTTGCAGGGCAGAGGATATTGCTGCAATGCTTTCTGGGAAACAAGCAAACATGTCACTTTTCAAGAGAATACAATGACTGTGACCCCAAACCTGAGGGGAGAACTTAAAAGAGAGGGAAAACACTCAAAGCCTCATTTAGGTTGTTGACTTTTGTCCAATTTAAATTAGTTTATTATGATGAATATGCAATGAATGTGGCCAGTCCGGTTCTGACCAATGAGGTCTTAGCCCCATCCCTAATGTTAACAAAGCCATCAGTAATAGCATCTGTCTAGACCAGGGGGAGCCCGTCTTATTCACAAAGAACCAGCAGGGCTGCTCGCTCTCACTGCAACTAAGAAGGAGCACACCTGACTCTTCTTCTTTCATTTCATCTCATCTCTTCTTCTATCATATCATCTCTTCTTCTATCATATCATCTCTTCTTCTATCATTTCATCTCTTCTTCTATCATTTCATCTCAGTCTTCACAGGACCGCATCAGCCATGCTCCTTCACAGCAGGAATGCAGTCGCACTACCCCTCTGTGGAGAACACTACGACACAGCCCACTGACACAGACAACTGGGCATTGGCATCAAGTATTCTTCTCTCAGGCTACGTCCACACCAATACTGGATCCCCGTCCAGACAAGCGTTTTAACCACGTATCAGCAATAATCTCCGGCCATATTAACATGCCCGAAAACGGTCACTTGAGACGAATAAGGGAAGGATACGTCGTAGCTAAAAAGACCCAGTCAGGAAACGGACGTGGGTGTCTGAGTCAACGTTTCCATTTATGCTCGTCTACACTAAAATGCAAACTAGTAAAACGTAGTAAACGTGATGTATTTTAAACCTAAACCATATTAATGTGGATGTAGCCTCAGCTATATATCCTGCAGTAAGACACACACACACACAGCTAATTCCGTACTGCCCATCATCAGAGACAGGCGGAGGCAAGGGGCAGCTCACCTCCTCCAACAGCTCCTTCCTCAGCCAGCTCACCAGCCCTCCAGCCGGTCTGGTTCCCTGCCCAGGAGCCCCCCAACGAGTCCAGGCGGTGGTGAACCCTAGTGAAGCCGTCCGAGTTGTTTGCCCGGGCCTCCAGGTCCGATTTGGAGATGGTGAGGGGCCGCGGCGCGGGAGCCGAGGCTGTGGGGGGTAAAGGCATCAGCGTGGAGGTCAGGGAGCCGACGTTGGTGTGGCTGCCGCCACCTCCGTCCATACTGAGCACCCTGGCGTGGGTCTTGGCACTGGCTGTGCTGGACGATCTCTGGGCACTCCGCGAGTGAGAGGGGCCCGCCACGTCCGAGCCCTCCCCCTCCCGGGAGCTGGGCAGCTGATTGGCAGAGTTGGGGGTTGAGGCGGCACCGACGTTGGCCAGGTCTGGCGAGTAGCAGGAGGTAGAGGAGCTCGAGTCGTCATCGTCGTCGTCGTCGTCATCCGAGCTGTAGTGACGCTGCGAGCCGAGGCTGGATCCGCCGCTCATGTCACTGGCGTCGTCCTCGTCACTCGAGTCCTCAAACAGGCTCTCGCTGTAGGCTCTCGCTGTGGCCCCCGCTGTGGCCCCGAGCCGGCTCCGCACGGGAATGTAGTCTCTATGCTGCCCTAGGCTGTGGTGCCGTCGGTAGGAGCCACAGTCGAAGCTGCTGCTGCCCGCCGTGCCGCGCTTGCGGGGTGCTTTCCGGCGGCCGGGGCGATGGCCCAAGCTGCTGGTCCCGCCGCTGGAGCGCAGCAGCTTCAGGTCCTTTGGCCGCACCACCTGCTGCTGCACCTGCAGGGATTGCTGCTCCAACAGCAGGAAGGGGGGAGACGCGATGGGCAGGGTGGGCTCCGAGCACCCCAGCCCCAGAGCCAGCCCGGAGGGCACCGAGCTGGCCTGCCGTGGCGGGGGTAAGGGGGGGACGGGCACGGATCTGTCCACGTCGCAGATGCCCGAGTGCCCGCTGCTGGAGGGCGAGGAGTCGGGGAGGTGTGGGGACTGTGCAATGTCAGTGGGCAGAGGGGGCAAGTCCTCCCCCTCCACCAGAGTTCTGTCTAGGCCCTGCCCGACCGAGACCTCTTTGGAGGGCGACTGGAGCAGCTCGCTGTCCGACAGGTCGTCGGTGTCACTACCGCCATGCAGCGGGGTGTCTACCAGTGGGCCGACGGCAGCACGGCCACCCTGACCTGCGCCAGTGGAGGACGCCGCTCCAGGAAGTGACGGGTATGGCTTCCCCAGGGAGGGGCTCTCCAGCTGGGTGGAGTCTGTCTTTTCGCTGCGGTAGCTGCTGACTGTGCTGAGGGTCTCACGGTCCGTGGTGGCCCCTCCTCCACTGAAGCAGCTGTCGGTGGAGCCGGCAGCTATGGCAATGCCGCTGCGGCTGCCCGCATGCTCTTTGCCACGCGCAAAGGTCACGGGGTCGAGGCCAAGGCCCAGCAGGTTCTGGCTCAGCTCCTCGCTCAGGCTGCTCTTAATGAGCGGGCTGAGAGGCGCGTCCCCCAGGCTCTCGGATTCAGCAGAGGGCCCCAGCGGAGAGTAGCCGCCCATCCGGTCCCCTTCGGGACTGTGCTGAGATAGCTCCTCCAGAGGCTGATCCTCCAGCCCTCCGTCCTCCTCCACCGGCTCCTTGTCGTCTCCATCTCCCTGGCTGGAGGGGGAAGGAGGGATGGAGGGGCACCCATTCGGGTGTAGGCTGCTAAATCCACCAGACATGACTCCCCCGACCCCGATCAGGCCTGGGAAGTCTGCCATTAGGCCTGAAGCTGCAGCCAGGCACGACTGAACAACACTGCCAGCCCCTGTGCAGAAGAAACAACATCATCATCATCATCTAAGGTAAGAGATCTTTCCTAGAAGGTGTGGGCAAAAGTATGTGGTAGCCTGGCAGATGATGTTTCAATTAATGAAGAACACTAATACTATGACCAATTTGAAAAATATACTTTAACTTTGCAGACACACTGCAAACCAATTTTGTTGACTCGTGGTCAGATCTGAGTTCAGTGAGTGAATTTGTGTGTCATTGCTTCGCTAAAATCTGCTGACACTTTTTGCCTTTGAGTACAAGACTGTCCACATCTCCACACCTCTTCGCTCCAGACCTTCCTAAATGAACGTACTTCTCAAATAGACAGAAGACAACTACCCTACCTGCTAGGATATCTTTATGATTGTGAAATAAATCTCTAGTTTCATCCAAGGCACATGTTTACTGTAAACAATACAGTTTAGTTCAAGCACAATATCTGCATATATATATAGCAGTATATGTTTTGCAGCTGTATATTTTCAAACAGGGAGGGAAACCCTTTCATTTTGATCATAGTCTGTTTTAATTAAAGTGCGTTTTACATCTCACTTATGGCTTTGACCTACAACTGAACATTTAGCCCACTTCGAAAACACAGAGATCTATATTGTGTATCACCTAAAAAGCCTCACAGCCTAAAAATATCGAGATTCGTTTTCTGGTCAATGTCACCCAGCCCTACTAAATATATACATTCAAATGTATAGATTTAATGAAACATTTGATGTGACTATTCATGGAAAGAATACATGTCCGTTGCACACAGATTATTTGATGTTGCTGGTCATGCGGTCACTCTTACGGATAGTGTCCTGGGAGCTGTGGCGTAGGTCCTCTCGGTGTGCAGATGTCAGGATCACATTATTACTACCCTGCTCTCGCATGAGCTCCTTGATATCTGGAAGAGATATGCAACGAGGAAACGGGTTTAAAATGGTGTCTTCAAATTTCAGCCCAAATTCTCAGACACAGCCACACCTAGTAGCTCCTTGGAAAATGCTCCCTAGAATTCAAATGGAAACATGGCAGGACAGGAGCCAGGCCTAAACAGACATTCAGAGAAACTGGGACACATAAAAAGAAAAAAGAAAACCACACACCTTGTCTATTTTTAGCCTATGCGATGGTACTTAGCCCTCATTTGAATGTTATAGAAAATAAACTCCCTAGCATGGTGCCTTTGAACACATATCTCCCTGGAGGAACTTAACAGAGCACATACCTTTTGATCCCGCTGTGTCATCAAGATGAGGCAAAAAATCCTTAAAATAAGAGAATAACATTAACTGCTGTGTAATAAGAAGAAAAAGACATTATGAGGACAGTCCAAAGGAGTGTGATATATATATATCATATTTTCTTGTTTTGTTAAACCTTCCCCATCCTCTTGAGAGATCTACTGACAAACCACTAAAGTGGAGGGTTATTGATCCTTACCGACACTTGGTTAAGTCCAAACAAAGAGTGCTGGGAACTGCAGCGAACAGGAGGGGTTGAATTGACCTTCCGGAACACAGTCATCTCTACGCCAACAGTGCTGTCCCTGACAACAGAATGAACCAACGATTGATCTCAGAGTATACCATGTGAGCCAAAGACATGTGGAGACTGTGATCCTACATGCACCAACCTGCGTTGGTTTCCCTCATGTCCTCCCGAGCCATCCTCCCCCTCCTCCACTCTCTGGTTGTCTGGGGTGAGTGAGGCCTGCCTCTTCTCCACAATCTCTCCCAGGTCAAACATGGCATGGAGGCGAAAGTTCACGATCTTTATGGCAGTGAAAAAGGCTGCCACCACTGCACAGTACACAGCTGCAACCACTAAACTTGGTGGCAGAGCCTAGAAACAAATTGAGGAGAGTAGAGTTTAAGAGAAGCCACAGGGTATCAGATTAAAAGATGACCACATTATCAATGAAGTTCTGTCATATCTCATCAGACTGCTCTGACCCCCACTATGAGGACCAGTCCAACACAAACATGTATCCACTGCATCTTTTGCAGAACTTAAGAGGTGAGCAAATCCTGCATAGCAAAACCCTTCAAGAAAGACCATGCATGTCAAAATCAATCAATGTTGAAGCTATAATTTTATATGAAGACGAGTTCAACTAAATAGCATCAAATCATGCTGATTATACAACAAAACATGCAAATCTGATATGCGATATTCCATAATTCTAAACATGAATCCTTTCCAAATGCACATATGTGGACACACACACGCATTAAACACACATAACATCATACCTCTACCACCCCTATCTGAATTTAAACTTTATACATGTTATCCAGATATTCTCAATACTGCTCCTGGAGCAGCCCTGCCACACTTTTCTTCCATATCTATCAATCCCTGCACCAAGTGGAACATCTGGTTGAAATTAGTGATTGGCAGGTAGATTCTCATGATTAGCAGGTGTGTCCAGATAACAGCTGAGCCATTGACAAGTTCAGTCAGAAAGGCAACACAAGGAAAGATGGAAAACGTGCAGGGCAGGGGAAGGCTGGGAGCAGGACTGAGAACCACTGATCTGATCAGAACACTGCGCATTTCCAGCTATTAACAGCTTGCTCACCAGAATGACATGAAACTCACCATGTACAATAAGAAGGGGAAGGCCAGGAGGAATATCCAGAGGTAGAGGTGGAAGCAGTTGGAGAAGGTGCTTTGATGGGGATCCACATACCAGCCTCCAGTCAGTGAAGCCCACACACCCTGACGAAGTATCTGAAGCGCCTGAGAGCCCATGATGCCCTTCAGATCAGTCACGCCAAGGCCGCAAAGCTTCCTATAAGGCTGCAGCTGAACACTGCTTACATGCAACTCCCCCTTTCCACCGTCCCTATAGTGGCACTTCCATTGAGGGTGACTGGGGGTCTCTCTTCATTTTTGCACATCCTAGAATGAGCATTGAGACAATCATCAGAGAGGTCCAGGCTTGTGGTATTTAAATGACATGACAACAGTATTTTCACACTTTACTAACAGACTCTGCAGATTTAAATGCAGGCTATGGAGAGGCATATAATGTTCATAAAGAATAAAACAACTTGGCACACGTGATTAAATCTTTCCGTTCGAAACCCACCTCTCAGGAATAGTCATACCACTATAGCCAACTATCCATTTACAACAAATTGCAGGAAATATCAAATAATAAACTAGCTATACATTTTGAACAGCACCATGTGGTAAATTCTGAGCTAACTACTTAGCTACGATAACGTTAGCTCCATAGACATATATAGGTCTATGGTTAGCTCTGCAGCAAAGTCAAGAAACGTTAGCAGTTAATAACAGGGATGCATTCGGGATCATTTTGGCAACATGCGTACGATAACGATAACTGGTGGTTAGCAATTAAGTTTGTAATCCTTATTAGGCGCGGTTAATCTGTAATAACAAAACATAACGTTAGCCAACCTTAACTGTTAAACGTCCATATGAGCTAGCACTAACAGTGTCTGGCAAGAGGGGTGACTCACTGTTCAACACTAAGATTACCAAAGTAAGGTATGGTAACAGCTGACCTTTGGTTGACAGTAACGTATGCTGAGTCTAGGGTTTCATACGTGGCTGAAATTTGCGTTTATTTACAGAAACATTTACTAGCTAACCAATCTCCCCGTAATGAAGATCACCAAACTTTGAAAAGAAGCTGGCCAGATAGCTAAGATGTCTGAGTATTAGCTAACGTTAACTATCTAAACGTTATCTATGGTTAATAATGAGCTTACTTATACTCATGAAGGTAACGTTAATTATATTAAAAGTTCTAACACTCAATAATATCTTACAAACTGTACTAGACAGCCAAGGATGTTGGCATTAGCGGAGTTTGCCCATAGGAAAACGTTTAAATTGGCACAGTGAAATGATCTAGCTAGCTCGCATATCATAGGTTACGTTAGCTAAAAGTAGTGACTTGGGTGAACATTCGATTAAGTTAGATAGCCTTGCTAACCCAAACGGTCTTTTAAAGTACGGGAGCTAGCTGGCTAGATAGCTGTCAAGCTAACATTCGGTTAACAAAGTGGCTGACAAAACGGTAATTGTAAATGAGTGTATGGTCTGATTACAGTTAGCTAACGCTATCTAAGAATTTGAAATACAATTACACAGATGTTCCCAACCGAGCCCTCAAAATCAAGATGTAGTTCCATAGCTTAACAGCTAACTTGACAGCTTACTGGGTGGCAAATATAAATGTCCCCTGAGTTTTTAAGAACCTCCTAGTCGTATTTGAAATAAGCATAGCCACTGGCTTGCTAGCTAGCAATGATAAGTATCTAAGCTAGGCCACATACAAACGAGTAACGTTAGCTAACGGAACACTAGCAACACTAAATGCACTAGTTAACAGTAAAGAAATGCAGCTAGCCTTATAAATCATATGTACCGACGAACTGTATTTATTACCCTTGGTTTCAGCTCTCTTCATCCTCTCCACTGCATGCCGCCGAGAAGACTGCTTAGGTTTTTCTTTTTCCACCGCTGTAGATGTTGGCAAGCTGGCTAACTTATCATTGTTTTTCAATGGTATTCTTGGCGAGCGCCATCGTTTGAGACACGGTAGATGTGTATCCACTTATACTGAAGTATTAAGACTAATATACACCGTATGGACGTGCTCCTTTGCATTTTACAAACGGTTAACACAAATACTCAATATAGGCATTATAAATGCCTATAAAAATCCTGACTAGCGAACATTATTTCTCTCCAACCTGCTAACTTCCTCCTATCGAATTCGCCCATTCACACAGGTAGCACACACCCACTTACAGGAAGAAAAATACACTTCACCTCGTGGTTGGCTACATCACAGATCTGTCAGAGAGACTGCGCTCCCTGATTTGTCTTCACAACTACGTCTGACCCCTTTCCTGTCTGACTAAACAAGCCCTTTCAATTGGTCAATTCAATTATTGTATTTTTTTTAGACTGTTATCTGTCAAATCTATTGACTACATCAAAAACTACACTTGTTTTCTCAACACCCCCACGAATCTCATCATATGGTGTAGTCTCGAGCAGGGGGCACTAGGCTACTTGTTTCCCCCCTCTTTTATTGAAGTAGAAATAGTACGACAATATATGGCAAACATCATAGACTCGGAGAAAACGGAGCACACAATGTAAACATCATAACAAAAACAAAAAAAACAGCTATAGAGTCTCTTTCAATAATACTATAAATGAAGGCATCAATAACATTCAGCAATTTCTTTGCTCTTTTCTGTCATAATTTTCAGTGATTTGCAATGCAGTGTTAGTTCTTTTATAAAGACCACCAATAAGGGTTGCTTTCATTTTCTTATCCATATTGATTCCAAATGTAACCTTATGTCAGTTAAACTGGGAGAGACAAAATATTTTTGATTCAAGCCTTCAGTCACAATTGGGACTACATTTAACCTATCCGTTGGCAGTGAACACACATGGTAGAAGCAGTGAGCAATTAGCACACACACATAAGAGTAGTGAGCACACACACACACACACACCTGGAGCAGTGGGCAACCACTTCAGCTGCAGCACCTGGGGAGCAGTTGGGGGTTAGGTGCCTTGCTCAAGGGCACATCAGCCATGGACATTGAGGGAGGGGAAAGGGCTGTTTATTCACCCCCCCCCCCTCCCTTTTTTTCCTGCCGGTGCAGAGGATCAAACCAGTAACCTTTTGGTCACAAGCTCGCGTCTCATGGTGATAGTTATTAGAGTCTTTGCCTAAGAAGTCCTCCTGAGGAATATGCATTATTAAATACTGAAGCTCTTCATTGAAGCTCTTTTGCTTTTAGGAACAAAAGTAACCTTAAGAAGTAAATGCGTACTTTCTTTAAAGTAGGCTGACTGAAAATATCAGAAGCTGAGTTCCTGCTGAATTGCATAGGAGATGTAGTTACTTCAGAAATCATGTCTGTCAATCATCAGAGAGGGGGATGGGGAATAAGAGAAGTTGGTATACGTTTAACCTTATCATATTTATTATGGTTGAACTGGCAATACAAGTTGAAACAAAATTCCTCAAAGTGTTGCCAAATTCATGTAGGCTAATAAATGGGTTGAAGACCAAGTCTTTTTCTCCATCCACTCAGTGAAAAGACCTATTTTTAAAAAGAATGAATCTGCAATTCCAGATGGGACCACCATGTGGTGTGAAATTAGGTTTGTACAACAGTTTTCAATATGACAGTACTTGCGAATGGAATTCGGTAATTGTATAGGTAATTTATGAACAAAAATGTACGTAAAAACTTAAAATAAATGTAATACCGCCAATCCTTAGAAAAACTTTCCCGGAAACACAATACCAAAAGCTGTTGTTGTTTGCTAGAAAAGATCTTAATCATATGATTTTTAAAGTTCCATTTATACAGACAGAGTTAATAGCTTGTAGACCACCCCCTTTATAATTTTTCATAGTGTTTTTTTAAATAATGACATTTTCTTTCCAAATGTAGTCAAAGTCTAACTTGGAAAGATATGAAAAAGAGAATAAGCTGAAGAAATGCACCTAGACTTTCCATCTTTGTTAAATAAATGCCATCAAAAAGAGAAATACCTCTGTTTGACCATCTGTCTTATCTTAATTTGCATTCATCTTTGGAATTTTGTTCCATATATTCAAAATTGTATAAAACTTAGTCTCTTTTGTAATATGCACACCTTATTTAAGTATTTGACTGAAGTTTGAATGGGGTTACCATATGCTCCTACAAGATGGTAGTTATGTAGAGCTAGTAATTCACACTTTTTCAAGTTCAATTGCAAACCAGATGCTTTATAAATACTTTTTTGATATTCCAAATTTTTTGGATCTTTACCTTGTTGTGGAACCAGGCAGAACTATTTGGAAGAACTATTATACCTTGCCTTCATGGTCTGTGAAAGTTATTCATTTTCAACAATTTCTTTTAGAGTTTCAAATAAAAGCACTTTGATATGTTCTCAAAAAGGTCCATCTGGGCCAGAAGAGTGATGAAGAGTCAAGCAATGAACTGCACTGTCTAGACCCTCAAATGAGATCTGTGCCCACAGGCATTTTTGAAATCCTCATTTACTTGAGGAATAAAAACTTTGATTTTGTTTACTGCTGTATCGCGTAAAAAAAAAGAAGAGTATATATTGCTAAAAAAAGAATATGAGCATTCATTGCTCATGGCCCATATCATTTTTTTTCCTAGGGGGCTTTTGCTAAACTGCAAAAATGAGAATTTCTCTCCTGCCTCAGTCCATTTTGCTTTGTATCTGATGAAGGCCCCCTGCGCTTTCCTTGTGTGGCATATTTCTATGCACGATAGGGATGCCTAATTTGCAGGCCAAAACTTAAATAGATTCAGATAAAAAAAAAAGTAAGTATACGAAGCCTGAAGAGTGGTCTATTTCTTCAGCCAACAAGAGCAAGGACATCCCACGCTGGCCTTTAAAAGAACTTGAGACATTTTTGTGTGGAATAGGCTATACTTAAAAGACCCTGTAAATAACCACATAAAGAGCAGTTAGACGATCAACTAGTCAGGAAACCTCAAAACTGGGCTACCTTATTAGGCAGTTCTTTTTTTATGAGCCTATAAGTTATTGCACAATGAAAGGATTGGGTGGGATCTGAGATTTAGACTCACTGGTTTGTTTCTCACAAATTCGAATTGTCATGATTTGGGACATTGGCGGCCTCTGGAGGCCAAACAAAGGAAAGACTTTCGTCCTGTTGTGTCTGCATGTGTTTTCTTTGTTTACTTCCTGCTTTTGCTTTCCCCACATTTACTGTGTCACCTGCTAGTTAGTTGATTTTTCATTTACATAACAAACATTTTATTTCCTTTCGTCACTTCAAGTTGTTTGATGTGGTTGGCAAGCCTCATATTAAGTTATATGGTATATTACTTCAGTCAGCGTAGCAAGCAGTCGCTAATCAAGCTGTCGTTTTCTCTGACGAGCTGTCATTTTCTCTGATCTGATCTGATTGCTCTGATTTCTAAGATCCTTGTCCATATATCTGACGACTGTACAACTTGCTGTTGCCGTCAGCTGTTGCTTAGTCCACTGTGAGCTTCAGTCCTGGCCTTTGCATTTCAACCCACAGCTGCCCGAGTCTCAGAAACTGGAAATGTCATAAAAGGAGCACTTTGTGCAGTTTGTATATTCCACCAAAGCCTCTCAATGTTCAGTAATGGCTTCAAATTTACAGGCCCAGGGGTTTTCATTAGCCAAACTGCCTTGAGTCATTTTCACAAAAAAGCTTTCAAAGAGTTTGTAGTCTTCAAAAAGATAATGTCTCTTTCTAGCAGGCATGCTTCCCGTTAGGTTCTTTTAGGATCTTTCAATCAAAGGCATTGGACTGTTTTGCATCCGATGGGATTTGAACACACAACCTTCTGGTCTGCGCCCTGAGCCATACGTACCATGTTTTAGTGAAGAAGACTTTACTATCACCTTCGTCACAGGCTGCGGCTTGGCCAGAAGGCTGGGTAGCTCAGTCGGTAGAGCATCAGACTTTTAATCTGAGGGTCCAGGGTTCAAGTCCCTGTTCAGGCGATTGCTTTAAAACCAGAATTGTGCTGTCACCCTATTGCAAAAACCGAGGGGCGTTAGGATAAGATACTTGTCGACGACTGTACACGTCGCTGTTGCTTAGTCTACTGTGAGCTTCAGTCCTGGCCTTTGCGTTTCAACTCAGCACAGCTGCCTGAGTCTCAGAAACTGGAAATGTCATAAAAGGAGCAGTTTGGGGTAAGATCCTTGTCGACAACTGTACACGTAGCTGTTGCCGTCGGCTGTTGCTTAGTCCACTGTGAGCTTCAGTCCTGGCCTTTGCGTTTCAACTCAGCACAGCTGCCTGAGTCTCAGAAACTGGAAATGTCATAAAAGGAGCAGTTTGTATATTCTACCAAAGTCTCTCAAAGTTCAGTAATGGCTTGAAATTCACAGGCCCAGGGGTTTTCATTAGTCAAACAAGCTGGGGCACACTCGCACACCATGAGGGGGGAAGAAAGGAAAAGGGGGGGAAGAAGAAAAGAGAGGAAAAAAAAGAGAAAAAAGTGAAAAGGAGAGAAAAAAAGAAGGAAGGGATTTTGTATGGTCTAATCCTCCATGACTAAAGTTTTTTAATGTTGATGTACATCATAAATAATTTTTAAAACATTAAACTTCTGTTTTTATATGCATTACTATGAGAGCAGAGGTTTCAGGTTCGAGTCCCACCGTTGGCAGAAATTGAGGTTTGCATTACTTCATGCAAAGCTAATTTTCATTATTGGAAATCACAATTTGTTTTCATATTACCTTTTATTAACCTTATATTAGTCAGATATGGATAATTCTACATTGAATATTTCAATACATGTATGCATTTATGAGAGAAGAGTTGACCCCAAAATCCCCGGTTCGAGTCCCACCGTTAGCAGAAATGTAGGTGTGCATTATTTACTGCAAAGTTCAATTTTATTACTGGAAATCACAATTTGTTTGCATATTACTTTTAATTTACCTTATATTAGTGAGATATTTATAAATCTACATTGAATATTTCAATGCAAGTTCATGTACAGTTATGTGTGAGGTACTTTAATTGTTTCACAAAATATTTGTGTTCCAGTTAATACATCCTTCTATTCACAAAAGAACAATGTATAACTCTTTGTTGTAAACAAACTTTTATTTGCAATAACAAATTCAACAACAACACATTCTACCGGGGCACCATTGAAAGCATCCTGTCCAGCTGCATCACTGTGTGGGGCAGTAGCTGTACTGAACACAGCAGGAAAGCACTGCAACGCATAGTGAACACAGCTGGTAAGATCATTGGTGCCCCACTCCCACTCCCTTCCCTGAAAGACATATACACCACCCGCCTCACCCGGAAAGCTACCTCGATTGCGAGTGACACCAGCCACCCCGCACACAGTCTGTTCAGCCTCCTACCCTCTGGAAGAAGGGATAGGAGCCTCCGTTGCCGCACCACCAGACTCAGAGATAGCTTCATACACCAAGCTGTCAGAAAGCTAAATTCTCTCCCCTCACTCCCCCCAGCCATATCCGTCAGTCTGACATGGGGCTGAAATCCCCCCCCCCCTTAAATCACTCAGGACTCTGCAACAAAACTGTCTCTTGCACTTTTATCACCTACGTTTACCATAACCACTTACTGTTATACCTGCACTGGGAATGTAACAAATACATCTTACAGGATGTCTTTTGCTGCCATTACTAAATTGCCTTTTTTGCACTACCATAACCTCACTTTAAAGAAAAACTTATGCTGCTGCTGCTGTACGTGTATCTGTATGTTTTTTATATCTATATGTATATCTATATGTATCTAAATGTCTTGTCTTATCTGTTGTTGTGCCTGTGCACTTTATATGTTTCACCGTGGGAGAGTGGGAAACGTTTTTATCGATTCCTTGTATGTCTGACATGCAGGAAATTGACAATAAAGCTACTTTGACTTTTGACTTGACTTTATAGCATAATATATATCAGAAAACATATACAGAACTATATACAGAAAGTGTGAAACTGGGAGGGAAAGGGGTTGAGGGGCACTAAGCCAGTGTCCATGCCTCTGAACAATTTATTAATTTACTTTTCATGCATTTTTTTATATCCTCCAACCACTGCTTCTTTGGAACAGCCTCTACAGAGGGGCAGTATATAATGCCCTTGTACTGGCTGTGTCCAGTCTCCGCTGTCCTGAACTGCCCGCATTTCTTGCACGTGTTGCGCAGAACACTGCAGGAAGGGGCGGTTTTAGGCACGGGCGACCCGGGCAGCCGCCCGGGGCGGCACTTTTTCATAAGACGTGGGGGGCGGCAAGAGCACTTAAAAAAAAAAATCATCTGGGCCACGAAGCGGTTTTCTGCAGGCCCCTCTGCTCGCTAAGAAGGTGCCGTGGACAGATCCTGAGTGAAAAGGGAGAAGGGGGAAGGGGAGCGGGGTACAGTTCACCTCTGGGTCTCCCAAATGGAACGGACAAGGGCGGGGGGGGGGGGGGGATCAACTGTATAGCAGTCACACCTCGACTTTCTTCCAAATAACGCACATTCATAACATTACAATTACAGGCCTATAATTCCTGCACGTTTTCGTTTTTCTGAATTGTGTGAAATGGCTAATACATATCCAATTAATTTTGATTTGCTCACTCTACGTTGACTTATTTTGTTATTGAAAAGGCCGTGGAAGAGCAGGTGCTTTTTGACCCCGACGTGATTTGAACACGCAACCTTCTGATCTGGAGTCAGACGCCCTACCGTTGCGCCACGAGGTCTGATTTCTAGCGCTGGGAGTCCAGTTTCACTGCCGATGCAAATGTTTACCACGTTACCCTGCACCAAACGTACCATGTTTTGGTTACTAGCTAGTAGTAGCGGTGGTAGTAGTAGTTTATAATAAAGTACCACCTCGGTGACGGGGTTGGGCTTTTCCTGAAGCCCCGATAGCTCAGTCGGTAGAGCATCAGACTTTTAATCTGAGGGTCCAGGGTTCAAGTCCCTGTTCGGGTGTTTGCTTTAAATTCAGACATGTGCTCTATTGCAAGAACCAAGGGGTTGTTAGGGTAAGATCCTTGTCCAGATATCTGACGACTGTACAAGTTGCTGTTGCTTAGTCCACTGTGAGCTTCAGTCCCGGCCTTTGCATTTCAACTCACCACAGCTGCCCGAGTCTCAGAAACTGTAAATGTCATAAAAGGAGCACTTTGTGCAGTTTGTATATTCCACCAAAGTCGCTAAAAGTTCACTAATGGCTTCAGATTCACGGGCCCAGGGTTCTTTTATTGCGCAATCTGCATCGAATGATTTTTTATTGCTCAATCTACGTTGACTTCTTTTGTTATTGAAAAGGCCATGGAAGAGC